>NC_134981.1:44168971-44477445 GCF_965638725.1 Aptenodytes patagonicus
GGCAGTTCCCTTCAGGACACCTGTCATGGTTTAACCTCAGTCGGCAACTGAGCACCACGCAGCCGCTCGCTCACTCCCCCCTACCCGGTGGGATGGGGGAGAGAATTGGAAGAGCACAAGTGAGAAAAACTCGTGGGTTGAGATAAAAACAGTTTAATAAATGAAATAAAATGATAATAATAATAATATGATAATAATAATAATACACAAAGCAAGTGATGCACAGTACAATTGCTCACCACCCGCCGACCGATGCCCAGCCAGTCCCCAAGCAGCGGCCCCCCTGGCCAGCTTTCCCCAGTTTATGTACTGAGCATGACGTCACATGGTATGGAATGTTTCTTTGGCCAGTTTGGCTGTGCCCCCCTCCCAGCTTCTTGTGCACCTCCAGCCTTCTCAGTCAGTAGAGCATGGGAAGCTGAAAAGTCCTTGGCTAGTGTAAGCATTACCTAGCAACAACTAAAACATCGGTGCGTTATCAACTTTGTTCTCCTCCTAAATCCAAAACACAGCCCTGTACCAGCTACTAGAAAGGAAATTAACTCTATCCCTGCCAAAACCAGGACAACACCTTAAAAGTAAGTTTTGTTGCTAAGTTGGCCAGCTAGATATCTACCTTGCCAGGTTGTCAAATAACTCATCCCATATACAGTAGAACCTAGGGGCTCTGGTTATGGTCTAGAGAGTCCAGAGAATAGGGAATAGGGACTTCAAGCAACACAGCCTCAAATAATAAGTAACACAGCAACCTATACATAACGTTACCATAGGGGCTAACTTATTGGAATCAAAATGTTCTTATAGTTGATTATTTCATAACCTAAAGATTCAGTAAAACTTAAGATCATCTTCAACAGGTATACAAGCAATTCCATAGCCAACTGTCAGATAAAGCAAACTCAGCTCATGTCCTATAATGACAAGGTCATCCACCACATAAAACCACTTTTAGATTTGCTTTGAGTAAGCGCAGGTGAAAAAAAGTTTGTATCAAAATAAAAAAGAGCCATTGATGGGTTTGGATCATGTCATTCAGTCATTCAGTCTCACCTGAGAATATATATAGATAAGAGTGTAGCTTTGATGGAGGCATTAGTGAATTGGTTATGTTTTCATAATGACTTCTTTATGGAATACAGTGGGAACTTTAAGGCCAACTGCAAGAACAGTTTCTTGCTAATTTTTAGGAAAATTAGCAAAGTCTTTATGGAAATGTAGCAAAATCCCAAAGCAATTAGCTTAGAATTCTCTAGAGTATAAGAAAAGTCTGGATAATTTGTCCTGGTTTCAGTTGGAATAGAGTTAATTTTCTTCCTAGTAGCTGGTATAGTGCTGTGTTTTGGATTTATCATGAGAATAATGTTGATAACACACCGATGTTTTAGTTGTTGCTAAGTAGTGCTTACACTAGTCAAGGACTTTTCAGCTTTTCATGCCCTGCCAGCAAGAAGCTGGGAGAGGGCACAGCCAGGACAGCTGACCCAAACTGGCCAAAGGGATATTCCATACCATGGGATGTCATGCTCAGTATATAAGCTGGGGGGAGTTGGCCGGGGGGCAGCGACTGCTGCTCAGGAACTGGCTGGCTGCCGGTCAGCGGGTGGTGAGCAATTGCATTGTGCATCACTTGCTTTGTATATTCTTCTATTATTATTATTATTTTTACTATTTTACTTTATTTTATTTCAATTATTAAACTGTTCTTATCTCAACCCACGAGTTTTCTCACTTTTACTCTTCCAATTCTCTCCCCCATCCTACTGGGGCTGGGGGAGTGAGCGAGCGGCTGTGTGGTGCTCAGTTGCTGGCTGAGGGTAAACCACGACATAATTGCAGGCAGAAATTGCATTAAGTGGCTATTTTCATTATTAAGGATAGAGAAAGTCCATTTTCATCACAATGGGACATAATGATTTTAAAGACAACATGGAGATACATTTATAGAGGTTGAAGCACAGTTTACAAAATGGTTTTGTGGTAGGTTTGACCTTGGCTAGCTGCCAGACCCCCCACACAGCTGCTCTCTCATACCTCTTCCTCAACAGGACAGGGGGAGAAAATAAGATGTAAAAGCTCCTGGGTCAAGATAAGGACAAGGAGATCAATTACCAATTACTGTCACAGGCAAAAGAGACACAACTTGGGGAAAATTAGTTTAATTTATTGCCAAGTAAAAACAGAGTAGGATGGTGAGAAACGAAGACAGAACTAAAAACACCTTCCTCCTACCCCCCACTTCTTCCCATCCTCGGCTTCACTCCTTCATTCCTGAATCTTCTACCGCCTCCCCCTGCCCTTGAGTGGCACAGGGGGGATGGGGAATAGGGGGCTGTGGTCAGTTCATAACACTTCATCTCTGCCACTCCTTCCTCCTCACACTTTTCCCCTGCTCCAGCATGGGCTCTCCACAGGCTGCAGCTTCCTTCAGGGTACATCCACCTGCTCTGGTGTGGGGTCCTCCACAGGCTGCAATGTGGATATCTGATCTGACGTGGTCCTCCATGTGCTGCAGGGGGACAACCTGTGGCACCATGGGCTTCTCCACTGGCTGCAGGGGAACCTCTCCTCTGGTGCCTGGAGCACCTCCCCCCCTCACTTCTTCATTGACCTTGGTGTCTGCATAGTTGTTCCTCTCACATTTTTCTCACTCCTCTCTCTCACAGCTGCTGTGCAGCTTTTTTCATCCTTTCTTAAATATGTTTTCACAGAGGCGCCACCAGCATCACTGACTGGTTCAGCTTTGACCAGTGGTGGGTCTGTTCTGGAGTTGGCTGGAACCAGCTGTGTCTGGCACAGGGTACCCCTGGGGTCTTCTCACAGAGGCCACCGCTGCAGTCCCCCCCCCGCTACCAAAACCTTGCCACGTAAACCCAATACAGTGGACTAGCCATTTTTTTTCCAGTAGTTTGTCAATTTTCCTCTCTGTTGGTATAACTGTAACAGTGGCTAATTTAGCTTCATCTTACTATGGACTAAACATGATTAGTATATACTAATGCATGACTCATTTTCCCCCATGAATTATGTGATAACCTTTATTTCATGTATGAGTAGGAAGGATAAACAGATTTAATGTATTTATTAGCAGGGAGTTAACATATAGTAAATCAGAACTCATGGGTAACTGCTTATTACATACACATGCACACACATATATGTAAATATGTCAGTGAAAATTTTATCTGTGTTTGCATGTTTTTACTATTTTAAAAATAAATTGTATTTTTAGTTATATATCTTTCCCTATCACATAGTTGCACTAGTTGTTAAATAAGTAATAATAAATAACACTGAGGTAATATTTAAATATTTCAAAATTTGTGGTGGTTTTTTTCACTTTCTCATTTAGCATTTCTTTTTCCCAAAAGATTTGTTTTCAAGAAAAGAAATACAATCAAATGGAAATAATAAAAAAAAGTAGTCCATATGAAACAAAGTCGGTACCGAGCCCGCACCTTCCGACGCTCCTCACAGGAGGAGGCCCGATCGGGATGGTTTTCCGAGATAAATAACTCAATAACAACTAGTTTGTTATGAAGCAGGCATTCTTTAATACAACGCTGGGCAGCACTGGGGATAGCTCCGCCATGAGTGCTCCAACAGGTTAGCAAAGAACATCAGTTTATATACAGAAAAATCATACATATTCATCAGATTTCCTGGAAAAGGTGATCTTATGGTGATGAGTTCCCGGAATTCATTTACATAGTCCAAGCATGCGCAGTAAAATTAGGGTTAGGGTCCTTTCACCCTCCGGTGGTCGTCCATAGTCTTCCTCACTCTGTCCGCTAGTTGAACTTTGGGCTTCCTTTGTCCATATATAGTCATTGAATTAGCTTATCAGTCCTTCGACTCCGGGATGTTACAAGGGGGTCAGTTTAAACTAGTTTTTTTGGCACTTATCTTGACACAATTGTCCTGAGTTCCTGTTATCAGTGATTGACACAGGAAGCTTAACGAGCTAGCTAAAGGCCTGTTTAATCTTGTCAGGCAAGAAGTTACATGTTTCGAAATGTCCCACCATCAACTCCATTGACAAATAACTAAAACTATGCAAGTGAAGCTTTTTGTGTATCACAGCAAGGTTTTAGCCAGGGATTGTCAGGGATTTAACCCTTTCACATAGACCTAAAATGACCAGAAACCAATTTGATTGACTGAAGCAAATGTTTGCTTGAAACTGCTCAATATGAAACACTGACATTAAACACCCTTGGATATGAAACTTCTGGATGGTTTAGATACGAGTAGGTAAAATGAAGTTAATGCTCAAGGGCTAGTTTAAAACTACTTGTAACATGTTTTGATTTACAGGTTATCAATTCAGCTGAGCAGGAAAAGAACATATTCACCGAATCACATAAATAAATACATTCAACTGTACTGTGGATTAACCTAAAGTGACGTATTTATTTAAAAATCTGCCTACTACTTGTCCTCATTGATTAAATGCTTTTAAGAAAGTGAGTCTGAAGAAATAGAAGCCTTTCAGATTCAGCATACCTCCTACACACCTTCTGATAGTTGACCCATTCCCTGGAGTGGGAGATTGGAGGGCTGATAAGCTAAAACTGAATTATAAACACTTTGTTCAATGTTACTGGCAAATGAAAAATCTGTTTTGCTTGCAAAGCAAGAGTATGCCTTAATGTGACAAACATGTACATGGTACAGAATCATTTAATCCTCTGTGTGGAGAATATAATTTTTTTTTATATATATATTTTTATATATATCATTGAATGGGAAATTCAGATTGTAACTACTCAGCAATGGTAATTCATGGCCAAAGAATGATCTGGCATGGAGGGCAAGAAGGCCTAACTGCAGAATTGGTTAAACTGGTTGGAAGCAAGAATGCCAGACACACAACTACTCCCTGTAAAGGAGTGAAGTTTCCCTTGATGATTAGATAAGAAATGTCTTGTAGTATTATTGTCTTGTAGCAATCATGGAATGCAAGCAGTCAGGGGCCACCTTTGATCAGCGGAACTGGCATAGGGGGATGAACAGAACCCTGGGTTAAGGCTCCTGATGCCAATGCTCACGTGAATAGTGCTGGTGCAAGTATATATAAGGAATGGGCTCATGCTACATCTTTGCAGGCTCCTTGTAGATTTGCTTATGGTGAGAGAACTCTGTCCAGTGCATTGTTCATTAAATCTGTTTATATTTAAGCACAAATGTGTGTTTAATTCATGTCAAGGGGTAAAATAAAAATTGCCCAACATCATGCATGCATTTTTATGGCAGAGATCAGAAGATAGTGTAGCACAGCTTGTTCTGAGGTACAGTATCATTGATCAGGAAAATAGAAATGTCTGTCTAAGACTGTTTCGGTGTTGTCAGAAAGCCAAACAAGCATGGTATGTGTGATGGGTTGACCTTGGCTGGATGTCAGGTGTCCACCAGGCTGCTCTATCACTCCCCCTCCTCAGCTGGACAGGGGAGAGAAAAATATAACGAAAGGCTCGTAGGTCGAGATAAGGACAGGGAGAGATCACTCACCAATTACCATCACGGGCAAAACAGACTCAACTCGGGGAAATTACTTTAATTTATTAGCAATAAAAATCAGAGTAGGGTAATGAGAAATAAAACCAAATCTTAAAACACCTTCCCCCCACCCCTCCCTTCTTCCTGGGCTCAACTTCACTCCTGATTTCTCTACACCCCACCCCCCCCCCGAGAGATGTAGGGAGATGGGGAATGGGGGTTGGAATCTGTTCATAATGCTTTTTCTCTGCCAATCCTTCCTCCTCACGCTCTTCCCCTGCTCCAGCATGGGGTCCTACCCACGGGAGACAGTCCTTCATGAACTTCTCCAATGGGGGTCCTTTCCACGGGGGGCAGTCCTTCAGGAACAGACTGCTCCAGCGTGAGTACCCCACGGGGCCACAGGTCCTGCCAGGAGCCTGATCCAGCACAGGCTCTCCATGGGGTCACAGTCTCCTTTGGGCACATCCACCTGTTCAAGAGTGGGGTCCTCCACGGGCTGCAGGTGGATATCTCCTCCACCATGGACCTCCACGGGCTGCAGAGTGGATATCTGCTCTACCATAGACCTCCATGTGCGGCAGAGGGACAACCTGCTTCACCATGGTCTTCTCCACAGGCTGCAGGGGAATCTGCTCTGGTGCCTGGAGCACCTCCTCCCCCTCCTTCTTCACTGACCTTGGTGTCTGCATAGATGTTTCTCTCACATATTCTCACTCCTCTCTCTCCCAGCTGCTTTTGTGCAGCGTTGTTTACCCTTTCTTAAATATGTTATCACAGAGGCGCTACCAACATCGCTGATTGGCTCAGCTTTTGGCCAGCAGTGGGTCCATCTTGGAGACAGCTGGAACTGGGGGCAGGTTCTGGCATCTTCTCACAGAAGCCACCCCTGCAGTGCCCTGCTACCAAAACCTTACCATGTAAACCCAATACAGTATGATATCTCCACTGTATGTGCCATGGAGAGATTTTTCTGAAGCCAGGTCAGGGAACAGAGAAATGGCAAGGGAAGTTTCCTTGGCCCTAAGATACAATGGATTCAAGAGATTGTGCTTGCACTTTAGAAGGATTGGGTGAAAACAGTTTTGAGATTACCTGAAAAATGACTTTTGTCCTTTGACAGTAATCTGCATAACATTTGGGTATTGGAAGCCCTTTCTGGTAATTATGAAACCGTTTAGAAAGGTGATGATTTGGGCAGTTATCCAGAATGGTCAAATATCAGAAACTAAAGCTACATTCTTACAAAACTGTCTTCAGATTCCTGTCAGCCGAATTCTCCAGCCTGTTGAGGTCCCTCTGGATGGCAGCACCACCCTCTGGTGTATCAGCCACTCCTCCCACTTTTGCGTCATCAGCAAACTTGCTGAGGGTACACTCTGTCCCATCATCCAGATCATTAATGAAGATGTTGAACAGGACTGGACCCAGTATTGACCCCTGGGGTACACTGCTTGTTACTGGCCTCCAACTAGACTTTGTACCGCTGATCTCCCTTCCGCTGCTCTGGTCTGGGTTCTCCATGGGCTGCAGGGAATATCTGCTCAGCCATGGACCACCTTGTACTCCTCTGACATTGTTGTTTCTCATTCTTTTTGTTCCCTCCTCCTCGTCCTGTCCGGCATTTTCTTCCCTTTCTTAAATACATTTTCACAGAAGTGCCACAACCTTTGCTGATGGTCTCAGCTTTGGCCTGCATTGGGGCCATTGTGGATCCAGCTGAAACTGTCTGTGTCCAGTACAGGACAACCCCCGACCTCTTCCCAAACAGGCCACCCCTGAGCCCCCCCATTTACCAAAACATTGCCACATATACTCAATACAAGGAGGTAAGAATTTATCTCTAAAAACACGTTCTGTGCTAAAATTAAGTACAAAATGACTAATAGCTTGCATAAGCGCTATTATTTTGAAACTCTTTGTTACCAATGCTATTTCTCTGAGACATAACTCAGTGTAACTTTATTTTCACATGACTGTCTTTGTTTCTTTTTTTCATTTGTAGACAGGGGCAGTCGGTTCCAGGTGTACTGGACGCCCCTCCAAGTGAAAGCAAACTGTGGCCTGCACTCTGCTGCCAAAGGGATTGAGAAAAACGCATTAGCAATATCAACTGTAGCATACCACTTGGCTGCCTTTGACTCCAGTTCGTATTGAAGTTCTAGCATGTCCGGCACAGCGGCACTCAGCGGTGGCGTGACTTCATTTAGGCCACGATAGTCTACTGTTAGTCTCCACTCTCCAATAGACTTCCGCACTGGCCATATGGGACTGTTAAAGGGTGAGCGAGTCTTGCTGATCACTCTTTGGCTCTCCAGTCGACGAATCAACTCATGAATGGGAATCAGGGAGTCTCGGTTGGTGCAATATTGCCGCCGGTGCACTGTGGTGGTGGCGACTGGCACTTGTTGGTCTTCGACCTTCAGCAACCCCACAACAGAGGGGTCCTCCGAGAGACCAGGCAAGGTGGACAGCTGTTTAATTTCCTCCATCTCCAAGGCAGCTATACCAAAAGCCCACCGGTACCCTTTTGGGTCCTTGAAATACCCTCTCCTGAGGTAGTCTATGCCAAGGATGCATGGAGCCTCTGGGCCAGTCACAATGGGGTGCTTCTGCCACCCGTTCCCAGTTAGACTCACTTTGGCTTCCAATACAGTTAGCTGTTGGGATCCCCCCGTCACCCCAGAAATACAGATGGGTTCTGCCCCTATATAGCTTGATGGCATTAGGGTACACTGTGCACCGGTGTCCACTAGAGCCTTATACTCCTGTGGGTCTGATGTGCCAGGCCACCGAATCCACACAGTCCAGTAAACCCGGTTGTCCCTTTCCTCCCCCTGGCTGGAGGCAGGGCCCCTCTAATCCTCATCACAGTACTCATTTCTCACTTCTTGTACGTACGAGTCAGAAGTTTCTTCATTAAGATCAGGAGTAAGATCAGCCCTTCTACTCTCTCTGGGGAACTGCCCGTTGGAAACTGGAGCAGCAATTTTCCTGGAAGAACCTCTTTCTGTGATTGTTTTCCCTTGCAACTCACGTACCCGTGCCCCTAGGGCTGCAGTAGGTTTCCCATCCCACTTCCTCATGTCCTCTCCGTGGTCACGCACGTAAAACCATAGGGTGCCCTGTGGTGTGCACCCTTTATATTCTCTCTCTTGAGCAAAAGAACGCTGTCGTGGTTTAATTTCAGTCAGCAACTAAGCACCACGCAGCCGCTCGCTCACTCCCCCCCACCCGGTGGGATGAGGGAGAGAATTGGAAGAGCACAAGTTAGAAAAACTCGTGGGTTGAGATAAAAACAGTTTAATAATTGAAATAAAATAATAATAATAATAATATGATGATAATAATAATAATAATACACAAAGCAAGTGATGCACAGTACAATTGCTCACCACCCGCCGACCGATGCCCAGCCAGTCCCCGAGCAGCGGCCCCCCCGGCCAGCTTTCCCCAGTTTATGTACTGAGCATGACGTCACATGGTATGGAATGTCCCTTTGGCCAGTTTGGCTGTGCCCCCTCCCAGCTTCTTGTGCACCTCCAGCCTTCTCAGTCGGTAGAACATGGGAAGCTGAAAAGTCCTTCGCTAGTGTAAGCATTACCTAGCAACAACTAAAACATCGGTGCGTTATCAACTTTGTTCTCATCCTAAATCCAAAACACTGTACCAGTTACTAGAAAGGAAATTAACTCTATCCCTGCCGAAACCAGGACAATATCCACCCCTTATTCTATACCATCTGCGTCATGCTCAAGTCTCACATTTTCCAGTACATTTTCATTAATCACCACCCCTTTATATATATATATATATATATACACACACACAGATATCATTCCCTTCGTCTGTGGGCCATCCCTCTAAAATGTTCGGTGAGTTCATTTAGTCCATGACTTCGGGCTCCATCTGTCGTAATAATCTTTCAGGGCAGGAAAAATGGAGATGGTATGTGGTGTTGGATTGTTTCATGTTGAAGTCAGTTCTGGTACCATCATCACTGTGCTTTGCTTGGTTTCACTGAAGTTATTCTTCATTAGTCTGGGTGATTCTTATTGTAATAACATTAGTAGGGCATATAATATTATTAGTATTATTAGTATATCTGTGTATTATTAGTATAACTATTATAACTATAATTAGTACTTAACATCACATGATTCAGATCATTGGCTATTCTCACCCAAAATCAAATCCCCTTGAGGTACACATCGGACTGCCCCATCCTTCCGCATTATCCACCAAGTGCACCCAGGTCCTTGAGCAAAAGCAATCCCACGGATGGGTCTGCCTCTGCCTGAGGCAGGAATAACCCAGACTGTCTTCCCCAGCATATTTTTTATGTGCACTACAGGGACTTTATTCCCATCTACAGTACGTAAAAGTTCTGACTGGGCAGGGCCTGCTCGATTGGCAGATCCCCTCGTGTTGACTAACCAGGGGGCCTTTGCTAAATGCGTATCCCAATGTTTGAACGTCCCGCCACCCATTGCTCTCAGTGTAGTCTTTAACAGTCCATTGTATCGTTCAATTTTCCCGGAGGCTGGTGCATGACAGGGGATGTGATACACCCACTCAATGCCGTGCTCTTTGGCCCAGGTGTCTATGAGGTTGTTTCGGAAATGAGTCCCATTGTCTGACTCAATTCTTTCTGGGGTGCCATGTCGCCATAGGACTTGCTTTTCAAGGCCCAGGATAGTGTTCCGGGCGGTGGCATGGGGCACGGGATATGTTTCCAGCCATCCGGTGGTTGCCTCCACCATTGTAAGCACGTGGCGCTTGCCTTGGCGGGTTTGTGGGAGTGTGATATAATCGATCTGCCAGGCCTCCCCATATTTATATTTCAACCATCGTCCTCCATACCAAAAAGGCTTTAACCGCTTGGCTTGCTTGATTGCAGCGCATGTTTCGCATTCATGGATAACCTGGGCTATAGTGTCCATGGTCAAGTCCACCCCTCGATCACGAGCCCACCTGTATGTTGCATCTCTTCCTTGGTGGCCTGAGGTGTCATGGGCCCACCGAGCTAGAAATACTTCACCCTTATGTTGCCAGTCCAGATCCACCTGAGCCACTTCAATCTTAGCAGCCTGATCCACCTGCTGGTTATTTTGATGTTCTTCAGTGGCCCGACTCTTGGGTACGTGAGCATCTACGTGACGGACTTTTACAACCAGGTTCTCCACCCGGGCAGCAATATCTTGCCACAATGCGGCAGCCCAGATGGGTTTGCCTCTGCGCTGCCAGTTGCTCTGCTTCCATTGCTGCAACCACCCCCACAGGGCATTTGCCACCATCCATGAGTCAGTATAGAGATAGAGCACTGGCCACTTTTCTCGGTCAGCAATGTCTAAAGCCAGCTGGATGGCCTTGACTTCTGCAAATTGGCTCGATTCACCTTCTCCTTCAGCAGTTTCTACAACTTGTTGCATAGGACTCCATACAGCAGCTTTCCACCTCCGATGCTTTCCCACAAGACGACAGGACCCATCAGTGAACAGGGCATATTGCTTCTCATTTTCTGGTAGTTCATTATACATTGGGGCCTCTTCAGCACGCATTACCTCCTCCTCTGGCAATATTCCAAAATCTTTACCCTCTGGCCAATCCATGATCACTTCCAGGATTCCTGGGCGACTGGGGTTTCCTATTCGAGCCCGTTGTGTGATCAGTGCGACCCACTTACTCCATGTAGCATCAGTTGCATGATGTGTACAGGGGACCCTCCCTCTGAACATTCAGCCTAGCACCGGCAGTCGGGGTGCCAGGAGGAGCTGTGCTTCAGTGCCGATCACTTCTGAAGCAGCTCGAACCCCTTCATAGGCTGCCAATATCCCTTTTTCAGTTGGAGTGTAGCGGGCCTCGGATCCTCTGTATCCCCGACTCCAAAACCCTAGGGGTCGACCTCGAGTCTCCCCTGGTGCTTTCTGCCAGAGGCTCCAGGTAGGGCCATTCTCCCCGGCTGCGGTATAGAGCACATTTTTTACCTCTTGCCCTGCCCGGACTGGCCCCAGGGCTACTGCATGAACTATCTCCCGTTTAATTTGTTCAAAAGCTTGTCGTTGCTCAGGGCCCCATTTGAAATCATTCTTCTTTCGGGTCACTTGATAGAGAGGGTTTACAATCAGACTGTAATTTGGAATGTGCATTCTCCAAAAACCCACAACGCCTAAGAAAGCTTGTGTTTCCTTTTTGCTAGTTGGTGGAGACATGGCTGTTATTTTGTTGATCACATCCATTGGGATCTGACGACGTCCATCTTGCCATTTTATTCCTAAAAATTGGATCTCCTGTGCAGGTCCCTTGACCTTACTTTGTTTTATGGCAAAACCGGCCTTCAGCAGGATTTGGACTATTTCCTTCCCTTTTTCAAAAACTTCTCCTGCTGTGTTGCCCCACACGATGATATCATCAATGTATTGCAGGTGTCCTGGAGCTCCACCCTGTTCTAGTGCAGTCTGGATCAGTCCATGGCAAATGGTAGGGCTGTGTTTCCACCCCTGGGGCAGTCGGTTCCAGGTGTACTGGACGCCCCTCCAAGTGAAAGCAAACGTTGGCCTGCACTCTGCTGCCAAAGGGATTGAGAAAAACGCATTAGCAATATCAACTGTGGCATACCACTTGGCTGCCTTTGACTCCAGTTCATATTGAAGTTCTAGCATGTCTGGCACAGCAGCACTCAGCGGTGGCGTGACTTCATTTAGGCCACGATAGTCTACTGTTAGTCTCCACTCTCCATTAGACTTCCGCACTGGCCATATGGGACTGTTAAAGGGTGAGCGGGTCTTGCTGATCACTCCTTGGCTCTCCAGTCGACGAATCAGCTTATGGATGGGAATCAGGGAGTCTCGGTTGGTGCGATATTGCCGCCGGTGCACTGTGGTGGTAGCAATTGGCACTTGTTGGTCTTCGACCTTCAGCAACCCCACAACAGAGGGGTCCTCTGAAAGACCAGGCAAGGTGGACAGCTGTTTAATTTCCTCCATCTCCAAGGCAGCTATACCAAAAGCCCACCGGTACCCTTTTGGGTCCTGGAAATACCCTCTCCTGAGGTAGTCTATGCCAAGGATGCACGGAGCATCTGGGCCAGTCACAATGGGGTGCTTCTGCCACCCGTTCCCAGTTAAACTCACTTTGGCTTCCAATACAGTTAGCTGTTGGGATCCCCCCGTCACCCCAGAAATACAGATGGGTTCTGCCCCTATATAGCTTGATGGCATTAGGGTACACTGTGCACCGGTGTCTACCAGAGCCTTATACTTCTGTGGGGCTGATGTGCCAGGCCACCGAATCCACACAGTCCAGGAAACCCGGTTGTCCCTTTCCTCCCCCTGGCTGGAGGCAGGGCCCCTCTAATCCTCATCACAGTACTCATTTCTCACTTCTTGTACGTACGGGTCAGAAGTTTCTTCATTAAGATCAGGAGTAAGATCAGCCCTTCTACTCTCTCTGGGGAACTGCCCGCTGGAAACTGGAGCAGCAATTTTCCTGGAAGAACCCCTTTCTGTGATTGTTTTCCCTTGCAATTCGCGTACCCGTGCCCCTAGGGCTGAGGTAGGTTTCCCATCCCACTTCCTCATGTCCTCTCCGTGGTCACGCAGATAAAACCATAGGGTGCCCCGTGGTGTGTACCCTTTATATTCTCTCTCTTGAGCAAAAGAACGCTTACTTCTAATAGCCGAGATACTGGTCCGTACAGGTGAGGAGTAGGACCTATCCTCTCTGAGTTGCTGGATCTCCCGGGACAGTTTTTCAGACAGTTTCTCCACAGCCGAGACAAGGGAGGAAGAGAGACTTTCCTCGTATTGCCAGAACTGACCAGCCAATTCATCCACTGTTTGTTCCTCTCCATCTTTCCAGGTCATCACTGCCAATGAATTGGCGTATGACGATGGTGAGCTCCTTATAAACTTCCGCCACATGGGTCGTGTGCACTTGACTTCGTCTGGATCTTTGGATAGTTGTTCATTGCTCAGGTCACCATAAATCACCTCCAGCACAGCTAATTCTCTCAGGAACTGTATACCCTTCTCCATGGTGGCCCATTTGCTTGGGCGACATATGACATCTTCCTTAAAGGGATACCTTTCCTTCACGCTTGACAAGAGTCGCCTCCAAAGGCTGAGGATACGTGTCCCTTTTCCAATTGCTTTATCAATGCCCCCTTCCCTAGAAAGGGATCCCAGCTGCTTGGCTTCCCTACCCTCTAATTCCAGGCTACTGGCCCCATTATCCCAGCATCGGAGCAGCCAGGTGACAATATGCTCACCTGGACGACGGCTGAAATCTTTTCGTATATCTCGCAGCTCACTCAGGGATAGAGATCGGGTGGTCACTGCCTCGTTTATGAGTTCTTCCTCTTCCTCCTCCCCGATCAGCGGCCGGCTTTCCTCCTCCCGTTCTCGTGATGGCCCTTCTCCAGGGTAGTCGTACAGTTCTTCCTCCGGTTCCCTTTTAGAAGAAGCTTCTTCCTCCCTTACTAAACGAGCCGACTTCCGCTTCCAAAATTTCTTCTTGTGTACAGGGGCGACTGATATCGGCACAGGCTGGTTCTTTGGTTCAGCCACAGGGCCTGTTGCCGGGTTTGGAGTGGTCGCAGTGCATGTCGCCGGGGTTGGAGTGGCCGCAGTGCAAGTGCATGTCACCGGAGTCCGAGTAGCCGCAGGGCCTGTTGCCGGGGTTGGAGTGGCCGCAGTGCATGTCGCCGGGATTGGAGTGACCGCTGTGCAAGTGCATGTCACCGGAGTCTGAGTGGCCGCAGGGCCTGTTGCCGGGGTTGGAGTGGCCACAGTGCATATTAACGGGGTTGGAGTGGCCGCAGTGCATGTCGCCGGGGTCTGAGTGGCCTCAGTGCATGTCGCCGGGGTCTGAGTGGCCGCAGTGCATGTCGCTGGGGTCTGAGTGGCCGCAGTGCATGTCGCCGGCGTTGGAGTGGCCGCTGTGCAAGTGCATGTCACTGGAGTCTGAGTGGCCGCAGTGCATGTCTCTGGGGTCTGAGTGGCCGCAGTGCATGTCGCCGGGGTTGGAGTGGCCGCAGTGCATGTCGCCGGGGTCTGAGTGGCCACAGTGCATGTCGCTGGGGTCTGAGTGTCTGCAGTGCATGTCGCCGGGGTTGGAGTGGCCGTAGTGCGTGTTGCCCGGGTTTGAGTGGCCGCAGGGCCTGTTGCCAGAGTGTGAGTAGCTGCAGTGCATGTCACTGGGGTCGGAGTGGCCGCAGGGCCTGTCGCTGGGGTCGGAGTGGCCGCAGGGCGCGTTGCCCAGGTCTGAGTGGCCGCAGTGCGTGTCGTTTTACTGTCAGAGCCAGAGACCTTCTCTTCCCTTTGAGGGCACTGAATGGTGTTGAACAGGGCTCGGTAGGCATGGGCCAGGCCCCAGCACGTTGCAATGAACTGCATCTCTCTGGAGTTGCCAGGGTGACAGCATACTTTTTCCAAATATTCTACTAACTTTTCAGGATTCTGCACTTGCTCAGGGGTGAAGTTTCAAAACACTGGGGGTGCCCATTGGCCTAGGTACTTGCCCATCTTGTCCCACACACCCTGCCACTTGTAATTATTCAGCCTTGGGGCAGATCTCTGGATGATATTCTTAAATTGCTTACCAACTTTAGACAAAACCGAAACAATATTCCCAAGAAGTATTAATAGAAGTATCTTAACTGCCCAAGGATGTTCAAAATACTGAAAAGTTACTGTAATGAAGGAGGAAACATTATAGAAGAAGGTAGTGACCCTGCCATTCTGTATTTCCTCCGTAAAAAAACTCTCAGAAAAGTTACTGCAATTGCTAGTTGTCTCCACGAAATGGTCTCCATGGTACAGTAACGGCTTCATTGCGAAACTTACATACCACACTAACGTCAAGGTCAATGTTCTAAAAACAGACCTCACAAGCGAGACATTACTATTCACTGCAGACCACAGCAAACTGCAAAAACCAACACCAATCTTTAACATGTACAGCAGGAAAAAGAGCGCGATGCAGATTAGACAAATCAATATCGAGAACAGAGAAACCAACATTGTGACCCACAACTATTAACAGATATAAGTTCCTTAATACACTCCGGTTAACCTGTTATTATCTCAAACCCTTCGGGCCCCACGTTGGGCGCCAAAAAAGGACTGTCGTGGTTTAACCTCAGTCGGCAACTAAGCACCACGCAGCCGCTCGCTCACTCCCCCCCGGCCCCGGTGGGATGGGGGAGAGAATTGGAAGAGCACAAGTGAGAAAAAACTCGTGGGTTGAGATAAATGCACGAGGATTTGCATTTAAATGGATGTGGAAAGTGAATTAACAATACCCAGACTAACAAAGCAAAAGCTGCTCAATATTTATTACTACCAGACATGAATAATAATAAAAAATATCAATTAATGTTTCATAGAGAAGTTCTCAGGTAGCTGCATTTAGGTAGAAACTCTTCATTAGATTATATTTAATATAGGCTGTGCATAGAGTATTATATAAGTGTCAGTGGCCTGATCAAAATAAAAATTGAATGGTCTCCAAAGTTATGCATGACATTTGTTTTCAGTATGGATGGGCTGAATTCTTACAATCTCAAGCAAGGCTTGAATTTAATCTGAAATTATTCCCAATTTAGACCTTCATTTGTTTTGCAATAAAATTAAGTTAAATGATTTTGGGAGGTAAAAATCCAAGCCCCTAAACTGATAGTAATGTATGGGGTTTTGTTGTGTAGATCATGGAAGTTTTGCAAATGGACTGAATATATGAAAGAGAGACAGTGTGGTTATGAACAGAACTGTTGTGACTTGCATATAAAGTACAAATCTAAGATCTTAATTTACTGTTTTAAGTGAGATAATTGCCTGAGAACATGTGGGTATGATGGTGTCAAGAAATGGCTGTCAGCCAATCACAGTGCAGTATGAAAACACGTGGGGAATGATGCTGTCAGAAGTGGCAGCCTCCCTGTATGTAAGGGGGGTTCCTTTTCTGATGTGCTTCCAGCTAGTCCTGCCAGCCAATCACAGGGCTGCCTGAGAACACATGGGCATGATGGTGTCAAGAAATGGCCATCAGCCAGTCATAGAGCACTATAACATTTAACATAATGGTAGTTCCCTGTTATGAAATGGTGGCCAAAAGAAAATGGCTGTCCCTATGTATGTAGGGGAAGGGCCTTCCAGGTCTGATGTAATTCTGGGTAAACCAGAAGGAGTGCCCAGTCCTACCAGCTAATCACAACAGAACATGTGACCCAAAGAGGGGAGTGACTTCTGGGTGAAATAGCCCCTAAGGCTGCTGGGAGAAGGTGGGATTTTTGCCAGAAGCTGGGTGGGGGTGGGAGGAACCTGTCACTTCTTATCTTGTATATCAGTGGTACCTATACTGCTTGGGCCATTTAATGTTCCTGGACCAGCTATAGAAAAAGCTACCTAGTGCAATCGTGAAGCTTAAGCACCATTTCTATTCACATAGATAGCCAGCACAGTGTAAATACCTCTTCTGAAATACAGTATTATGTCTGAGAAAACAGGAAAACAAGCATGGACTATGGCTATTAGCATCATTCATGTCTCAGTTCATTACCAAGGATTCATCTGGTTAATTTACTGGGTCTTAACCTTTTGCCTTGTGATTTTAAATGGCTACTCTGCTCAAAAGGGATTCCCCTCCACAGTTAGAATAAAATACATTCAGCTGTTTCTGATTTTTGCCTGAGTGAAAACACTATGCTTTCCTTTTTAATAAAGAAAAAGTTTTTGTAACTGGATTTTTTCTACTTAGCATAACTCAGAAATAATAAAAATTTGATATATGAAATTTAGCATGTAAGTAGTCCCCAGTGGATAGTACATAAATGACCCCTGAGGCTGCTGGAAGGGGGTTGGATTTCTGCCAGAAGCTGGGGGTGGGGGACCTGTCATTTCTTATCTTGTCTATCAGTGGTACCTATACTACTGGCCTACCCTGTTGTTGTCCCAAATGCGGGCTCGTTGCTGGGTGCACAATGCCAATTCACACACAGAGACGAGGTATTTCCATTTCTTTAGTCTAGTTTGGGCAAAGTAGGGAGCTAGGTGGTAGCCCACAAAAGACTAGCTCTCCGATTATCAAAACCTTTCACTATTTATAGTCTCTGTCAAATGGTCTTCTCGCCTCTTATGCTAATTAGTTCGCATGCTCAGTCTCTCTCCGCATTTGGGTCGGAGGGTTTCTTGAGTCGGTGGGCCCTGAGTCAGTGGGCCCTGAGTCAGTGGTCGTGACCTCCCCCTGCCAGAATTACCTCTTCTTCACCTTTAGCTTCATGCTTCAACCGCTGCTGCTCAGTTCCTGCAGCTGTCTTGGCAAATTGATTATTTCAGGCTTGAATCGCCACTATCCATTCTTTGAGGTTTCGCTTGACAGAGACTTCACTTAGCAAAACAGATTATTGTGTCACAGTTTTCTTAGATCCTACATTAAACATTCACTTGAATATTTAATAAAAGCATTGGGCAAAATAATTGCATATTAATCAAAGACAGCCTCCTGCAAACTTACATCACTGTTGGACTCGGCAAGTTTTTCCTAATGTAACTGGTGAGCTCTCTGAGAGAGAGCTGTGTTTCAGTGTTGCCGTGCTGATCAAAAGCTGATGGCTGTCATTAGGAGTTTTAAGTCTGACTCTATCATGTTGCTATACATCAGAGTTCAGCTCTTTGTGCATCCTTCTAGATGACTGTCGCCTCTTAACTTCTTAATTTAACTCTGAAATCCCCTGTAGGCTGAATATACCATATTGCTGATGTACACAAGTATGCTGTGTGTACATTTACAAAGAAACTGCTCCAAATACGTGTCCCTCTCCAGCAATTGCTTCTCAGCTGAACAGTGTGCATAGCATTTTATTTCATACTGAATTTATTCTTCTCCAGCTATAGCGTTATTCCTGCCCTTTCTGTAAAAGAGGTATAATCCAACCAAGTCCAGAAAATTATGTATCACACTGAAAGATAATGTGTGACACCTTGTCCACCTTAATTAGAGCTTGTTAGAACCTGCTTTTATTCTTACATTGGTGAATCCAAAGCTCTTATCTGAGAGGTTAATGAGTATCTGAAAAGAATAGTGTTACAAATGAGGATCTACTGAAATTAATCATCTGTTATTATTAACGACTCCAAAGGCTAAACTGCTAAAGATTAGATTATATAAGGCAAAATGGAAGCAGCCAAAATGAAATATTACAATGTAACAGGTTATTTTCAAACCAAAAACAGGGCATCAGTTGTATTTTTGAGGGAGGAAATCCAGTTATTTACTTCTAAGATAAATTCTGATCCTTTCAGAAGGTTTATTTACACTGAAAATTTTAAAAAAAGGAACTAGAAAAATTTCATTTGAAGTTGAATAATGAAACTTCTTTATCATAGTGGATAACCTAACAAAGGTTGTTGCTTTGAATACTGCTTCTGCAGATGTTTAAAGAAGTTGCTTCTGCTGACATCATTGCGGTACTGGAAAGAGGACAGATGAGAGAAAAAGAAAGCATGTTGGTTTAATAATACTTTCCTGATTCACTCAGTATATGATTTTTATCCTTTTCCTTCCTCTATCTGACCATATGGTGGTTTTAGATCAGGTGGGTTAAGCAATCCTGGAAGGAAAAATAGCTCTTCTTAGTAATTCATCTGAATTTAAAACTAATCATTTGCTGTGTATTTGGCTTAATTTTTAGGTGGAGTAGTGAGGTTACCTTTTCCATTAATTTTGTGACATACCTCTATTATGTCCTCTTTTATTCCTTGTCTTCCTAAACTAAACAGCCTTACTCTTTTAAAAAAATGTTCTAGTGAGCATTTTCTATGTTGTAATAATTTTCATTGCCCTTTCCTAGACTTTTTCATTTTTCTCGTGTTCTCTGATATTTTATCATTTGAGATAGGTTGGTCAGAATTGAACACTGTATTTAAAGCATTTCAGTGATTTTCTTTTTAAAATAACATTAGACCACTTCCAGTGTTATTTCTACTACTTTTCCTAAGACAACCTAACAACTTGGTTTCTGCTGTTTTTTCCCCTCATTGCTACATATGCTAAAGATCTATATTTTTTTAAATGGTTTGCATGGTAGCCTGCACGTTTTTCCTGAAAAACAATTCATGTCTTGTGAGAATGCTGGATGTTTTCTTTCCATTTATAATACCTCACATGGTCTTCATTCAGTTGCATTTCCCTATTGATTCTTCTGAGAGGACCATTAATATTTCTTATTTCATTTTCTGCAGTAATCTTTCCTGATCTAACTGATTTTGCCTCATTTGAAAAAGCATAGATATGTCTTAGTTTGACTACATCCTTTCTGAGATGGAAAAAATCTACTTTCTGCAGTGTTCAAGAAGGGCCTATAGCATGGATTTATGCATTGGCATAATGAGGTTTCCTGTTTTATTTTCACAGCCTTTCCTAGTAACATTATATTTGCATTTTTCAATTGCCATTGAAATGACTTTTTTATAGAACTATCCACAGTGTTGATAAGCCCTCTTCCCTGAGCCACTTTATAGCCTATCACTCACTATACATGTATAATTAGGACTTTTTTCTGCATGTGCATTACTTGGTATTTATAGACACTGAATTTCATCTGCTGTTTTTATCACCCAGTCACTCAGTTTTGTAAGATTATTCTGCAATTCTTTGCAGATAAATGCAAATATCATTCCAGACTTGAGAAAAGGAATGAAAAGCTATTCTGGTGAAAATCTGTGTCCTGATAGAGTAAAGATAAGAGTATGTATTTGGGCGAATCACATGGACATACTCAGAACATCTATACAGGTCCTGGCTGTCCAGTTGCTCTCTCTTACAGTCAGCGAGACTTAAATGGCCCCACTGAAAGGTCTGAAAAACTCCTGCTGACTTTACTGGGGCCAAGATTTCACTCATACATTTTTGATCCAGGAAGAAGAAAGTGGCTGGAATCGGAATTCATGTTAATCTGAAATCAGCTTCGTACAGTTTCCTCCAAGAAAGAGGACCCTGAAAGAAAAGAGAACAGCCTTCATCTCTTCATACCTAATGCCCTAAAGGTATTGCTTAATCCCAGAAAGACCCATAACAACATTTGCAATTACATGTTTCTCTGTCTCTCACTCACTCTTCTAATATTTTTGATTGCCTGAAATTTTTGTCAATTTAGCCAGCTCTAATTAGCATATTTTTGCAAATTGGTAAAACAGGCAACACTTTTCAGTTTCCCTCTGAAAATTTTGTGAGGCAAAACACAGAAGTAACACCTACACATAGAAGGTTCTGCTGTTGGCCTTCTTCCAAGCATCTTTTGAAACGAGCTATAAGAAATCTAAGTGAATAAGACAAGTTGGACTTGTCAGGCACTCCCAAAAAGTCTAATGACAACATGGAAAACTGGCACCTGGTTCTTCAGGTGTCACACAAGAAAGCAAAGCATTACCAGAAAACTAGCTTCTTGAACCTAAATGACATGAACAACAACAAACCAAAATTAGTAAAAGCATGTGCCTAGGTGTCCTGGTTTCGGCAGGGATAGAGTTAATTTCTTTTCTAGTAGCTGGTACAGTGTTTTGGATTTAGGATGAGAACAAAGTTGATAACGCACCGATGTTTTAGTTGTTGCTAAGTAATGCTTACACTAGCCAAGGACTTTTCAGCTTCCCATGTTCTACCGACTGAGAAGGCTGAAGGTGCACAAGAAGCTGGGAGGGGGCACAGCCAAACTGGCCAAAGGGACATTCCATACCATGTGACGTCATGCTCAGTACATAAACTGGGGAAAGCTGGCCGGGGGGGGCCGCTGCTCGGGGACTGGCTGGGCATCGGTCGGCGGGTGGTGAGCAATTGTACTGTGCATCACTTGCTTTGTGTATTATTATTATTATTATTATCATATTATTATTATTATCATTTTATTTCAATTATTAAACTGTTTTTATCTCAACCCACGAGTTTTTCTAACTTGTGCTCTTCCAATTCTCTCCCCCATCCCACCGGGTGGGGGGGAGTGAGCGAGCGGCTGCGTGGTGCTTAGTTACCGACTGAAGTTAAACCACGACAGTCCTTTTTGGCGCCCAACGTGGGGCTCGAAGGGTTTGAGATAATAACAGGTTAACCGGAGTGTATTAAAGAACTTATATCTGTTAGTAGTTGTGGGTCACAATGTTGGTTTCTCTGTTCTCGATATTGATTTGTATAATCTGCATCGCGCTCTTTTTCCTGCTGTACATGTTAAAGATTGGTGTTGGGTTTTGCAGTTTGCTGTGGTCTGCAGTGAATAGTAATGTCTCGCTTGTGAGGTTTGTTTTTAGAACATTGACCTTGACGTTAGTGTGGTATGTAAACTTCGCAATGAAGCCGTTACTGTACCACGGAGACCATTTCGTGGAGACAACTAGCAATTGCAGTAACTTTTCTGAGAGTTTTTTTACGGAGGAAATACAGAATGGCAGGGTCACTACCTTCTTCTATAATGTTTCCTCCTTCATTACAGTAACTTTTCAGTATTTTGAACATCCTTGGGCAGTTAAGATACTTCTATTAATACTTCTTGGGAATATTGTTTCGGTTTTGTCTAAAGTTGGTAAGCAATTTAAGAATATCATCCAGAGATCTGCCCCAAGGCTGAATAATTACGAGTGGCAGGGTGTGTGGGACAAGATGGGCAAGTACCTAGGCCAATGGGCACCCCCAGTGTTTTGGAACTTCACCCCTGAGCAAGTGCAGAATCCTGAAAAGTTAGTAGAATATTTGGAAAAAGTATGCTGTCACCCTGGCAACTCCAGAGAGATGCAGCTCATTGCAACGTGCTGGGGCCTGGCCCATGCCTACCGAGCCCTGTTCAACACCATTCAGTGCCCTCAAAGGGAAGGGAAGGTCTCTGGCTCTGACAGTAAAACGACACGCACTGCGGCCACTCAGACCCGGGCAACGCGCCCTGCGGCCACTCCGACCCCAGCAACAGGCCGTGCAGCCACTCAGACCCCGGCAACAGGCCCTGCGGCCACTCAAACCCGGGCAACACGCACTACGGCCACTCCAACCCCAGCGACATGCACTGCAGCCACTCAGACCCCGGCGACATGCACTGCGGCCACTCAGACCCTGGCGACATGCACTGCGGCCACTCCAATCCCGGCGACATGCACTGCAGCCACTCAGACCCCGGTGACATGCACTGCGGCCACTCAGACCCCGGCGACATGCACTGCGGCCACTCCAATCCCGGCAACATGCACTGCAGCCACTCAGACCCCGGCGACATGCACTGCGGCCACTCAGACCCTGGCGACATGCACTGAGGTCACTCAGACCCCGGCAACAGGCCCTGCGGCCACTCAGACTCCGGTGACATGCACGTGCACTGTGGCCACTCCAACCCCGGCAACAGGCCCTGCGGCCACTCAGACTCCAGTGACATGCACTTGCACTGTGGCCACTCCAACCCCGGCGACAGGCCCTGCGGCCACTCAGACTCCGGTGACATGCACTTGCACTGTGGCCACTCCAACCCCGGCGACAGGCCCTGCGGCCACTCAGACTCCGGTGACATGCACTTGCACTGTGGCCACTCCAACCCCGGCGACAGGCCCTGCGGCCACTCAGACTCCGGTGACATGCACTTGCACTGCAGTCACTCAGACCCCGGCAACAGGCCCTGCGGCTACTCGGACTCCGGTGACATGCACTTGCACTGCAGTCACTCAGACCCCGGCAACAGGCCCTGCGGCTACTCGGACTCCGGTGACATGCACTTGCACTGCGGCCACTCCAACCCCGGCGACATGCACTGCGACCACTCCAACCCCGGCAACAGGCCCTGTGGCTGAACCAAAGAACCAGCCTGTGCCGGTATCAGTCGCCCCTGTACACAAGAAGAAATTTTGGAAGCGGAAGTCGGCTCGTTTAGTAAGGGAGGAAGAAGCTTCTTCTAAAAGGGAACCGGAGGAAGAACTGTACGACTACCCTGGAGAAGGGCCATCACGAGAACGGGAGGAGGAGAGCCGGCCGCTGATCGGGGAGGAGGAAGAGGAAGAACTCATAAACGAGGCAGTGACCACCCGATCTCTATCCCTGAGTGAGCTGCGAGATATACGAAAAGATTTCAGCCGTCGTCCAGGTGAGCATATTGTCACCTGGCTGCTCCGATGCTGGGATAATGGGGCCAGTAGCCTGGAATTAGAGGGTAGGGAAGCCAAGCAGCTGGGATCCCTTTCTAGGGAAGGGGGCATTGATAAAGCAATTGGAAAAGGGGCACGTATCCTCAGCCTTTGGAGGCGACTCTTGTCAAGCGTGAAGGAAAGGTATCCCTTCAAGGAAGATGTCATATGTCGCCCAAGCAAGTGGGCCACCATGGAGAAGGGTATCCAGTTTCTGAGAGAATTAGCTGTGCTGGAGGTGATTTATGGTGACCTGAACAATAAACAACTATCCAAAGATCCAGACGAAGTCAAGTGCACACGACCCATGTGGCGGAAGTTTATAAGGAGCTCACCATCGTCATACGCCAATTCATTGGCAGTGATGACCTGGAAAGATGGAGAGGAACAAACAGTGGATGAATTGGCTAGTCAACTCCGGCAATATGAGGAAAGTCTTTCTTCCTCCCTCATCTCGGCTGTGGAGAAACTGTCCGAAAAACTGTCCCGGGAGATCCAGCAACTCAGAGAGGATAGGTCCTACTCCTCACCTGTACGGACCAGTATCTCGGCTATTAGAAGTAAGCGTTCTTTTGCTCAAGAGAGAGAATATAAAGGGTACACACCACGGGGCACCCTATGGTTTTATCTGCGTGACCACGGAGAGGACATGAGGAAGTGGGATGGGAAACCTACCTCAGCCCTAGGGGCACGGGTACGCGAATTGCAAGGGAAAACAATCACAGAAAGAGGTTCTTCCAGGAAAATTGCTGCTCCAGTTTCCAGCGGGCAGTTCCCCAGAGAGAGTAGAAGGGCTGATCTTACTCTTGATCTTAATGAAGAAACTTCTGACCCGTACGTACAAGAAATGAGAAATGAGTACTGTGATGAGGATTAGAGGGGCCCTGCCTCCAGCCAGGGGGAGGAAAGGGACAACCGGGTTTACTGGACTGTGTGGATTCGGTGGCCTGGCACGTCAGACCCACAGAAGTATAAGGCTCTGGTAGACACCGGTGCACAGTGTACCCTAATGCCATCAAGCTATATAGGGGCAGAACCCATCTGTATTTCTGGGGTGACGGGGGGATCCCAACAGCTAACTGTATTGGAAGCCGAAGTGAGTCTAACTGGGAACGGGTGGCAGAAGCACCCCATTGTGACTGGCCCAGATGCTCCGTGCATCCTTGGCATAGACTACCTCAGGAGAGGGTATTTCAAGGACCCAAAAGGGTACCGGTGGGCTTTTGGTATAGCTGCCTTGGAGATGGAGGAAATTAAACAGCTGTCCACCTTGCCTGGTCTTTCGGAGGACCCCTCTGTTGTGGGGTTGCTGAAGGTCGAAGACCAACAAGTGCCAATTGCTACCACCACAGTGCACCGGCGGCAATATCGCACCAACCGAGACTCCCTGATTCCCATCCATAAGCTGATTCGTCGACTGGAGAGCCAAGGAGTGATCAGCAAGACCCGCTCACCCTTTAACAGTCCCATATGGCCAGTGCGGAAGTCTAATGGAGAGTGGAGACTAACAGTAGACTATCGTGGCCTAAATGAAGTCACGCCACCACTGAGTGCTGCTGTGCCAGACATGCTAGAACTTCAATACGAACTGGAGTCAAAGGCAGCCAAGTGGTATGCCACAGTTGATATTGCTAATGCGTTTTTCTCAATCCCTTTGGCAGCGGAGTGCAGGCCACAGTTTGCTTTCACTTGGAGGGGCGTCCAGTACACCTGGAACCGACTGCCCCAGGGGTGGAAACACAGCCCTACCATTTGCCATGGACTAATCCAGACTGCACTAGAACAGGGTGGAGCTCCAGAACACCTGCAATACATTGATGATATCATCGTGTGGGGCAACACAGCAGGAGAAGTTTTTGAAAAAGGGAAGGAAATAGTCCAAATCCTGCTGAAGGCCGGTTTTGCTATAAAACAAAGTAAGGTCAAGGGACCTGCACAGGAGATCCAATTTTTAGGAATAAAATGGCAAGATGGACGTCGTCAGATCCCAATGGATGTGATCAACAAAATAACAGCCATGTCTCCACCAACTAGCAAAAAGGAAACACAAGCTTTCTTGGGCGTCATGGGTTTTTGGAGAATGCACATTCCAAATTACAGGCTGATCGTAAACCCTCTCTATCAAGTGACCCGAAAGAAGAACGATTTCAAATGGGGCCCTGAGCAACGACAAGCTTTTGAACAAATTAAACGGGAGATAGTTCATGCAGTAGCCCTGGGGCCAGTCCGGGCAGGGCAAGAGGTAAAAAATGTGCTCTACACCGCAGCCGGGGAGAACGGCCCTACCTGGAGCCTCTGGCAGAAAGCACCAGGGGAGACTCGAGGTCGACCCCTAGGGTTTTGGAGTCGGGGATACAGAGGATCCGAGGCCCGCTATACTCCAACTGAAAAAGAGATATTAGCAGCATATGAAGGGGTTCGAGCTGCTTCAGAAGTGATCGGCACTGAAGCACAGCTCCTCCTGGCACCCCGACTGCCGGTGCTAGGCTGGATGTTCAGAGGGACGGTCCCCTGTACACATCATGCAACTGATGCTACATGGAGTAAGTGGGTCGCACTGATCACACAACGGGCTCGAATAGGAAACCCCAGTCGCCCAGGAATCCTGGAAGTGATCATGGATTGGCCAGAGGGCAAAGATTTTGGAATATTGCCAGAGGAGGAGGTAATGCGTGCTGAAGAGGCCCCACTGTATAATGAACTACCAGAAAATGAGAAGCAATATGCCCTGTTCACTGATGGGTCCTGTCGTCTTGTGGGAAAGCATCGGAGGTGGAAAGCTGCTGTATGGAGTCCTATGCGACAAGTGGCAGAAACTGCTGAAGGAGAAGGTGAATCGAGCCAATTTGCAGAAGTAAAGGCCATCCAGTTGGCTTTAGACATTGCTGACCGAGAAAAGTGGCCAGTGCTCTATCTCTATACTGACTCATGGATGGTGGCAAATGCCCTGTGGGGGTGGTTGCAGCAATGGAAGCAGAGCAACTGGCAGCGCAGAGGCAAACCCATCTGGGCTGCCGCATTGTGGCAAGATATTGCTGCCCGGGTGGAGAACCTGGTTGTAAAAGTCCGTCACGTAGATGCTCACGTACCCAAGAGTCGGGCCACTGAAGAACATCAAAATAACCAGCAGGTGGATCAGGCTGCTAAGATTGAAGTGGCTCAGGTGGATCTGGACTGGCAACATAAGGGTGAATTATTTCTAGCTCGGTGGGCCCATGACACCTCAGGCCACCAAGGAAGAGATGCAACATATAGATGGGCTCGTGATCGAGGGGTGGACTTGACCATGGACACTATAGCCCAGGTTATCCATGAATGCGAAACATGTGCTGCAATCAAACAAGCCAAGCGGTTAAAGCCTTTTTGGTATGGAGGACGATGGTTGAAATATAAATATGGGGAGGCCTGGCAGATCGATTATATCACACTCCCACAAACCCGCCAAGGCAAGCGCCACGTGCTTACAATGGTGGAGGCAACCACCGGATGGCTGGAAACATATCCCGTGCCCCATGCCACCGCCCAGAACGCTATCCTGGGCCTTGAAAAGCAAGTCCTATGGCGACATGGCACCCCAGAAAGAATTGAGTCAGACAATGGGACTCATTTCCGAAACAACCTCATAGACACCTGGGCCAAAGAGCACGGCATTGAGTGGGTGTATCACATCCCCTATCATGCACCAGCCTCTGGGAAAATTGAACGATACAATGGACTGTTAAAGACTACACTGAGAGCAATGGGTGGCGGGACGTTCAAACATTGGGATACGCATTTAGCAAAGGCCACCTGGTTAGTCAACACTAGGGGATCTGCCAATCGAGCAGGCCCTGCCCAGTCAGAACTTTTACGTACTGTAGATGGGAATAAAGTTCCTGTAGTGCACATAAAAAATATGCTGGGGAAGACAGTCTGGGTTATTCCTGCCTCAGGCAGAGGCAAACCCATCCATGGGATTGCTTTTGCTCAAGGACCTGGGTGCACTTGGTGGATAATGCAGGAGGATGGGGAAGTCCGATGTGTACCTCAAGGGGATTTGATTTTGGGTGAGAATAGCCAATGATCTGAATTATGTGATGTTAAGTACTAATTATAGTTATAATAGTTATACTAATAATACACAGATATACTAATAATACTAATAATATTATATGCCATACTAATGTTATTACAATAAGAATCACCCAGACTAATGAAGAATAGCTTCAGTGAAACCAAGCAAAGCACAGTGATGATGGTACCAGAACTGACTTCAACATGGAACAATCCAACACCACATACCATCTCCATTTTTCCTGCCCTGAAAGATTATTATGACAGATGGAGCCCGAAGTCATGGACTAAATGAACTCACCGAACATTTTAGAGGGATGGCCCACAGACGAAGGGAATGATATCTCTGTGTGTGTGTGTATATATATATATATATATATAAAGGGGTGGTGATTAATGAAAATGTACTGGAAAATATGAGACTTGAGCATGACGCAGATGGTATAGAATAAGGGGTGGATATTGTCCTGGTTTCGGCAGGGATAGAGTTAATTTCTTTTCTAGTAGCTGGTACAGTGTTTTGGATTTAGGATGAGAACAAAGTTGATAACGCACCGATGTTTTAGTTGTTGCTAGGTAATGCTTACACTAGCCAAGGACTTTTCAGCTTCCCATGTTCTACCGACTGAGAAGGCTGAAGGTGCACAAGAAGCTGGGAGGGGGCACAGCCAAACTGGCCAAAGGGACATTCCATACCATGTGACGTCATGCTCAGTACATAAACTGGGGAAAGCTGGCCGGGGGGGGCCGCTGCTCGGGGACTGGCTGGGCATCGGTCGGCGGGTGGTGAGCAATTGTACTGTGCATCACTTGCTTTGTGTATTATTATTATTATTATTATCATATTATTATTATTATCATTTTATTTCAATTATTAAACTGTTTTTATCTCAACCCACGAGTTTTTCTAACTTGTGCTCTTCCAATTCTCTCCCCCATCCCACCGGGTGGGGGGGGAGTGAGCGAGCGGCTGCGTGGTGCTTAGTTACCGACTGAAGTTAAACCACGACAGTCCTTTTTGGCGCCCAACGTGGGGCTCGAAGGGTTTGAGATAATAACAGGTTAACCGGAGTGTATTAAGGAACTTATATCTGTTAGTAGTTGTGGGTCACAATGTTGGTTTCTCTGTTCTCGATATTGATTTGTATAATCTGCATCGCGCTCTTTTTCCTGCTGTACATGTTAAAGATTGGTGTTGGGTTTTGCAGTTTGCTGTGGTCTGCAGTGAATAGTAATGTCTCGCTTGTGAGGTTTGTTTTTAGAACATTGACCTTGACGTTAGTGTGGTATGTAAACTTCGCAATGAAGCCATTACTGTACCACGGAGACCATTTCGTGGAGACAACTAGCAATTGCAGTAACTTTTCTGAGAGTTTTTTTACGGAGGAAATACAGAATGGCAGGGTCACTACCTTCTTCTATAATGTTTCCTCCTTCATTACAGTAATTTTTCAGTATTTTGAACATCCTTGGGCAGTTAAGATACTTCTATTAATACTTCTTGGGAATACTGTTTCGGTTTTGTCTAAAGTTGGTAAGCAATTTAAGAATATCATCCAGAGATCTGCCCCAAGGCTGAATAATTACGAGTGGCAGGGTGTGTGGGACAAGATGGGCAAGTACCTAGGCCAATGGGCACCCCCAGTGTTTTGGAACTTCACCCCTGAGCAAGTGCAGAATCCTGAAAAGTTAGTAGAATATTTGGAAAAAGTATGCTGTTGTCGTGCCATTTGCCAAAGCAGAGGGAAGGAGCAGTCACTCAATGTGAGGGATCAGCAGACTTCGTTTATTAGAATACAATCACTACACTTTATAGGTTCCTTAATTAGCTCATACATATTACAAAAGCCAAGCTCCTTATTGGTTAGTAGCCTAAATGCCAGCCTTTACATACACACCTTGTTTCTCCCAACATTTACATACACATCTTGTTTCTCCCAACACCCTGTTTCCTCCAGCTGCCGTTCCCTTTTGCTAACCACAACTTTCTTGTCGGCTTTATGCCGGAGTAAACAAGGTCAGTGTGTCCTTGCACTTTATTAGTTCTCACACCAGCTGTTTTCGCCACTTCTTGAGATCCTGCTGACTTATCAATTCTATGTTGACATGCCTCTGCTCAGCCAGCCAGTCTCCCACAATTCCCCCGTTTTTATTTTGGGCTAGCCAAGCGTCACTAGATATACGTGTTATTAATCGTTTAATACAAGACAAAGCACAACTAAACAACACTAATCCTATAATTACTATTATTAGTATTAATATTATGCTCTGAATTATTCCCTTTAACCACCCTCCTAGGCTTAGCCAATTAGTTAGCCCTTCTCATTGGTAGCTGCTGGCTGGTCTCGCCGATCTGTGCCTCCTCCTTATCCTGGGTGTTGTTCCGCTGTTGTTGTTCATCACGTAGTGAGGCTCCTTCTTCTGCTCAGGGAAGGATGGTCAAGGTCACCAGCCGTTTTTGTCAGCATATCCCTGCTACTGTTAAAAACATGGGTTGCTCAGGGATACTAGATCGTGCCCCTGCTGTACCAGCCACTCCTCCACAATTCCCCCTTCTTGTTTTTGAGCAACCCAGACTTGATTAACAATTTTCATAATTGCTTTCTTCACACAGCTAAAAATTATACAAGAGCATATACTTATTACTAATATAACAATTAAAATGCATAAGCTTTCTTTTATTAAACTTATTATCCAAGATGGCAGTTCCCCAAATATATTCTTAAGCCAGGTATCGAATAACCCGTGATCTTGTTGAATATTCTTGGTGTGGTCCTTTAACCATTGTAGCTGTTTGTGGATTGACTCCCCATGGTCAGACAGATTCATACAACACATCCCTTCAAAATCCTCACACCCATGTCCTTGTGCTAATAACAGAAAGTCAATAGCAGCTCTATTCTGTAAAATCGCATGATGGAAGCTATCCTGATCTGCAAGTAATTTTTCAATAAGCTCTGTTGTCATATCAGCCTGCTTTTTAGCCCAACAAGCTAATTTCCCTACCTCATTTAGGGCCCTCGCAGCTGCAGCACCTGGTACAAATAGTGAAAGGAAGACCTTTTCGGTGTCGCTAGACAGAATTACGTCATCACGACAGTCTGGGGAAAGACCCGTGGCGGCTCTTTTTCGTCTTTGTTGTTGCCCTTTTCTTGTTACGGTTTTCCACCAATTTTCTCCCGGAGCCAACAAGGTCAATTTTCCTAAGTAGCATGGCCCTCCTACAGCATTTGCTGGGATACCCTGCCAGGCCCTGTCCCCACATATTAAAAATACCTGTGGGGGCAACGCCTTTGGGGTACCATTGTTCCAGATCCCTATTCCTCCCTTTGTTTCCGCTCCAGCCGCTCCTAAAGCATAGCTGTTACCACTGTCATTGGTACCACAAAAATCGCCCGCATCCTGATACTTGTAGTAAGATGCGTGAGAGGTGACATTAGTCCACCCTGTCCAATTTCTTGCCTGGTAGAAGTGGATACCCGTCTGTAGGGGTCCCCCAAATATAAAACATGTCTGAGTCCAATTTTTAGATGTATTTCCAACTCGCATCGACCCTAATAGTTCCAACTCCTGGGGATTCCAGGGTAGCGAGTGATTTAATCCTTTTATCAAGTTAGCACTACAGTTGCTAGTTGCAGTCACATTAGTACAACTGCCAGTACTGAACCTGGCAAAGTCACCTTCCTTATATCCAGGCATACCTAACAAACAAGTCCTAAATGGCTCAGTTGCTGAGGCGAGGGAAAGGCAAAACGCGGGCTGCCCTGTTTTATTTGCCCAGGTTACCCACATATTTTCCCTTGGGTTAATGCGATGTATAGTTGCCGACCCTGGGATTGTTAAGATTAGCCCAATTACAATCACATCTGCCTGGCTCAACATTTTCTCTTCTAGGTGAATTGCCTTTTTTTTTTTTTTTTTTTTTTTTTTTTAATTTTTTTTTATTTTTTATACAAACAATAATCAATTTGGCAGTTTCGTGAACTGTATTTCGTGTCCAGTGGTTATTAATATTCTATACAGCACTATTTCTTTCAGATAGCAAGTTTCAGATCACCTTTGTGCGCGCGTGCACCGGGCCCACCACTTCTTATCACAATGGTAACACTGACACAATACTCACGGTACACACTGTAGGCACTCTTTGTTTTTGTTTTTTTTGTTTGTTGTTTTTTTTTTTTTCTCTCTCTCTTTTTTTTTTCTCTCTCCTTTTTTTTTCTCTCTCTTTTTTTTTTTTTTTTCTTTTTTTTTTCTCTCTTTTTTTTTTTTTTTTTTTTTTTTCACATATCGCCCCCCACAAGCGATCGACAAAATGACTATACGCTTCAGTGGCACCTTGCTGTACAGAACTAAAGGATGGAGTGGACGAACCGGGTAAGGCTAAAAAGGCATCTAGCACCAGTTTGGCAGACAACTGCAACAAAGCAATAGGAAAAAACAACTGAGCATTAATATCGTTAAACCTTCCCGTCCCCGTTATCATTTCCACGGTAATCCCATAGAGGGGATCCCCCTGCGTTTGATGCTGTGCCGCAGCACTTGCCGCCCGCCGTGACCATTCCGACCCCCACAACAAATACTGCGTAGGTGACAATAAAAGCCGCATAAGGTTTTGGCAGTCAGAAGGGCACATCAGGTCAGCCGAAAAAATCCAGATTACAATTTGACGTGAAGCTTCTGATTTTATCCCATACTGGGACACAGTGTTTTTTGCTTGCTGAAGGATTTTCCAATCGTGAGGTGCCCACTTATTGCCGTTATTCTCTTGCAGCACAGGAAAAGCACTCGCCCCCAAGCTGGATACCGCTTGCCACTGCCCGTCCAGCATAGCGTCTCTAGCCACTTCGCTCCAGCGTCTGGGCTGAACCGTCGCTGGTGGTCCAGAGAGGCAAGGGGGTAGGGATTACCCTGATGCCCCGGACAGGTGTTCTATTCCTCCCCTCTGGGCTGTAATTGTTAAGTCCTGTAACTGTTGCACCACCTTCTTCAGGAGCTCATTAGTCCCAGCCATACTCTGTTCTTTGCTGTCACCCTGTGGTGGAGTAGACGCACCTGAAGAGACTCCTAGAGGCGGGGCTGTTGGCCACGGAGGGGTTAACGGAACCAGCCGCTCCTCCTCTCCGGGTCGTCGCTCTTCCGCGACCGTCTCAGGTGAAAGAGGGGCCCCGTTACCGCTAGTTTCTGCATCTTTGCAGTCCGTAAGCGGAGGGTACGTTTCAAGCAGTTCAGAAGCGCCGTCACCCCCCAGAACACTATACTTGGCTTCCAAGGCAGTTCGTTTGGGGGTACCCGACATACCTCGGACTGCCGACGGCCCAAAGAACCGAAACAGTCCAGATGTTGTATTCTTCGGTCTATCAGGCAAGGGTTCTGGGGCTAGCATTTGAGTGGCTGCACAAGCCACCTTTCTTTCAGCTTTCATGGCTTTTAAAGTCTCTGATACAGACCTCCATAGTTCCCGCACTGTTTTAATCTCCTTCTTTGACTTTTCATCCCCCGTGATAGTCTGCTCCCACATAGTATTGCCAAGCTCTCGCCACTCAAGGTCAGAAAAAATAGTTTGACTGTCCTTAAAATGTCCCCAACGTTGTCTTAATCAACGCACATAATTGTTTTACCGTTGTCTCGATCCCTCTCTTGGAGAGGATGCTTACGAGCAACACAGCTGCCGCCTCTGTTTCCATGATAGCGGTCGCTCACTGGGAGGCAGTTGGCCAGACTGCTCCGTTATCAGTCCGTATTAGGATCTGAAAAAATTCCCCGGGCTACCCCATACTCTAACAAGTCAGGGAGTTCCTTCTTTAAATCTACCCCTCCTGTGCCCCGCTTCTCTAAGAAGCATTTGAGCAAGTTATACGCCGCTTGCCTGTTCATACCTTTAAAGAGCGCTCTATTGCAGCCTTTGCAGACTTCGGCGGCGCGTAGCTGGCGGGACAGCCTCTTTAGGTGCTCCCGGGTGCGGGGACGAATATCCCTTTCACCTCCTGCGCTGCTTACAGGACCGCACTTTAGTTCTCTACTGGCCGTGGCTTCCGGACTCCGCTATCGGGTCGCCGGGTCCCTTGTTCGGGCGCCAAATGTCGTGCCATTTGCCAAAGCAGAGGGAAGGAGCAGTCACTCAATGTGAGGGATCAGCAGACTTCGTTTATTAGAATACAATCACTACACTTTATAGGTTCCTTAATTAGCTCATACATATTACAAAAGCCAAGCTCCTTATTGGTTAGTAGCCTAAATGCCAGCCTTTACATACACACCTTGTTTCTCCCAACATTTACATACACATCTTGTTTCTCCCAACACCCTGTTTCCTCCAGCTGCCGTTCCCTTTTGCTAACCAGAACTTTCTTGTCGGCTTTATGCCGGAGTAAACAAGGTCAGTGTGTCCTTGCACTTTATTAGTTCTCACACCAGCTGTTTTCGCCACTTCTTGAGATCCTGCTGACTTATCAATTCTATGTTGACATGCCTCTGCTCAGCCAGCCAGTCTCCCACATGCTGTCACCCTGGCAACTCCAGAGAGATGCAGCTCATTGCAACGTGCTGGGGCCTGGCCCATGCCTACCGAGCCCTGTTCAACACCATTCAGTGCCCTCAAAGGGAAGGGAAGGTCTCTGGCTCTGACAGTAAAACGACACGCACTGCGGCCACTCAGACCCGGGCAACGCGCCCTGCGGCCACTCCGACCCCAGCGACAGGCCGTGCAGCCACTCAGACCCCGGCAACAGGCCCTGCGGCCACTCAAACCCGGGCAACACGCACTACGGCCACTCCAACCCCAGCGACATGCACTGCAGCCACTCAGACCCCGGTGACATGCACTGCGGCCACTCAGACCCTGGCGACATGCACTGCGGCCACTCCAATCCCGGCGACATGCACTGCAGCCACTCAGACCCCGGTGACATGCACTGCGGCCACTCAGACCCCGGCGACATGCACTGCGGCCACTCCAATCCCGGCAACATGCACTGCAGCCACTCAGACCCCGGCGACATGCACTGCGGCCACTCAGACCCTGGCGACATGCACTGAGGTCACTCAGACCCCGGCAACAGGCCCTGCGGCCACTCAGACTCCGGTGACATGCACGTGCACTGTGGCCACTCCAACCCCGGCAACAGGCCCTGCGGCCACTCAGACTCCAGTGACATGCACTTGCACTGTGGCCACTCCAACCCCGGCGACAGGCCCTGTGGCCACTCAGACTCCGGTGACATGCACTTGCACTGTGGCCACTCCAACCCCGGCGACAGGCCCTGCGGCCACTCAGACTCCGGTGACATGCACTTGCACTGCAGTCACTCAGACCCCGGCAACAGGCCCTGCGGCTACTCGGACTCCGGTGACATGCACTTGCACTGCAGTCACTCAGACCCCGGCAACAGGCCCTGCGGCTACTCGGACTCCGGTGACATGCACTTGCACTGCGGCCACTCCAACCCCGGCGACATGCACTGCGACCACTCCAACCCCGGCAACAGGCCCTGTGGCTGAACCAAAGAACCAGCCTGTGCCGGTATCAGTCGCCCCTGTACACAAGAAGAAATTTTGGAAGCGGAAGTCGGCTCGTTTAGTAAGGGAGGAAGAAGCTTCTTCTAAAAGGGAACCGGAGGAAGAACTGTACGACTACCCTGGAGAAGGGCCATCACGAGAACGGGAGGAGGAGAGCCGGCCGCTGATCGGGGAGGAGGAAGAGGAAGAACTCATAAACGAGGCAGTGACCACCCGATCTCTATCCCTGAGTGAGCTGCGAGATATACGAAAAGATTTCAGCCGTCGTCCAGGTGAGCATATTGTCACCTGGCTGCTCCGATGCTGGGATAATGGGGCCAGTAGCCTGGAATTAGAGGGTAGGGAAGCCAAGCAGCTGGGATCCCTTTCTAGGGAAGGGGGCATTGATAAAGCAATTGGAAAAGGGGCACGTATCCTCAGCCTTTGGAGGCGACTCTTGTCAAGCGTGAAGGAAAGGTATCCCTTTAAGGAAGATGTCATATGTCGCCCAAGCAAGTGGGCCACCATGGAGAAGGGTATCCAGTTTCTGAGAGAATTAGCTGTGCTGGAGGTGATTTATGATGACCTGAGCAATGAACAACTATCCAAAGATCCAGACGAAGTCAAGTGCACACGACCCATGTGGCGGAAGTTTATAAGGAGCTCACCATCGTCATACGCCAATTCATTGGCAGTGATGACCTGGAAAGATGGAGAGGAACAAACAGTGGATGAATTGGCTAGTCAACTCCGGCAATACGAGGAAAGTCTTTCTTCCTCCCTCGTCTCGGCTGTGGAGAAACTGTCCGAAAAACTGTCCCGGGAGATCCAGCAACTCAGAGAGGATAGGTCCTACTCCTCACCTGTACGGACCAGTATCTCGGCTATTAGAAGTAAGCGTTCTTTTGCTCAAAAGAGAGAATATAAAGGGTACACACCACGGGGCACCCTATGGTTTTATCTGCGTGACCACGGAGAGGACATGAGGAAGTGGGATGGGAAACCTACCTCAGCCCTAGGGGCACGGGTACGCGAATTGCAAGGGAAAACAATCACAGAAAGAGGTTCTTCCAGGAAAATTGCTGCTCCAGTTTCCAGCGGGCAGTTCCCCAGAGAGAGTAGAAGGGCTGATCTTACTCTTGATCTTAATGAAGAAACTTCTGACCCGTACGTACAAGAAATGAGAAATGAGTACTGTGATGAGGATTAGAGGGGCCCTGCCTCCAGCCAGGGGGAGGAAAGGGACAACCGGGTTTACTGGACTGTGTGGATTCGGTGGCCTGGCACGTCAGACCCACAGAAGTATAAGGCTCTGGTAGACACCGGTGCACAGTGTACCCTAATGCCATCAAGCTATATAGGGGCAGAACCCATCTGTATTTCTGGGGTGACGGGGGGATCCCAACAGCTAACTGTATTGGAAGCCGAAGTGAGTTTAACTGGGAACGGGTGGCAGAAGCACCCCATTGTGACTGGCCCAGATGCTCCGTGCATCCTTGGCATAGACTACCTCAGGAGAGGGTATTTCAAGGACCCAAAAGGGTACCGGTGGGCTTTTGGTATAGCTGCCTTGGAGATGGAGGAAATTAAACAGCTGTCCACCTTGCCTGGTCTTTCGGAGGACCCCTCTGTTGTGGGGTTGCTGAAGGTCGAAGACCAACAAGTGCCAATTGCTACCACCACAGTGCACCGGCGGCAATATCGCACCAACCGAGACTCCCTGATTCCCATCCATAAGCTGATTCGTCGACTGGAGAGCCAAGGAGTGATCAGCAAGACCCGCTCACCCTTTAACAGTCCCATATGGCCAGTGCGGAAGTCTAATGGAGAGTGGAGACTAACAGTAGACTATCGTGGCCTAAATGAAGTCACGCCACCACTGAGTGCTGCTGTGCCAGACATGCTAGAACTTCAATACGAACTGGAGTCAAAGGCAGCCAAGTGGTATGCCACAGTTGATATTGCTAATGCGTTTTTCTCAATCCCTTTGGCAGCGGAGTGCAGGCCACAGTTTGCTTTCACTTGGAGGGGCGTCCAGTACACCTGGAACCGACTGCCCCAGGGGTGGAAACACAGCCCTACCATTTGCCATGGACTAATCCAGACTGCACTAGAACAGGGTGGAGCTCCAGAACACCTGCAATACATTGATGATATCATCGTGTGGGGCAACACAGCAGGAGAAGTTTTTGAAAAAGGGAAGGAAATAGTCCAAATCCTGCTGAAGGCCGGTTTTGCTATAAAACAAAGTAAGGTCAAGGGACCTGCACAGGAGATCCAATTTTTAGGAATAAAATGGCAAGATGGACGTCGTCAGATCCCAATGGATGTGATCAACAAAAGAACAGGCATGTCTCCACCAACTAGCAAAAAGGAAACACAAGCTTTCTTAGGCGTCGTGGGTTTTTGGAGAATGCACATTCCAAATTACAGTCTGATTGTAAACCCTCTCTATCAAGTGACCCGGAAGAAGAACGATTTCAAATGGGGCCCTGAGCAACGACAAGCTTTTGAACAAATTAAACGGGAGATAGTTCATGCAGTAGCCCTGGGGCCAGTCCGGGCAGGGCAAGAGGTAAAAAATGTGCTCTATACCGCAGCCGGGGAGAACGGCCCTACCTGGAGCCTCTGGCAGAAAGCACCAGGGGAGACTCGAGGTCGACCCCTAGGGTTTTGGAGTCGGGGATACAGAGGATCCGAGGCCCGCTATACTCCAACTGAAAAAGAGATATTAGCAGCATATGAAGGGGTTCGAGCTGCTTCAGAAGTGATCGGCACTGAAGCACAGCTCCTCCTGGCACCCCGACTGCCGGTGCTAGGCTGGATGTTCAGAGGGACGGTCCCCTGTACACATCATGCAACTGATGCTACATGGAGTAAGTGGGTCGCACTGATCACACAACGGGCTCGAATAGGAAACCCCAGTCGCCCAGGAATCCTGGAAGTGATCATGGATTGGCCAGAGGGCAAAGATTTTGGAATATTGCCAGAGGAGGAGGTAACGTGTGCTGAAGAGGCCCCAATGTATAATGAACTACCAGAAAATGAGAAGCAATATGCCCTGTTCACTGATGGGTCCTGTCATCTTGTGGGAAAGCATCGGAGGTGGAAAGCTGCTGTATGGAGTCCTATGCGACAAGTTGTAGAAACTGCTGAAGGAGAAGGTGAATCGAGCCAATTTGCAGAAGTAAAGGCCATCCAGCTGGCTTTAGACATTGCTGACCGAGAAAAGTGGCCAGTGCTCTATCTCTATACTGACTCATGGATGGTGGCAAATGCCCTGTGGGGGTGGTTGCAGCAATGGAAGCAGAGCAACTGGCAGCGCAGAGGCAAACCCATCTGGGCTGCCGCATTGTGGCAAGATATTGCTGCCCGGGTGGAGAACCTGGTTGTAAAAGTCCGTCACGTAGATGCTCACGTACCCAAGAGTCGGGCCACTGAAGAACATCAAAATAACCAGCAGGTGGATCAGGCTGCTAAGATTGAAGTGGCTCAGGTGGATCTGGACTGGCAACATAAGGGTGAATTATTTCTAGCTCGGTGGGCCCATGACACCTCAGGCCACCAAGGAAGAGATGCAACATATAGATGGGCTCGTGATCGAGGGGTGGACTTGACCATGGACACTATAGCCCAGGTTATCCATGAATGCGAAACATGTGCTGCAATCAAACAAGCCAAGCGGTTAAAGCCTTTTTGGTATGGAGGACGATGGTTGAAATATAAATATGGGGAGGCCTGGCAGATCGATTATATCACACTCCCACAAACCCGCCAAGGCAAGCGCCACGTGCTTACAATGGTGGAGGCAACCACCGGATGGCTGGAAACATATCCCGTGCCCCATGCCACCGCCCAGAACGCTATCCTGGGCCTTGAAAAGCAAGTCCTATGGCGACATGGCACCCCAGAAAGAATTGAGTCAGACAATGGGACTCATTTCCGAAACAACCTCATAGACACCTGGGCCAAAGAGCACGGCATTGAGTGGGTGTATCACATCCCCTATCATGCACCAGCCTCTGGGAAAATTGAACGATACAATGGACTGTTAAAGACTACACTGAGAGCAATGGGTGGCGGGACGTTCAAACATTGGGATACGCATTTAGCAAAGGCCACCTGGTTAGTCAACACTAGGGGATCTGCCAATCGAGCAGGCCCTGCCCAGTCAGAACTTTTACGTACTGTAGATGGGAATAAAGTTCCTGTAGTGCACATAAAAAATATGCTGGGGAAGACAGTCTGGGTTATTCCTGCCTCAGGCAGAGGCAAACCCATCCATGGGATTGCTTTTGCTCAAGGACCTGGGTGCACTTGGTGGATAATGCGGAAGGATGGGGAAGTCCGATGTGTACCTCAAGGGGATTTGATTTTGGGTGAGAATAGCCAATGATCTGAATTATGTGATGTTAAGTACTAATTATAGTTATAATAGTTATACTAATAATACACAGATATACTAATAATACTAATAATATTATATGCCATACTAATGTTATTACAATAAGAATCACCCAGACTAATGAAGAATAGCTTCAGTGAAACCAAGCAAAGCACAGTGATGATGGTACCAGAACTGACTTCAACATGGAACAATCCAACACCACATACCATCTCCATTTTTCCTGCCCTGAAAGATTATTATGACAGATGGAGCCCGAAGTCATGGACTAAATGAACTCACCGAACATTTTAGAGGGATGGCCCACAGACTAAGGGAATGATATCTGTGTGTGTGTGTGTATATATATATATATATATATATAAAGGGGTGGTGATTAATGAAAATGTACTGGAAAATATGAGACTTGAGCATGACGCAGATGGTATAGAATAAGGGGTGGATATTGTCCTGGTTTCGGCAGGGATAGAGTTAATTTCTTTTCTAGTAGCTGGTACAGTGTTTTGGATTTAGGATGAGAACAAAGTTGATAACGCACCGATGTTTTAGTTGTTGCTAGGTAATGCTTACACTAGCCAAGGACTTTTCAGCTTCCCATGTTCTACCGACTGAGAAGGCTGAAGGTGCACAAGAAGCTGGGAGGGGGCACAGCCAAACTGGCCAAAGGGACATTCCATACCATGTGACGTCATGCTCAGTACATAAACTGGGGAAAGCTGGCCGGGGGGGGCCGCTGCTCGGGGACTGGCTGGGCATCGGTCGGCGGGTGGTGAGCAATTGTACTGTGCATCACTTGCTTTGTGTATTATTATTATTATTATTATCATATTATTATTATTATCATTTTATTTCAATTATTAAACTGTTTTTATCTCAACCCACGAGTTTTTCTAACTTGTGCTCTTCCAATTCTCTCCCCCATCCCACCGGGTGGGGGGGGAGTGAGCGAGCGGCTGCGTGGTGCTTAGTTACCGACTGAAGTTAAACCACGACAGTCCTTTTTGGCGCCCAACGTGGGGCTCGAAGGGTTTGAGATAATAACAGGTTAACCGGAGTGTATTAAAGAACTTATATCTGTTAGTAGTTGTGGGTCACAATGTTGGTTTCTCTGTTCTCGATATTGATTTGTATAATCTGCATCGCGCTCTTTTTCCTGCTGTACATGTTAAAGATTGGTGTTGGGTTTTGCAGTTTGCTGTGGTCTGCAGTGATTAGTGATGTCTCGCTTGTGAGGTTTGTTTTTAGAACATTGACCTTGACGTTAGTGTGGTATGTAAACTTCGCAATGAAGCCATTACTGTACCACGGAGACCATTTCGTGGAGACAACTAGCAATTGCAGTAACTTTTCTGAGAGTTTTTTTACGGAGGAAATACAGAATGGCAGGGTCACTACCTTCTTCTATAATGTTTCCTCCTTCATTACAGTAATTTTTCAGTATTTTGAACATCCTTGGGCAGTTAAGATACTTCTATTAATACTTCTTGGGAATATTGTTTCGGTTTTGTCTAAAGTTGGTAAGCAATTTAAGAATATCATCCAGAGATCTGCCCCAAGGCTGAATAATTACGAGTGGCAGGGTGTGTGGGACAAGATGGGCAAGTACCTAGGCCAATGGGCACCCCCAGTGTTTTGGAACTTCACCCCTGAGCAAGTGCAGAATCCTGAAAAGTTAGTAGAATATTTGGAAAAAGTATGCTGTCACCCTGGCAACTCCAGAGAGATGCAGCTCATTGCAACGTGCTGGGGCCTGGCCCATGCCTACCGAGCCCTGTTCAACACCATTCAGTGCCCTCAAAGGGAAGGGAAGGTCTCTGGCTCTGACAGTAAAACGACACGCACTGCGGCCACTCAGACCCGGGCAACGCGCCCTGCGGCCACTCCGACCCCAGCGACAGGCCGTGCAGCCACTCAGACCCCGGCAACAGGCCCTGCGGCCACTCAAACCCGGGCAACACGCACTACGGCCACTCCAACCCCAGCGACATGCACTGCAGCCACTCAGACCCCGGCGACATGCACTGCGGCCACTCAGACCCTGGCGACATGCACTGCGGCCACTCCAATCCCGGCGACATGCACTGCAGCCACTCAGACCCCGGTGACATGCACTGCGGCCACTCAGACCCCGGCGACATGCACTGCGGCCACTCCAATCCCGGCAACATGCACTGCAGCCACTCAGACCCCGGCGACATGCACTGCGGCCACTCAGACCCTGGCGACATGCACTGAGGTCACTCAGACCCCGGCAACAGGCCCTGCGGCCACTCAGACTCCGGTGACATGCACGTGCACTGTGGCCACTCCAACCCCGGCAACAGGCCCTGCGGCCACTCAGACTCCAGTGACATGCACTTGCACTGTGGCCACTCCAACCCCGGCGACAGGCCCTGCGGCCACTCAGACTCCGGTGACATGCACTTGCACTGTGGCCACTCCAACCCCGGCGACAGGCCCTGCGGCCACTCAGACTCCGGTGACATGCACTTGCACTGCAGTCACTCAGACCCCGGCAACAGGCCCTGCGGCTACTCGGACTCCGGTGACATGCACTTGCACTGCGGCCACTCCAACCCCGGCGACATGCACTGCGACCACTCCAACCCCGGCAACAGGCCCTGTGGCTGAACCAAAGAACCAGCCTGTGCCGGTATCAGTCGCCCCTGTACACAAGAAGAAATTTTGGAAGCGGAAGTCGGCTCGTTTAGTAAGGGAGGAAGAAGCTTCTTCTAAAAGGGAACCGGAGGAAGAACTGTACGACTACCCTGGAGAAGGGCCATCACGAGAACGGGAGGAGGAGAGCCGGCCGCTGATCGGGGAGGAGGAAGAGGAAGAACTCATAAACGAGGCAGTGACCACCCGATCTCTATCCCTGAGTGAGCTGCGAGATATACGAAAAGATTTCAGCCGTCGTCCAGGTGAGCATATTGTCACCTGGCTGCTCCGATGCTGGGATAATGGGGCCAGTAGCCTGGAATTAGAGGGTAGGGAAGCCAAGCAGCTGGGATCCCTTTCTAGGGAAGGGGGCATTGATAAAGCAATTGGAAAAGGGGCACGTATCCTCAGCCTTTGGAGGCGACTCTTGTCAAGCGTGAAGGAAAGGTATCCCTTTAAGGAAGATGTCATATGTCGCCCAAGCAAGTGGGCCACCATGGAGAAGGGTATCCAGTTTCTGAGAGAATTAGCTGTGCTGGAGGTGATTTATGATGACCTGAGCAATGAACAACTATCCAAAGATCCAGACGAAGTCAAGTGCACACGACCCATGTGGCGGAAGTTTATAAGGAGCTCACCATCGTCATACGCCAATTCATTGGCAGTGATGACCTGGAAAGATGGAGAGGAACAAACAGTGGATGAATTGGCTAGTCAACTCCGGCAATACGAGGAAAGTCTTTCTTCCTCCCTCGTCTCGGCTGTGGAGAAACTGTCCGAAAAACTGTCCCGGGAGATCCAGCAACTCAGAGAGGATAGGTCCTACTCCTCACCTGTACGGACCAGTATCTCGGCTATTAGAAGTAAGCGTTCTTTTGCTCAAGAGAGAGAATATAAAGGGTACACACCACGGGGCACCCTATGGTTTTATCTGCGTGACCACGGAGAGGACATGAGGAAGTGGGATGGGAAACCTACCTCAGCCCTAGGGGCACGGGTACGCGAATTGCAAGGGAAAACAATCACAGAAAGAGGTTCTTCCAGGAAAATTGCTGCTCCAGTTTCCAGCGGGCAGTTCCCCAGAGAGAGTAGAAGGGCTGATCTTACTCTTGATCTTAATGAAGAAACTTCTGACCCGTACGTACAAGAAATGAGAAATGAGTACTGTGATGAGGATTAGAGGGGCCCTGCCTCCAGCCAGGGGGAGGAAAGGGACAACCGGGTTTACTGGACTGTGTGGATTCGGTGGCCTGGCACGTCAGACCCACAGAAGTATAAGGCTCTGGTAGACACCGGTGCACAGTGTACCCTAATGCCATCAAGCTATATAGGGGCAGAACCCATCTGTATTTCTGGGGTGACGGGGGGATCCCAACAGCTAACTGTATTGGAAGCCGAAGTGAGTCTAACTGGGAACGGGTGGCAGGAGCACCCCATTGTGACTGGCCCAGATGCTCCGTGCATCCTTGGCATAGACTACCTCAGGAGAGGGTATTTCAAGGACCCAAAAGGGTACCGGTGGGCTTTTGGTATAGCTGCCTTGGAGATGGAGGAAATTAAACAGCTGTCCACCTTGCCTGGTCTCTCGGAGGACCCCTCTGTTGTGGGGTTGCTGAAGGCCGAAGACCAACAAGTGCCAATTGCTACCACCACAGTGCACCGGCGGCAATATCGCACCAACCGAGACTCCCTGATTCCCATCCATAAGCTGATTCGTCGACTGGAGAGCCAAGGAGTGATCAGCAAGACCCGCTCACCCTTTAACAGTCCCATATGGCCAGTGCGGAAGTCTAATGGAGAGTGGAGACTAACAGTAGACTATCGTGGCCTAAATGAAGTCACGCCACCACTGAGTGCTGCTGTGCCAGACATGCTAGAACTTCAATACGAACTGGAGTCAAAGGCAGCCAAGTGGTATGCCACAGTTAATATTGCTAATGCGTTTTTCTCAATCCCTTTGGCAGCGGAGTGCAGGCCACAGTTTGCTTTCACTTGGAGGGGCGTCCAGTACACCTGGAACCGACTGCCCCAGGGGTGGAAACACAGCCCTACCATTTGCCATGGACTAATCCAGACTGCACTAGAACAGGGTGGAGCTCCAGAACACCTGCAATACATTGATGATATCATCGTGTGGGGCAACACAGCAGGAGAAGTTTTTGAAAAAGGGAAGGAAATAGTCCAAATCCTGCTGAAGGCCGGTTTTGCTATAAAACAAAGTAAGGTCAAGGGACCTGCACAGGAGATCCAATTTTTAGGAATAAAATGGCAAGATGGACGTCGTCAGATCCCAATGGATGTGATCAACAAAATAACAGCCATGTCTCCACCAACTAGCAAAAAGGAAACACAAGCTTTCTTAGGCGTCGTGGGTTTTTGGAGAATGCACATTCCAAATTACAGTCTGATTGTAAACCCTCTCTATCAAGTGACCCGGAAGAAGAACGATTTCAAATGGGGCCCTGAGCAACGACAAGCTTTTGAACAAATTAAACGGGAGATAGTTCATGCAGTAGCCCTGGGGCCAGTCCGGGCAGGGCAAGAGGTAAAAAATGTGCTCTATACCGCAGCCGGGGAGAACGGCCCTACCTGGAGCCTCTGGCAGAAAGCACCAGGGGAGACTCGAGGTCGACCCCTAGGGTTTTGGAGTCGGGGATACAGAGGATCCGAGGCCCGCTATACTCCAACTGAAAAAGAGATATTAGCAGCATATGAAGGGGTTCGAGCTGCTTCAGAAGTGATCGGCACTGAAGCACAGCTCCTCCTGGCACCCCGACTGCCGGTGCTAGGCTGGATGTTCAGAGGGACGGTCCCCTGTACACATCATGCAACTGATGCTACATGGAGTAAGTGGGTCGCACTGATCACACAACGGGCTCGAATAGGAAACCCCAGTCGCCCAGGAATCCTGGAAGTGATCATGGATTGGCCAGAGGGCAAAGATTTTGGAATATTGCCAGAGGAGGAGGTAACGTGTGCTGAAGAGGCCCCAATGTATAATGAACTACCAGAAAATGAGAAGCAATATGCCCTGTTCACTGATGGGTCCTGTCGTCTTGTGGGAAAGCATCGGAGGTGGAAAGCTGCTGTATGGAGTCCTATGCGACAAGTTGTAGAAACTGCTGAAGGAGAAGGTGAATCGAGCCAATTTGCAGAAGTAAAGGCCATCCAGCTGGCTTTAGACATTGCTGACCGAGAAAAGTGGCCAGTGCTCTATCTCTATACTGACTCATGGATGGTGGCAAATGCCCTGTGGGGGTGGTTGCAGCAATGGAAGCAGAGCAACTGGCAGCGCAGAGGCAAACCCATCTGGGCTGCCGCATTGTGGCAAGATATTGCTGCCCGGGTGGAGAACCTGGTTGTAAAAGTCCGTCACGTAGATGCTCACGTACCCAAGAGTCGGGCCACTGAAGAACATCAAAATAACCAGCAGGTGGATCAGGCTGCTAAGATTGAAGTGGCTCAGGTGGATCTGGACTGGCAACATAAGGGTGAATTATTTCTAGCTCGGTGGGCCCATGACACCTCAGGCCACCAAGGAAGAGATGCAACATATAGATGGGCTCGTGATCGAGGGGTGGACTTGACCATGGACACTATAGCCCAGGTTATCCATGAATGCGAAACATGTGCTGCAATCAAACAAGCCAAGCGGTTAAAGCCTTTTTGGTATGGAGGACGATGGTTGAAATATAAATATGGGGAGGCCTGGCAGATCGATTATATCACACTCCCACAAACCCGCCAAGGCAAGCGCCACGTGCTTACAATGGTGGAGGCAACCACCGGATGGCTGGAAACATATCCCGTGCCCCATGCCACCGCCCAGAACGCTATCCTGGGCCTTGAAAAGCAAGTCCTATGGCGACATGGCACCCCAGAAAGAATTGAGTCAGACAATGGGACTCATTTCCGAAACAACCTCATAGACACCTGGGCCAAAGAGCACGGCATTGAGTGGGTGTATCACATCCCCTATCATGCACCAGCCTCTGGGAAAATTGAACGATACAATGGACTGTTAAAGACTACACTGAGAGCAATGGGTGGCGGGACGTTCAAACATTGGGATACGCATTTAGCAAAGGCCACCTGGTTAGTCAACACTAGGGGATCTGCCAATCGAGCAGGCCCTGCCCAGTCAGAACTTTTACGTACTGTAGATGGGAATAAAGTTCCTGTAGTGCACATAAAAAATATGCTGGGGAAGACAGTCTGGGTTATTCCTGCCTCAGGCAGAGGCAAACCCATCCATGGGATTGCTTTTGCTCAAGGACCTGGGTGCACTTGGTGGATAATGCGGGAGGATGGGGAAGTCCGATGTGTACCTCAAGGGGATTTGATTTTGGGTGAGAATAGCCAATGATCTGAATTATGTGATGTTAAGTACTAATTATAGTTATAATAGTTATACTAATAATACACAGATATACTAATCATACTAATAATATTATATGCCATACTAATGTTATTACAATAAGAATCACCCAGACTAATGAAGAATAGCTTCAGTGAAACCAAGCAAAGCACAGTGATGATGGTACCAGAACTGACTTCAACATGGAACAATCCAACACCACATACCATCTCCATTTTTCCTGCCCTGAAAGATTATTATGACAGATGGAGCCCGAAGTCATGGACTAAATGAACTCACCGAACATTTTAGAGGGATGGCCCACAGACGAAGGGAATGATATCTCTGTGTGTGTGTGTATATATATATATATATATATAAAGGGGTGGTGATTAATGAAAATGTACTGGAAAATATGAGACTTGAGCATGACGCAGATGGTATAGAATAAGGGGTGGATATTGTCCTGGTTTCGGCAGGGATAGAGTTAATTTCTTTTCTAGTAGCTGGTACAGTGTTTTGGATTTAGGATGAGAACAAAGTTGATAACGCACCGATGTTTTAGTTGTTGCTAGGTAATGCTTACACTAGCCAAGGACTTTTCAGCTTCCCATGTTCTACCGACTGAGAAGGCTGAAGGTGCACAAGAAGCTGGGAGGGGGCACAGCCAAACTGGCCAAAGGGACATTCCATACCATGTGACGTCATGCTCAGTACATAAACTGGGGAAAGCTGGCCGGGGGGGGCCGCTGCTCGGGGACTGGCTGGGCATCGGTCGGCGGGTGGTGAGCAATTGTACTGTGCATCACTTGCTTTGTGTATTATTATTATTATTATTATCATATTATTATTATTATCATTTTATTTCAATTATTAAACTGTTTTTATCTCAACCCACGAGTTTTTCTAACTTGTGCTCTTCCAATTCTCTCCCCCATCCCACCGGGTGGGGGGGGAGTGAGCGAGCGGCTGCGTGGTGCTTAGTTACCGACTGAAGTTAAACCACGACAGTCCTTTTTGGCGCCCAACGTGGGGCTCGAAGGGTTTGAGATAATAACAGGTTAACCGGAGTGTATTAAAGAACTTATATCTGTTAGTAGTTGTGGGTCACAATGTTGGTTTCTCTGTTCTCGATATTGATTTGTATAATCTGCATCGCGCTCTTTTTCCTGCTGTACATGTTAAAGATTGGTGTTGGGTTTTGCAGTTTGCTGTGGTCTGCAGTGATTAGTGATGTCTCGCTTGTGAGGTTTGTTTTTAGAACATTGACCTTGACGTTAGTGTGGTATGTAAACTTCGCAATGAAGCCATTACTGTACCACGGAGACCATTTCGTGGAGACAACTAGCAATTGCAGTAACTTTTCTGAGAGTTTTTTTACGGAGGAAATACAGAATGGCAGGGTCACTACCTTCTTCTATAATGTTTCCTCCTTCATTACAGTAATTTTTCAGTATTTTGAACATCCTTGGGCAGTTAAGATACTTCTATTAATACTTCTTGGGAATATTGTTTCGGTTTTGTCTAAAGTTGGTAAGCAATTTAAGAATATCATCCAGAGATCTGCCCCAAGGCTGAATAATTACGAGTGGCAGGGTGTGTGGGACAAGATGGGCAAGTACCTAGGCCAATGGGCACCCCCAGTGTTTTGGAACTTCACCCCTGAGCAAGTGCAGAATCCTGAAAAGTTAGTAGAATATTTGGAAAAAGTATGCTGTCACCCTGGCAACTCCAGAGAGATGCAGCTCATTGCAACGTGCTGGGGCCTGGCCCATGCCTACCGAGCCCTGTTCAACACCATTCAGTGCCCTCAAAGGGAAGGGAAGGTCTCTGGCTCTGACAGTAAAACGACACGCACTGCGGCCACTCAGACCCGGGCAACGCGCCCTGCGGCCACTCCGACCCCAGCGACAGGCCGTGCAGCCACTCAGACCCCGGCAACAGGCCCTGCGGCCACTCAAACCCGGGCAACACGCACTACGGCCACTCCAACCCCAGCGACATGCACTGCAGCCACTCAGACCCCGGCGACATGCACTGCGGCCACTCAGACCCTGGCGACATGCACTGCGGCCACTCCAATCCCGGCGACATGCACTGCAGCCACTCAGACCCCGGTGACATGCACTGCGGCCACTCAGACCCCGGCGACATGCACTGCGGCCACTCCAATCCCGGCAACATGCACTGCAGCCACTCAGACCCCGGCGACATGCACTGCGGCCACTCAGACCCTGGCGACATGCACTGAGGTCACTCAGACCCCGGCAACAGGCCCTGCGGCCACTCAGACTCCAGTGACATGCACTTGCACTGTGGCCACTCCAACCCCGGCGACAGGCCCTGCGGCCACTCAGACTCCGGTGACATGCACTTGCACTGTGGCCACTCCAACCCCGGCGACAGGCCCTGCGGCCACTCAGACTCCGGTGACATGCACTTGCACTGCAATCACTCAGACCCCGGCAACAGGCCCTGCGGCTACTCGGACTCCGGTGACATGCACTTGCACTGCGGCCACTCCAACCCCGGCGACATGCACTGCGACCACTCCAACCCCGGCAACAGGCCCTGTGGCTGAACCAAAGAACCAGCCTGTGCCGGTATCAGTCGCCCCTGTACACAAGAAGAAATTTTGGAAGCGGAAGTCGGCTCGTTTAGTAAGGGAGGAAGAAGCTTCTTCTAAAAGGGAACCGGAGGAAGAACTGTACGACTACCCTGGAGAAGGGCCATCACGAGAACGGGAGGAGGAGAGCCGGCCGCTGATCGGGGAGGAGGAAGAGGAAGAACTCATAAACGAGGCAGTGACCACCCGATCTCTATCCCTGAGTGAGCTGCGAGATATACGAAAAGATTTCAGCCGTCGTCCAGGTGAGCATATTGTCACCTGGCTGCTCCGATGCTGGGATAATGGGGCCAGTAGCCTGGAATTAGAGGGTAGGGAAGCCAAGCAGCTGGGATCCCTTTCTAGGGAAGGGGGCATTGATAAAGCAATTGGAAAAGGGGCACGTATCCTCAGCCTTTGGAGGCGACTCTTGTCAAGCGTGAAGGAAAGGTATCCCTTTAAGGAAGATGTCATATGTCGCCCAAGCAAGTGGGCCACCATGGAGAAGGGTATCCAGTTTCTGAGAGAATTAGCTGTGCTGGAGGTGATTTATGATGACCTGAGCAATGAACAACTATCCAAAGATCCAGACGAAGTCAAGTGCACACGACCCATGTGGCGGAAGTTTATAAGGAGCTCACCATCGTCATACGCCAATTCATTGGCAGTGATGACCTGGAAAGATGGAGAGGAACAAACAGTGGATGAATTGGCTAGTCAACTCCGGCAATACGAGGAAAGTCTTTCTTCCTCCCTCGTCTCGGCTGTGGAGAAACTGTCCGAAAAACTGTCCCGGGAGATCCAGCAACTCAGAGAGGATAGGTCCTACTCCTCACCTGTACGGACCAGTATCTCGGCTATTAGAAGTAAGCGTTCTTTTGCTCAAGAGAGAGAATATAAAGGGTACACACCACGGGGCACCCTATGGTTTTATCTGCGTGACCACGGAGAGGACATGAGGAAGTGGGATGGGAAACCTACCTCAGCCCTAGGGGCACGGGTACGCGAATTGCAAGGGAAAACAATCACAGAAAGAGGTTCTTCCAGGAAAATTGCTGCTCCAGTTTCCAGCGGGCAGTTCCCCAGAGAGAGTAGAAGGGCTGATCTTACTCTTGATCTTAATGAAGAAACTTCTGACCCGTACGTACAAGAAATGAGAAATGAGTACTGTGATGAGGATTAGAGGGGCCCTGCCTCCAGCCAGGGGGAGGAAAGGGACAACCGGGTTTACTGGACTGTGTGGATTCGGTGGCCTGGCACGTCAGACCCACAGAAGTATAAGGCTCTGGTAGACACCGGTGCACAGTGTACCCTAATGCCATCAAGCTATATAGGGGCAGAACCCATCTGTATTTCTGGGGTGACGGGGGGATCCCAACAGCTAACTGTATTGGAAGCCGAAGTGAGTCTAACTGGGAACGGGTGGCAGAAGCACCCCATTGTGACTGGCCCAGATGCTCCGTGCATCCTTGGCATAGACTACCTCAGGAGAGGGTATTTCAAGGACCCAAAAGGGTACCGGTGGGCTTTTGGTATAGCTGCCTTGGAGATGGAGGAAATTAAACAGCTGTCCACCTTGCCTGGTCTCTCGGAGGACCCCTCTGTTGTGGGGTTGCTGAAGGCCGAAGACCAACAAGTGCCAATTGCTACCACCACAGTGCACCGGCGGCAATATCGCACCAACCGAGACTCCCTGATTCCCATCCATAAGCTGATTCGTCGACTGGAGAGCCAAGGAGTGATCAGCAAGACCCGCTCACCCTTTAACAGTCCCATATGGCCAGTGCGGAAGTCTAATGGAGAGTGGAGACTAACAGTAGACTATCGTGGCCTAAATGAAGTCACGCCACCACTGAGTGCTGCTGTGCCAGACATGCTAGAACTTCAATACGAACTGGAGTCAAAGGCAGCCAAGTGGTATGCCACAGTTAATATTGCTAATGCGTTTTTCTCAATCCCTTTGGCAGCGGAGTGCAGGCCACAGTTTGCTTTCACTTGGAGGGGCGTCCAGTACACCTGGAACCGACTGCCCCAGGGGTGGAAACACAGCCCTACCATTTGCCATGGACTAATCCAGACTGCACTAGAACAGGGTGGAGCTCCAGAACACCTGCAATACATTGATGATATCATCGTGTGGGGCAACACAGCAGGAGAAGTTTTTGAAAAAGGGAAGGAAATAGTCCAAATCCTGCTGAAGGCCGGTTTTGCTATAAAACAAAGTAAGGTCAAGGGACCTGCACAGGAGATCCAATTTTTAGGAATAAAATGGCAAGATGGACGTCGTCAGATCCCAATGGATGTGATCAACAAAATAACAGCCATGTCTCCACCAACTAGCAAAAAGGAAACACAAGCTTTCTTAGGCGTCGTGGGTTTTTGGAGAATGCACATTCCAAATTACAGTCTGATTGTAAACCCTCTCTATCAAGTGACCCGGAAGAAGAACGATTTCAAATGGGGCCCTGAGCAACGACAAGCTTTTGAACAAATTAAACGGGAGATAGTTCATGCAGTAGCCCTGGGGCCAGTCCGGGCAGGGCAAGAGGTAAAAAATGTGCTCTATACCGCAGCCGGGGAGAACGGCCCTACCTGGAGCCTCTGGCAGAAAGCACCAGGGGAGACTCGAGGTCGACCCCTAGGGTTTTGGAGTCGGGGATACAGAGGATCCGAGGCCCGCTATACTCCAACTGAAAAAGAGATATTAGCAGCATATGAAGGGGTTCGAGCTGCTTCAGAAGTGATCGGCACTGAAGCACAGCTCCTCCTGGCACCCCGACTGCCGGTGCTAGGCTGGATGTTCAGAGGGACGGTCCCCTGTACACATTATGCAACTGATGCTACATGGAGTAAGTGGGTCGCACTGATCACACAACGGGCTCGAATAGGAAACCCCAGTCGCCCAGGAATCCTGGAAGTGATCATGGATTGGCCAGAGGGCAAAGATTTTGGAATATTGCCAGAGGAGGAGGTAACGTGTGCTGAAGAGGCCCCAATGTATAATGAACTACCAGAAAATGAGAAGCAATATGCCCTGTTCACTGATGGGTCCTGTCGTCTTGTGGGAAAGCATCGGAGGTGGAAAGCTGCTGTATGGAGTCCTATGCGACAAGTTGTAGAAACTGCTGAAGGAGAAGGTGAATCGAGCCAATTTGCAGAAGTAAAGGCCATCCAGCTGGCTTTAGACATTGCTGACCGAGAAAAGTGGCCAGTGCTCTATCTCTATACTGACTCATGGATGGTGGCAAATGCCCTGTGGGGGTGGTTGCAGCAATGGAAGCAGAGCAACTGGCAGCGCAGAGGCAAACCCATCTGGGCTGCCGCATTGTGGCAAGATATTGCTGCCCGGGTGGAGAACCTGGTTGTAAAAGTCCGTCACGTAGATGCTCACGTACCCAAGAGTCGGGCCACTGAAGAACATCAAAATAACCAGCAGGTGGATCAGGCTGCTAAGATTGAAGTGGCTCAGGTGGATCTGGACTGGCAACATAAGGGTGAATTATTTCTAGCTCGGTGGGCCCATGACACCTCAGGCCACCAAGGAAGAGATGCAACATATAGATGGGCTCGTGATCGAGGGGTGGACTTGACCATGGACACTATAGCCCAGGTTATCCATGAATGCGAAACATGTGCTGCAATCAAACAAGCCAAGCGGTTAAAGCCTTTTTGGTATGGAGGACGATGGTTGAAATATAAATATGGGGAGGCCTGGCAGATCGATTATATCACACTCCCACAAACCCGCCAAGGCAAGCGCCACGTGCTTACAATGGTGGAGGCAACCACCGGATGGCTGGAAACATATCCCGTGCCCCATGCCACCGCCCAGAACGCTATCCTGGGCCTTGAAAAGCAAGTCCTATGGCGACATGGCACCCCAGAAAGAATTGAGTCAGACAATGGGACTCATTTCCGAAACAACCTCATAGACACCTGGGCCAAAGAGCACGGCATTGAGTGGGTGTATCACATCCCCTATCATGCACCAGCCTCTGGGAAAATTGAACGATACAATGGACTGTTAAAGACTACACTGAGAGCAATGGGTGGCGGGACGTTCAAACATTGGGATACGCATTTAGCAAAGGCCACCTGGTTAGTCAACACTAGGGGATCTGCCAATCGAGCAGGCCCTGCCCAGTCAGAACTTTTACGTACTGTAGATGGGAATAAAGTTCCTGTAGTGCACATAAAAAATATGCTGGGGAAGACAGTCTGGGTTATTCCTGCCTCAGGCAGAGGCAAACCCATCCATGGGATTGCTTTTGCTCAAGGACCTGGGTGCACTTGGTGGATAATGCGGGAGGATGGGGAAGTCCGATGTGTACCTCAAGGGGATTTGATTTTGGGTGAGAATAGCCAATGATCTGAATTATGTGATGTTAAGTACTAATTATAGTTATAATAGTTATACTAATAATACACAGATATACTAATCATACTAATAATATTATATGCCATACTAATGTTATTACAATAAGAATCACCCAGACTAATGAAGAATAGCTTCAGTGAAACCAAGCAAAGCACAGTGATGATGGTACCAGAACTGACTTCAACATGGAACAATCCAACACCACATACCATCTCCATTTTTCCTGCCCTGAAAGATTATTATGACAGATGGAGCCCGAAGTCATGGACTAAATGAACTCACCGAACATTTTAGAGGGATGGCCCACAGACGAAGGGAATGATATCTCTGTGTGTGTGTGTATATATATATATATATATATAAAGGGGTGGTGATTAATGAAAATGTACTGGAAAATATGAGACTTGAGCATGACGCAGATGGTATAGAATAAGGGGTGGATATTGTCCTGGTTTCGGCAGGGATAGAGTTAATTTCTTTTCTAGTAGCTGGTACAGTGTTTTGGATTTAGGATGAGAACAAAGTTGATAACGCACCGATGTTTTAGTTGTTGCTAGGTAATGCTTACACTAGCCAAGGACTTTTCAGCTTCCCATGTTCTACCGACTGAGAAGGCTGAAGGTGCACAAGAAGCTGGGAGGGGGCACAGCCAAACTGGCCAAAGGGACATTCCATACCATGTGACGTCATGCTCAGTACATAAACTGGGGAAAGCTGGCCGGGGGGGGCCGCTGCTCGGGGACTGGCTGGGCATCGGTCGGCGGGTGGTGAGCAATTGTACTGTGCATCACTTGCTTTGTGTATTATTATTATTATTATTATCATATTATTATTATTATCATTTTATTTCAATTATTAAACTGTTTTTATCTCAACCCACGAGTTTTTCTAACTTGTGCTCTTCCAATTCTCTCCCCCATCCCACCGGGTGGGGGGGAGTGAGCGAGCGGCTGCGTGGTGCTTAGTTACCGACTGAAGTTAAACCACGACACTAGGGCAATCTACTGCTGTTTATTTTAGGTTTCCTAAAGCTGCTTATTTCTTAGGTTTCTTTGTTGGATTTTGTGATACAGCAGTCTTGTTAGGGTTAGACACTATATTTTGAGTGGAAAATGACCTGTAAAAAGACACAATACATTTCTAAAAAAAAAAGAATAAAAATTATATTTATTCTAGAATTAATATAAAATTTAAAAAATCATTGCCATTGCAAATACATGGCTTTCCCTTCATGGCCTTTTACTTCCTCTGGTATCAGAAAAAACAAAAGATAATGGACTTCTCAAATATGTTAATTTGCTTTGTAGATGAAACTCCGAAGATATGAAGTCTCCCAGATCGCTTGAAGTATCTGCCTCTCATCCACAGACCTGAATAGGGCAGAGTTCTTTGCTTTGGATGTACAGTCCCCACTTCCTTCCCAAATATAAATGATGAAATAATCTTCTGGTCTGTCGAGTCCAAGTTGGAAGTTTGCCATTGATTTGTGATCTGTCACTGTTCAGACCTTAAGATGGTAGCTAAGACATTCTTCTTCATAATTTGGAGTGGGGGGAGGAGTTCCTCTAAAATGCTCATCTCATTCCTTATTTATTCGAGAAATAGATTCTCAAGGAATGTTTAATCGCTGAGGACTCCTTCAGGCACCACATCCAACACGTGGATGCTGCTGGCATGCACAGAACCCCAATGGGACCTTGAAGTCTCCCAGCATCTAAGTTTTGAGGAGCAGGCCCCAGGGTCCTTGGCTTCTATAAGTGCCCAATATCAAACCTGTTCCCCACCTATCTCAGGCCTTGACCCAGTTAGACATAGAATCATAGAATCATTGAGGTTGGAAAAGACCTCTAAGATCATCGAGTCGAACCATCGACCCAACACCACCACCCACTAAACCATGTCCCTAAGTGCCTCATCTACTCGTCTTTTAAATACCTCCAGGGATGGGGACTCAACCACTTCCCTGGGCAGCCTGTTCCAATGTTTAACCACTCTTTCAGTAAAGAATTTTTTCCTCACGTCCAATCTAAACCTCCCCTGGCGCAACTTGAGGCCATTTCCTCTCGTCCTATCGCTAGTTACTTGGGAGAAGAGACCGACACCCACCTCGCTACAACCTCCTTTCAGGTAGTTGTAGAGAGCGATGAGGTCTCCCCTCAGCCTCCTTTTCTCCAGGCTAAACAACCCCAGTTCCCTCAGCTGCTCCTCATAAGACTTGTTCTCCAGACCCCTCACCAGCCTCGTTGCCCTTCTCTGGACACGCTCCAGCACCTCAACGTCCTTCTTGTAGTGAGGGGCCCAAAACTGAACACAGTAGTCGAGGTGCGGCCTCACCAGTGCCGAGTACAGGGGCACGATCACTTCCCTACTCCTGCTGGCCACACTATTTCTGATACAGGCCAGGATGCCATTGGCCTTCTTGGCCGCCTGGGCACACTGCCGGCTCATGTTCAGCCGGCTGTCGACCAACACCCCCAGGTCCTTTTCCGACAGGCAGCTTTCCAGCCACTCTTCCCCAAGCCTGTAGCGCTGCATGGGGTTGTTGTGGCCAAAGTGCAGGACCCAGCACTTGGCCTTGTTGAACCTCATACAGTTGGCCTCGGCCCATCGATCCAGCCTGTCCAGGTCCCTCTGCAGAGCCTTCCTACCCTCGAGCAGATCAACACTCCCGCCCAGCTTGGTGTCGTCTGCAAACTTACTGAGGGTGCACTCAATCCCCTCATCCAGATCATCGATAAAGATATTGAACAAGACCGGCCCCAAAACTGAGCCCTGGGGAACACCGCTCGTGACCGGCCGCCAACTGGATTGAACTCCATTCACCACAACTCTCCGGGCCCGGCCATCCAGCCAGTTTTTGACCCAGCAAAGAGTACACCTGTCTAAGCCGTGAGCCGCCAGCTTCTCTAGGAGAATGCTGTGGGAGACGGTGTCAAAGGCCTTCCTGAAGTCCAGGTAGACCACATCCACAGCCTTTCCCTCGTCCACTAGGCGGGTCACCTGGTCATAGAAGGAGATCAGGTTGGTCAAGCAGGACCTGCCTCTCATGAACCCATGCTGGCTGGGCCTGATCCCCTGGTTGTCCCGCACATGCCTTGTGAGCGCCCCCAAGATGAACCGCTCCATAATCTTCCCCGGCACCGAGGTCAGGCTGACAGGCCTGTAGTTCCCCGGATCCTCCTTCCGGCCCTTCTTGTAGATGGGCGTCACATTAGCAAGCCTCCAGTCATCCGGGACCTCCCCCATTAACCAGGACTACTGATAAATGATGGAGAGTGGCTTGGCGAGCACCTCCGCCAGCTCCCTCAGCACTCTCGGGTGGATCCCATCCGGCCCCATAGACTTCTGAGCGTCCAGGTGGCATAGCAGGTCATTGACTGCTTCCTCTTGGATTATGGGGGGTTCATCCTGCTCGCCATCCTGTCTTCCAGCTCGGGGGGCCGAGTACCCTGAGGATAACCGGTCTGCCTGTTAAAGACTGAGGCAGAGAAGGCATTGAGTACCTCAGCCTTTTCCTCATCCTCGGTGACAATGTTCCCCCCTGCATCCAATAAGGGATGGAGATTCTCCTTGGCTCTCTTCTTGTCATTAATATATTTGTAAAAACTTTTTTTGTTGTCTCTAACGACCGCGGCCAGATTGCGTTCTAGCTGGGCTTTTGCCTTTCTCATTTCCTCTCTGCACGACCTAACAAGATCCCTGTACTCTTCTTGAGTCACCTGCCCCTTCTTCCACAAGCGGTAAACTCTCCTTTTTTTCCTGAGTCCCAGCAAGAGCTCCCCGTTCAGCCAGGCCGGTCGTCTTCCCCGCCCGTTCTTCTTACGGCGTACAGGGACAGCCTGCTCCTGCGCCTTTAAGACTTCCTTCTTGAAGATCGTCCAGCCTTCCTGGACCCCTTTGCCCTTCAGGACTGTCTCCCAAGGGAGCCTCTCAATCAGCGTCCTGAACAGGCCAAAGTCCGCCCTCCGGAAGTCCATGGTTGCGGTTTTGCTGCCCCCCCTCCTTACTTCACCGAGAATCGAGAATTCTACCATTTCATGGTCGCTAAGCCCAAGACGGCCTCCGACCACCACATCCCCCACCAGTCCTTCTCTGTTTGTAAACAGCAGGTCGAGCAAGGCACCTCCCCTGGTAGGCTCACTTACCAGCTGTGTCAGGAAGTTGTCTTCCACACACTCCAGGAACCTCCTAGACTGCTTCCTCTCTGCCGTGTTGTATTTCCAGCAGACGTCCGGGAGGTTGAAGTCCCCCACGAGAACAAGGGCTAGCGATTGAGAGACTTCTGCCAGCCGCTTGTAGAACGCTTCATCCGCCCCTTCATCCTGGTTGGGTGGTCTATAACAGACTCCCAGCAGGATATCTGCCTCGTTGGCCTTCCCCCTCATCCTTACCCATAAACACTCGACCGTATCATCATCACAATCGTTGAGCTCTATACAATCGAAACACTCCCTAACATACAGGGCCACCCCACCGCCTCTCCTTCCTCGCCTGTCCCTTCTGAAGAGTCTATAGCCATCCATTGCAGTACTCCAATCATGAGAGTCGCCCCACCATGTTTCTGTGATGGCGACTAAGTCATATCTCTCCCGCTGCACAATGGCTTCCAGCTCCTCCTGTTTGCCGCCCATGCTGCGTGCATTGGTGTAGATGCACTTGAGCTGGGCTATCGATTTCACCCCCGGCATCGGCACGCCACCCCTAGGCTCATCTCTAGTGAGCCTGGTTTTACCCCCTTCCCCCTTCGAACCTAGTTTAAAGCCCTCTCAATGAGCCCTGCCAATTCATGAGCAATGATCCTTTTCCCCCTGTGAGACAGCTGGACTCCATCTGTCGCCAGCAGGCCCGGTGCCGTGTAAACCTCCCCGTGATCAAAAAAGCCAAAATTCCGCCGATGGCACCAGCCCCTGAGCCACGTGTTGATCAGGTGTGTTTTCCTGCTCCTTTCGGTATCCTTCCCTGCCACCGTAGGGATAGAGGAAAACACTACCTGTGCTCCCGATCCTTCAACCAGTCGCCCCAGTGCCCTGAAGCCCCTTTTGATCACTGCAGGACTTCTCTCTGCAACCTCATCACTGCCAGCCTGTATAACCAGCAGCGGGTAGTAATCAGAAGGCCGTACCAAACCAGGGAGCTTCCTAGTGATGTCTCTGACCCGGGCCCCAGGGAGGCAGCAGACTTCCCTGTGGGACGGGTCCGGTCGGCATATAGGGCCCTCTGTTCCCATCAGAAGGGAATCGCCTATGACAATTACCCTCCTTTTTTTCTTAGCAGAGGCAGTCATAATGCGTGGGGCTGACTGCCTCACCCTAGGCGACCCCCTGGATGGACCTTCGTCTACATCCTCGTTTGCCTGGCCCTCAAGTTCCAGGGCCCCATATCTGTTGTGTAAAGGCAACCAGGAAGATGAGGGAGGCCAGGCGGGGGTTCGCCTGGCACCCCGAGCAGGGACCCATTTCCATTCCCCCCCGTCACTTAGGTCCCCTCTTTCTACCTGGTGGCAAGAAGGCAGGGGATCCTCTGCTTCTTGTGGAGCTTCCATCTGCTGCCTTTGCCTCAGGGACGGTAGGGTGCGGCTCCACCAATCTATCTCCCTCTCACGCTCCCAGATACTCCTTAACCTTTCCACTTCCTCCTTCAGCTCTGCCACCAGGCTGAGCAGATCATCCACCTGGTCACACCACACACAGGTGGTGTCTCTGCTGCCCTCTGGTACAAGTGACAGGCTCAGGCACTCCCTGCAGCCAGAGACCTGGACAGCTGTGTGCTTGTGTGAGGGCTCCATCTGGGTCACCACATTCCTTCTGGCAACAGCTTTCGGCCAAGTGGAAACCATAGCTGGTCCTCTTCTCGGAAGCCAACGATTACTAATTGAGTTGGCCTCTAGAGCCAGGAGGGGGGCTGCGCCTTGCCCGCTCGCCTTCCCTGCACGCCCTCCCTCATGAACTGCCGCACAAACTGACACGCCGCACAAACTGACACACTACACCCTTCTGATGCACCACACCCTAGGTCGCTCGTGCTCCCTGGGGGCTGCTCTTGTAAGTGAGGGGGTTTGGCTGCCGCCCCTCTTGTCCCCGCCCACACTGAGTCAGAGCTGCTGCTCGTGAGGAACTCCCTCCTCCGGCTCGGGGTGGGGGGTGGGGTGAGGCGGGGCTGGGGCACCCTCTCACTCCCTGCGCTTTTGCTTTTCGCGGGTTTTGCCGCTTCAGGAAGGGTCCCCCGACGTGATCCTCCGCTCCGGAGCCCTTCACCTCAGTGGCTTCGCTGAAATGGCGGGTACACTGGGTTTTAAACTGCCGCCGCCCCTCTTGTCCCCGCCCACGCTGAGTCAGAGCTGCATGATCTAAACAAGCTCTAAACAACCGCACAGAAGAGGCAGCTGGACGAGGTACAACTGATAGTTCTAGCCCAGGGATCAGTGCAGTCAGCTAGAAATGAGGTATGCACTGTTTCCAATCTCTTCTCTGTCCGAGAAGAGTCGAACCGCTATCTCCCATCTCTTTGGTGAATATTCTAGCTGGTAAGTTATTAGGCAGCTATTACCTCTGTCAAGGGCTATTTTTGCATCTTGCTCAGGATTTTTTGTAAGAAGAAAAAATACTTTTAAGTATGTGAATATAGGAAAACAGAGATTATTGTCCCCTTGCAGCATAGATTTAGGTCTCTAATTTAGGGAAGGAGATATCTGTCCTACAGATCTTTCCTATTGATTACCTAACACGGGCTTTTGCCTGTATGCTAGGTATTGTGAATGACATTCATGGTCACCCAGCTGTCAACAACTTATGTTGTACAGCAGCACTTAGGACTTCAGCTTGGGAATGTGGCTTCTGCTTGGAGAGACATTGAGATGCTGGATTTGCAGTCTTGGAGAACTGAAGCTTTAGTTCCCATACCTTCCCTTTCCCTCTGTAAATCCAGGTCTGCTCTGGGACCTCCCAGTCAACTCTACCTCAGGTCTTTTCCTTGCAGGCTCTGTTTCAATGCTTTTCATATAGCCGAAAAGCCAAAAAGATGTACTGGCCAAAATCAGGTCTTGGTGACACCAGATGGACTCGGATTATTCCAGTGGCTTTACTTTTATTATACATGAAGACAAACTGGCAACACCACAGCTCAATTCCATAAACTCTAACTGACAGGAGAATTTGGCCCAGTATATGTAATGACATGTATTCACAACATAAACCAATAATTATATTACCACACAGTACAGCAAATTGTTTTTTTAGGCAATAAAAAATCATTATCAGCTCCAAAGGAGCAATTACACTGCACACTGTGAATGCATATTAGGAATAATACACAAAACTCATCTCAGTCTAAATTAATATATTGACATGATGGCAGATCTGAAGACAGAAGAGTGTAGGAGACTTGGGCATGCTGTGCATTAAAGAAATTCTCATCAATGCAACTAAATTGACATAAAAACATCAGTGAATACCTTGGGGGAAGATCTTCTGCTGATGTAAAATACTGTTGATTACAGTGGAACTAGGTTAGCTTAAACAACTGTTCTTTACCCTTTAACAGAGAGAAAGTAAAATGGTACAAAAGGGGGTTTATGCTTTATTTACCTAATGAAATAGAGCTTATCAGCATAAATTCTACTTTTATCAATGCATCTGCATTGCATTAATGACTCTTCAGTGCTAATTCTGTAAATGCACAGGGCCTTACTGATGGGTCCAACCATGCCCTTTGTGCTGTCCATGCATGTCCTATGAAGGCAATGGAAGTGGCATGAGTGTAAATGAGATTCGTGTTTGAGACCCAACCACTGTCTTGCCTGGACAGATGGACCCTGATCTGTTCTACTGCTTGGGTGAAGGTAGCAGACATGATCGCTCCTTCTATTATTATTTTTTTTTCCCCTCCTAAAAGTTATCTTGAAAGTATAAGAGGTTGGAAGGAAGATTACAGGGGAAGATTTGACATAGGACAACCTTGCAGAGAACATTTGCAAATCCTCTGATTCTGCTTAGGTTGTTTCATTCAAAAATCATTGTTTCTCATGTAGCCTGTGAGTCAATTACTGGCTTTGTAGGGCTGGTTTTAGAATCTGCCATATTTATTACACTTGTTATGGAACAGACATGGAGAACACTAACCATAATATGTGAAATCAGATTCTTTCACTGCTGCATTGCAAATCTAATTGGAAGCAATGAATTTCCTTTATTTAGACCTATTCCATATTCATAAGTAGGGAAATATAGATTTTATATTTTTTTCATTCTTATAAACAAGAAAGACTTGTTAGTGATTTACCTTTGATGCTTATGGATTTTTCTTAAGCACATACAGTATATAGCAAATTTGTTTTAGGCAATAAACAATAACTGTATTTTAGGACTCAAAGGTTTCAGTGCAATATTATATTCAGTACCCTGGCTAATTTCTCTGTTCTACTTTTCTTCTGCAGACAGGAAAACATAAGACAAATAATAGACAAATAACACAAATACCTTTCCTTCTTGTTTTATCTTTCACGTCACATTTTTAAGTTAATGATACTTACTAAAATGTGCTAAATATAAAAAAATGTTACAAACAGATGTTTGCAATTATGGTGCCTGTTACCCTTCAAGGACTCAGTAGACAAATAGAAGATTTTAATCTAAAGCAGCTTCACAGGCCACCAGAGCTAAAATTTAATTAAAAATTAATTCTATATTCTGTGTAAGTTATTTATGTTAAATCATGTGTTACTGTACAAATAATTCAAACAGGCTATTGTAAACAAAATAATTAACAATAAATAGAAAGCATTATTCTGTAATAGAATGCTTTGGCCAAGTCCAATTTAATTTTCTCACTTAAAACAGTAAATTAAGATCTTAGATTTGTACTTTATATGCAAGTCACAACAGTTCTGTTCATAACCACACTGTCTCTCTTTCATATATTCAGTCCATTTGCAAAACTTCCATGATCTACACAACAAAACCCCATACATTACTATCAGTTTAGGGGCTTGGATTTTTACCTCCCAAAATCATTTAACTTAATTTTATTGCAAAACAAATGAAGGTCTAAATTGGGAATAATTTCAGATTAAATTCAAGCCTTGCTTGAGATTGTAAGAATTCAGCCCATCCATACTGAAAACAAATGTCATGCATAACTTTGGAGACCATTCAATTTTTATTTTGATCAGGCTACTGACACTTATATAATACTCTATGCACAGCCTATATTAAATATAATCTAATGAAGAGTTTCTACCTAAATGCAGCTACCTGAGAACTTCTCTATGAAACATTAATTGATATTTTTTATTATTATTCATGTCTGGTAGTAATAAATATTGAGCAGCTTTTGCTTTGTTAGTGTGGGTATTGTTAATTCACTTTCCACATCCATTTAAATGCAAATCCTCGTGCAAATAATCATTTGGAGGAGAAAAAATGTGTTCAGCTGGAGAAAAAGCTGGAAGAATAATAGAAAGCATGAACAGAGTGTCAGTGGAGGGCTTTACATTAAAACATCCTTTTTGGAACTCCAATGTAAACACATCAGTGATTGAATAGAAAGATTTTACAAACTAACCAAGTTTGGGCCTGTTTTTTAATGAGATGGATGATTTCCAAAGAAAACCTAGGTGCTGTAGGACTTGATGTTGATGAAATGGTAAGTGGCACATTTCTCTGTAGTACGGCTTTTATTAATGCTTCACTGTAGGCCCTCATTAGCCTTAAACATATGCTTAAATTTAAGCATAAGCATTCACTGTGAAGTCAGTGGGATTTTTCACATACTTAAATTTAAATAGGTGCTTAAATGATTTTCTGGATTGGGGTCTGAATCCTTGGAAAGGTGCCTGCTGCAGAAGATGTCCATTAGGACAGGAGGAAAAGGGAGTACCTAATTGTCTACAATAGTCACTTGTGTTCCCGTGACATGCTTTGTAAAGATAAAGTAGGTGGCACTTGAGGAGCCACTTTATTTAGAAATAATTACATTAATTAGCTATCCTAACGCTAGTGTAAACTGTTCATGCTAATAAAAGGTAATGTAAGTGTTAAACCTATGAGATTTTTCCAACAGGAACAAAATGTTTCCAGAATTATATTCAGAGTTAAATTCAAGTGGATACTTCCTCTTTGGGTTTTTATAGATGTCTTCCTGAATACTGCACTATGGCTTGGCCAGATATCTTTAAATTCTTGCATTTTCATTTGGAAAAAGGGGTGGAGTATTTTTTTCAGTTTCTGGTAAGGTAATGTTCTAGATAGATAGAAAATGAATGCAGCATTTGACTAGGACCACAAAACTCTACCGCCAAGAGCAAGGGTATCTGTGGAATAAGCAGTGATCTGTATTACAGTTTGTAGAATAACACTTCAGGGTACTTCATGATGGATGGTGCTATACATATGTAAGTTATTGCTTGGCAAAAGCCAAGGCTTAAAATTGTATTTGTCCTGGTTTTGGCTGGGATAGAGTTAATTTCCTTCCTAGCAGCTGGTACAGTGCTGTGTTTTGGATTTAGTAGGAGAATAATGTTGATAACACACTGATGTTTTAGTTGTTGCTAAGCAGTGCTTACACTAGTCAAGGACTTTTCGGCTTCCCATGCTCTACCGACTGAGAAGGCTGGAGGTGCACAAGAAGCTGGGAGGGGTCACAGCCAGGACAGCTGACCCAAACTAGCCAAAGAGACATTCCATACCATGTGACGTCATGCTCAGTACATAAACTGGGGGAGAGCTGGCCGGGGGGGCCGCTGCTCGGGGACTGGCTGGGCATCAGCCAGCAGGTTTTGAGCAATTGCATTGTGCATCACTTGCTTTGTATATTCTTTCATTATTATTATTATTATTATTTTATTTCAATTATTAAACTGTTTTTATCTCAACCCACGAGTTTTGTCACTTTTACCCTTCCGATTCTCTCCCCCATCCCACCAGGGTGGGGGAGTGAGCAAGCTGCTGTGTGGTGCTCAGTTGCTGTCTGAGGTTAAACCACAACAGTCCTTTTTTGGACGTCTTCAACATGTACAGCAAAAAAAAGAGCATGATGCAGATCAGATAAACCAATATCGAGAACAGATGAATCAATATTGTGACCCACAATTGTTAACAGATATAAATTCCTTAATGCGCTCTGGTTAATCTGTTGTTATCTCAAACCCTTCGTGCCCCACGTTGGGTGCCAAAAAAGGCAATGCAATTGCTCACCACCTGCTGACTGATGCCCAGCCAGTCCCCAAGCAGCGGCCCCCCTGGCCAGCTTTCCCCAGTTTATGTACTGAGCATGACGTCACATGGTATGGAGTATCCCTTTGGCCAGTTTGGGTCAGCTGTCCTGGCTGTGCCCCCTCCCAGCTTCTTGGGCACCTCCAGCCTTCTCAGTCGGTAGAGCATGGAAAACTAAAAAGTCCTTGGCTAGTGCAAGCATTACCTGGCAACAACTAAAACATCGGTGCATTATCAACTTTGTTCTCCTCCTAAATCCAAAACACAGCACTGTACCAGCTACTAGGAAGGAAATTAACTCTATCCCAGCCAAAACCAGGATAGTATTCCACGCATATAATTTTGAGTTAGAAGTAGAAAATCCAGGAGTGTAATTTTCAGCGCATCTGTTTTTGTTGTTGCCTAAGAGGTGTGCAATTGGTGGGCATCTAGCATATGAAAGGATATATTTGAAAAGATTAAGCTTTAACACATTCTAAGTGATGTGGAAAACAGTGTGGAGCATTTGCAAACGGAAACTGATCTCTTTTTAACATGGCTGCAAAACATAGCCTGTAACCATGAGTAATGTTCATTGATTGGCTGTGTTTGATATACTAGAGCATACGGAATTCTGTTTGAATAGAGACAACATAAACATTCAAAATTTTTATTTTGGGTTTAATAGGGTTGTCTTGGTTACATAGGACAAGCAATGATAAGCTTGATTAAGTGACTATTTCACTGAGGTCTTTAAATAGCTGAGTATGTAATTTGTAGCTTAACCTACTCAGTAAACTTTGTGTTACCATGGCAGAAAAATACACACTGGAATGACATTTGACATTCTTTTAATTTTTATAATTTCCAAGCTAGACAGCTCTATGAGTATGCTATATTTTAAGATGTCTTAGGAATAACAGAAATGTAAATAATATTTTACCAGCAGCCATAAATTTTAGTAAACTATATGTTTTGGTTACATTTGTTTTTGAAAACAACTATGTGACTTGGAATCACTTGAATAGTTCCCTGTGGTCATCAGTTTAATGGTCAGTGTCAGCCTGAAAAGCAAGTAGAATATTTGGACTTAATTGAAATGGAAATTAGAACTAGATAGAAATCACCATTTGTCCATTGTCTAAATCTAATTTCTTGAATACTGCACAGAGTTATGGTCAGTCATCTCAGAAAGGACACAGAAATACCACCAAGAAGGGCCATATGCATGATCAGAGGTGTGGGATTGGTTACATGCAAAATAGTCTAGAATGCTACTAGTTGGATGAGAGCTGACATAACAGAGACCTATAAAATGATGAATGGAACTGAGATGATTCATCGTTTCTCACAAGAAAGAGGGGGCTAACAATGGATGTCTCAAGCTGCAAGTTTAAAGCAAATAGAAGGAAATATTCTTTCATGGAACATATAAAAATGAAGACTATAGAAGTATTCCCACATGTCCTGGTTTCGGCAGGGATAGAGTTAATTTCCTTCCTAGTAGCTGGTACAGGGCTGTGTTTTGGATTTAGGATGAGAACAAAGTTGATAACGCACCGATGTTTTAGTTGTTGCTAGGTAGTGTTTACACTAGCCAAGGACTTTTCAGCTTCCCATGCTCTACCGACTGAGAAGGCTGGAGGTGCCCAAGAAGCTGGGAGGGGGCACAGCCAAACTGGCCAAAGAGACATTCCATACCACGTGACGTCATGCTCAGTACATAAACTGGGGAAAGCTGGCCAGGGGGGCCGCTGCTCGGGGACTGGCTGGGCATCGGTCGGCAGGTGGTAAGCAATTGTACTGTGCATCACTTGCTTTGTGTATTATTATTATTATCATATTGTTATTATTATTCTATTTCAATTATTAAACTGTTTTTATCTCAACCCACAAATTTTTTCTCACTTGTGCTCTTCCAATTCTCTCCCCCATCCCACCAGGGTGCGGGGGGGAGTGAGCAAGCGGCTGCGTGGTGCTCAGTTGCCGACTGAGGTTAAACCATAACACCACAGAAGACTGAATGTATAAATATGTTAAAAAAGGAATCAGAGGATAGACCTGTTGGTGCCTATTAAGCATAACTGTCTGGATGCAATCTCTAGCACAGAAAGTCACTAAATTGCTGTGGGGATGAAGCTGGAAGGAAATGTGAGGGGACAAATATGCCCTATTGCTTTTTTTCCAAAGCATCTGTTACTGGCCTTTTTTCACACATAGGATGCATGTTTGATGGACCTTTCATCTGACCCAGTTTGGCACCTCTGGGTGCGGCCTGTCAGCCAGTTCCCCACCCACCACACAGACCGCTTGTCTATACTGTAACGCATCAATTTCTCTAAGAGGAGGCTGTGGGAAACCATATCGAAAGCCTTGGAGAAATCCAGGTAGACAATGTCCACCGCTCGCCCCACATTAACCAAGCAGGTTACTTTGTCGTAGAAGGCGATCAGGTTTGTCAAGCACGATTTGCCCTTGGTGAATCCATGCTGGCTTTTCCCAGTCACATGCTTCATTTGACTTGTGATAGCCCCCAGGAGGATTCGTTCCATAACTTTCCCAGGGACTGAAGTAAGACTGATGGGACTATAATTTCCTGGATCCTCCTTTAAGCCCTTCTTGTAGATGGGGGTGACATTAGCCTTCTTTCAGTCTTCTGGGACGTCCCCCGATCTCCACAACTTCTCAAAGATTATGGAGAGCAGCCTCGCAACGACGTCAGCCAGCTCTCTTAACACCTTCGGGTGGATATTGTCAGGGCCCATCGATTTGTAGGGGTCAAGCTCCTGTAAACTATTACATACAACACATACCAACTCTTCCTTCACTGATGGTGGGTCTGTGTTTGCATCAACCTGGATTTTTGTTCCCAAGGCCTGGGGCCCAATAGTGCTGGTAGAGACAGAGGTGAAGAAAATGTTGAGAACCTCTGCCTTTTCAGTGTTATTGTTGACTAATTCACCTCTCCTGTTTAACAGCAGGCAAATATTTTCCTTCTGTTTATGTTTGTTGTTTACATACCTGTGAAGAACCCTTTCTTGTAGTTTTTGACATCTCTGGCCAATTTCAATTTGAGCTGAGCTTTTGCTTTTCTAACTGCATCTCTGCACACCCTGCCAATGCCCTTGTAGTTCTCAACGGGTATTCGTTCGCTTTTCCATCTCTGGTACTGTGACGGTGTACTCCCCCGCCCAACCTGATCTTTATCTCCTGTAACCCTCCTCAAGCGATTACTACCAGTGGCAGTCGTTAATGGATGCTGATAGTGATAGCTGCGTCCATTAACAAAGTGGATTCGGCAGCCAGATAACAACACAATAGCCCTTGGTTATTGTGAGAAATATGCCCACCTAACCACAGTTATCAGTATGGAAATATGACTATGAGTCAATCATCTTACCCCTATAAATAGTGAGCAGCCCAAGAGCCCTTTGAGCTCTCCTGCAGTTCCTCCTGTTTGTTCCCCAGGCTGTGTGCACTGGTATACATACACTTGAGGTGGTTGGTCTTCTGGTTCTCATCTTGGGAGGCAGCTAAGGAACATTTGTCGCTGCTCTGGTTGGCCTGGCTTATTCCCCAGTTGGTTGCAATGGTGTGAGTGTTGCCACTTTGGACCCTGCCTCCCAAGTCCTTCAGTTTAAAGCCCACCTCACCAAGTTGGCCAGCCTGCTGCCAAAGATTCCCTTGCCTCTTCTAGACAGGTGGATCCCATCCCTCCTTAACAGGCTACAGTCATTGAAAAATGTCCCATTGTCATAAAAGCCAAAACCCTCATGTTGTAAATAGTTGTAAGATAAAATGCTGGACTAATCAAGCGTGCGTCAAACATACAAGGTCACAGCTAATGAGCACATTGTGAGAGACAGATAAGTACTAGCAGAAACTGGATGAGGACAACCAAAACTGTGGCAAATGGGGAGTCATCCCCAGCTGAGCCCCTAGTTACCCTGACACTGGGGAATGAGAGGACGGATTTTTTAGTAGACACTGGAGCAGCATACTCTGTTTTAAATACTTGTAAAGGGAGTTTTAGTCAAGATACCGTAAATGTAGTTGGTGCCACAGGGAAAGGGGAAAACAGGCTGTTTTTTCCAGCCATTAAAATTTAAAATAGGCAAGCGATGGTTGACGCATCATTTCTTATACATGCCTGAATGCCCAATGCCATTGTTAGGAAGGGATATCCTGAGTAAACTGAATGCACAAATAACTTTTGAAAATGGGCGAGTACAAGTCCATATTCCAGAAAGTAAAGCCCTGGAAGCCCAGGTTCTTATGTTACAGCAACCCAAGGCGGAAGAAGGGATTCCAGAGGAGATAGAGAATGCCGTTACTCCGCTGGTTTGGGCCACTGAAATCCCAGGGAAATCATGAGCAGCGGAACCAGTAAGAATACAACTAAAACCTAACGCCAGACCGGTAAGACAAAAGCAATATCCTTTAAAATTGGAAGTAAGAAGGGGATTGGAAAAATTGATTAATAACTTTATACAGTATGGATTGCTAGTAGAATGTCAATCAGCCTATAATACCCCTATTTTGCCAGTAAAGAAACCTCATTCAGACAAATATAGGCTAGTACAAGATCTTAGGGCTATTAATCAAATAGCGCAGGATATACACCCTGTCGTAGCCAACCCATATACATTATTGAATATGATCAAGGAGAATGATAAGTGGTTCACAGTCTTAGATTTAAAGGATGCTTTCTTCTGCATACCTCTAGAGGCAGGAAGTCAAGCGTTGTTCGCATTTGAATGGGAAAGTCCGAGTACAGGCCGAAAAACACAACTTACCTGGACTGTGTTGCCCCAAGGTTTTAAAAATAGTCCTACATTGTTCGGAAATCAATTAACGAAAGAATTAGAAGTGTGGAAGAAAGAAAATGAAGATCTAACTCTGATCTCTTATGTGGACGATATTCTGATCGCCGCATCCACATGGGAGGAATGTATCCGTTCGACTATCAGTTTATTAAATTTCCTAGGGCAAGCTGGCTACCGAGTGTCAAGGAAGAAGGCGCAAATAGCGAAAGCTCAAGTCTTATACTTGGGATTCACCATATCGCAAGGAGAACGGAGCTTAGGAACAGAAAGAAAAGAAGCAATCTGTCAGACACCAGAGCCAAGATCTGTGCGAGAACTGCGTGCCTTCCTAGGAATGGCTGGATGGTGTCGGTTGTGGATCCCTAATTACGGGCTGCTTGTGAGGCCCCTATATGAAACTTTAAATGAATCTAAAGAAGTATTGTATTGGACTCCTGAATGTAGAACAGCCTTCCAGTCTCTTAAGAAGGCTTTGATGACAGCCCCTGCTTTAGGTTTACCAGACCTGACTAAACCTTTTGAACTTTTTGTACATGAACGCCTTCACTTGGTGTCCTGGTTTCGGCAGGGACAGTTAATTTCCTTCCTAGTAGCTGGTACAGTGCTGTGTTTTGGATTTAGGAGGAGAACAAAGTTGATAACGCACCGATGTTTTAGTTGTTGCTAGGTAATGCTTACACTAGCCAAGGACTTTTTAGTTTTCCATGCTCTACCGACTGAGAAGGCTGGAGGTGCACAAGAAGCTGGGAGGGGGCACAGCCAAACTGGCCAAAGGGACATTCCATACCACGTGACGTCATGCTCAGTACATAAACTGGGGAAAGCTGGCCGGGGGGGCCGCTGCTCGGGGACTGGCTGGGCATCGGTCGGCGGGTGGTGAGCAATTGTACTGTGCATCACTTGCTTTGTGTATTATTATTATTATCATATTATTATTATTATCATTTTATTTCAATTATTAAACTGTTTTTTATCTCAACCCATGAGTTTTTCTCACTTGTGCTCTTCCAATTCTCTCCCCCATGCCATCGGGGTCGGGGGGGAGTGAGCGAGCGGCTGTGTGGTGCTCAGTTGCCGACTGAGATTAAACCACAACAAGCAAGAAGACGTTGAATTGAAAACGACGACTGCTCTCAACCCTGCTATGTTTCGTGAGCCATCATTAGAAGGAGAAATATTACACGACTGTCTACAAACCATTGAGCAAGTTTATTCGAGCAGGGAAGATTTGAAAGACACCCCAATAGAGAATCCCGACTGGGAACTGTTCACAGATGGAAGCAGTTTTATGTGCAAAGGGAAAAGAGTGGCTTGTTATGCAGTCGTAACTCAGACTGAAGTTGTGGAAGCTCGTCCACTACCTGGGAACACATCTGCTCAAAAGGCAGAATTAGTGGCACTCCAAAGAGCCTTAGAACTGTCTAAGGATAAGAGAGTCAACATATGGACTGATTCCAAGTATGCATTTGGGGTAGTACACGCTCATGGAGCTATATGGAAAGAGAGAGGACTGCTATCTGCACAGGGATCTCCTGTCAAGTATGGGGATATAATTAAACAACTGTTAGACAGTGTTCAGCTACCAATAGAAGTAGCCATAATGCATTGCAAAGCTCACCAATCTGGACAAACATCAACCAATATAGGGAATCGATTAGCGGATAAAATAGCAAAAGAGATAGCAGAAGAAAGCATCCTGATTGTTGCTCCATCGAGGTATGTGAACCTTCCAAATGTAACCCCGGAATATCAGAACCAAGATAACCAATTGGCCGAACTATTAAAAGCCCACCTAAACCATGAAGGGTGGTGAATAACAGCAGATAGACAAGTAATAGTACCCCAGGCAGTAATGAGGCAGTTGGTGGAAGACAAACATAAAGCAACACATTGGGGTGCAGAAGCCATTGTAAATGCCTTGAAAGATCAGGTACTTAGTGTAAGGATGACAGGAATTGTTAAGAGTGTAGTGGGTAAGTGTGAAATCTGCTTACAAAATAATCCACATTCCTATAAAAGACCCCCCCTAGGAGTTATCAAAAAGGGAAATAGTCCTGGAGACTACTGGTAGATAGATTTTGCTGAGCTACCTCGACAAGAAGGATACCAGTATTTGCTGGTTCTAATTGATACATTTTCTGGATGGCCTGAAGCCTTTCCCTGTCGCACCAACAAAGCTAGGGAAGTTACTAAGGTATTATTAAAAGAAATAATACCCCGATTTGGGGTTCCCTTCGGAATGTCATCAGATAGAGGACCACATTTCATAGCAGAAATTGTACAGAACTTGTCTAAAATATTGGGAATCAGATGGGATTTACATACCCCATGGAGGCCACAATCCAGTGGGAAAGTTGAGAGAATGAATCAGAGTCTAAAAAGACAGATGAGCAAAATTTGTCAGGAAACATCACTTAAATGGCCGCAGGCTCTTCCCCTGGCTTTATTGAGAGTCAGAATTCAGCCAAATTCCAAGGAAAAGGTGAGCCCGTACGAGATCCTCTATGGGAGACCTTATCAAGTTACCATCATTCCTGGGGAAAGCCAAATAAAAGGAAATCATGATTTAAAGGAGTATGTAATATCTCTGGGGAGAATACTTTCATCTTTACATCGATTTATTGTTTTAGCTTCTCCAATAACTTTGGATGTCCAGGTACATCCCTATCATCCAGGAGATTGGGTATACGTCCGAACCTGGGGAGATGAGCCACTCAAAGAGAAATGGAAAGGACCTTTGCAAGTTCTTCTGACTACCCATACAGTGGTAAAGGTAGACTAAATAAATTCACGGGTGCATTTCACTCGGATAAAACCGGCTCCAGAACCTAGTGAACCTCAGTGGAAAATAAAATCGACAGAAGGTTTGCGGGTAAAACTGACAAAGAGACAATGATGCTTTTTCTGTTGTACATTCTAGAGTTTGGTGTATTAAAAGGGGCCGCTATTATCGATGGGGTTGGACATGAAAAAGCCTATGAGAATTTAAAGATAAGCTTTGCAAAAGCGGTGAATATGACTGATTTGTTGGATTTGTTCACAAATCATGACAGGAGGGACAGGATTTCCTAGGAAAGTTATCCCCTTAAGTTGGCCTGAGATGTGTTCTTTTTGGTTAACAAAACAGAACATGTATTACTATGAACATGAGTTGTGAGACTCCCAAGAAAAGAATCTTGGAAGTCTCAAAGGGGGGAATTGTTGTAAATAGTTGTAAGATAAAATGCTGGACTAATCAAGCGTGCGTCAAACATACAAGGCCAAAGCTAACGAGTACATCGTGAGAGACAGATAAGTACTAGCAGAAACTGGACGAGGACAACCAAAACTGTGGCAAATGGCAGTGATGAGCCAATTTGTGACCATATAAGGAGAAGGGCCCAAAGGTTCAAGAAAAGTTCACCTCCTGCAAAGACCACAAGAGACCACGAGAGACCTCCAGAGACCACCTAAGACACCTGAAGATGCTCCTAAGGACTCATAACGCATGCGTGAAGGACTATGCAAATATTATAATTAGTTCCTAGAAATATAATGAATATGCATGATTTTTCCAAGAAATTATTATGAATATGTATATCGCAGAACCATATAAGGGACAGCTGATGCAACATATGGTGTGCATGCTAGGAGGAGAGATCCCCCATGCACCCAGCCGAATAAAGTAATGCCTGCTCTTTAATACACCCAGTGTTAAGGAGTTTTATTCCCAATTTTCAGTGACGCTCACAACAGCACCAGCCACAAAGCCAGAAGTTGATTTGCATTATACATCTATTTCTGGCTGTACCCTTTCCTCTAACTGGTAAAATGGAAGAAAAGATAACTTGGGCACCAATACTTTTCACTTGCACCCCAGGGCTTTGTAGTCTTCCTTGATTCTGCCCAGGTTCTGGCTTGCAGTGTCATTCATGCCCACATGAAAGAGTAGCAATGGATAGTAGTCTGTGCTCTTGACAAGTTGTGGCACCCTCTCGGCAACGTCTCGGACCTTAGCTCCCAGAAGGCAGCATACCTCTCGTGACTCCCTGTCAGGCCAGCAGATGGGCGCCTCAGTGTCCCTTAACAGAGAGTCACCCACTGCGAGCACTTGTCATTTCTTTTTGCGGTATCCACTGTGTGCTGCTGGTACAGTTTCTCCTTGCAGACCTTGCTCGTGGGTGTCTACAGCTGTTAAAGCTTCATATCTATTTTTGGTTGTAATGCTGGAGGGTGGGGACTGAAGCAGAGTCCTGCTTTTGTGGGTCACCAGGGTCCAAGGTGCCTCATTCTCTGTGGTGTCTGCCACAGGAGCATGGTTCTGAAACCACTTATCTATCTCCATCTTGGCCCCTCTAATACCGCACAGCCTTTTAACTGTTTCCTGCAACTCAGCCACCTGATGCAACAGATCATCAACCTGTGCACATCTTTTGCAGGTACTTACCTTTTCTCCAGGAGAAGGGTCTGGGCACTCATTGCAACCTACTATCTGTACTGAAGTCTCCTTCCTTACCAGTTCCATCTGGGTGGAAGCATCAGACATCTCAAGGGCTTTCTCTGTAGAAACACTGCTTTTAACTCTGAGGCGAGTGCCCACCATCCTGGCAGAGACCTAGAGCACTTCCCTGGGCTGTGGACCTACAAGCAGGGTGCACAGCCCTTCTCACGCGCCCTTCTGCGTGAACTGCTGCGTTAACTGCTGCGCCCTCTAGATCCCTGTTTGCACACCCTGGTCGCTAGCGCTCCCTAGGGCCGTTTAAATCTCCCGCGGTTGCTCCTGGCAACGCCCAAGCCGCGTCAGCCTCTCTCATGAGAGCTTCCGGCTCCTGGCGGGGCTCTTTGCTCTTCCTCAGGTTTCCCTGGCTCCACGAACCCCCCTGTACACCTCGATCTAGCACTCAGCCACAGAACTTACCGTTGCCGCAGCTGCGTGCCTTGCCAACTGAGGTTATACAGGTGTAACACATCTTGATGAGATTTTTCCAGTCTCAAGGGGAAAGACTGGCTGGATTTGGTGTATTTTGTCTTTTAGTTGGAAGAGGCAATCTAATCAACCTATTCTTTTCTAGAGACAGAAGAATGGTCCCCTATATCAAAGAGACTGGAGCAGCTGATATGGTCAAGGGTCTGGTAAGCTGACTCCCCAGTTACAAAGTGTTTATAGCAAGGCTAAAGGCTCTCTGACTTCCAAGGTGTTTGTGAAAGACTCACCTGAACTCAGGATATATATATATTCATTTCTATCCCACTTTGTTAGAAAATTTTAATAGGACTCCTAATTTGAGCAGTTTGGTTTTGATCGCTTTTTTCTCGCTGAGGTCCATTAACAGCAAGCTACGTGCTAGTTCTGCCCTCAGTGCAGGGACATTCAGTAATGCATCAGCGATGCTGTTTGAGAGCCTGGGAAAATGGTAGGAGACATCATACCTGGGCCTCCCACAGGGTTCATATGGTCAAGGTTTGGTATGGAGTCTGCTTCTGGAGTAACCCTGCCATGAGCTGTCCCCAAGAAGCGAAGATTTCACTCAAAAGGGAAAGTCCATCCAAGGCTTTTTCAGGAAAACGATGATACAGCTGAAGAACATTATCACACAATACAACAATCTTTAACAACATACAGTGCAGAAACATCAGTGCTGTGCTTTTATATATGATTTGAAATATGTTCATAAAGCAAATGCATCTTTTGTTATTATAAGGTGCTTCTGTTCAGCCAAGTATAATACAAAACCATAGGTCCCTTATTGCCACAACAGTACTATACAGCAGTATTTTGGCTGCACCAGCATTTTTTCTTAGCTTTCCCAAGGTCAAGTTTTACATACTGAAAAAATGTCAGCATTTTGCAGTGTTGTCAATTGATATCCTATAGAATTAGAATAAGGAGGCCAGGGACTGCTGGCTGCTGTCACTCTGACATTGTCGTATTGTGGAGCCAAGGAGAAAAAGCAGAGAAAATGATCCTTTTCTTGATAAGAAACAGTTATGTAATTCATTGCCTCCAAAGGCCTAGAAGTAATTTTCAAGTATTTCAAAGATAAATTTGATGATGAAAAAATTACATAGGTGGATTTTTACTCCTACACATGCAGAAAAAGCAAGATAAATAAAAGCCCCAAAGTATTTTTTTAACTCATTTGCTCCACTGGTAGCCACTGCCGTATTCACTTTTCACAGGCAATTTTATAAGGCAAAAATTTCAGATAATGAAGTTCACAAAAAGTGAGTTTGGGGCTGTCTGCTTACATCTACTCTGTGATTACCTAAAAATAACTTCTGATATCACAAGAAGCTGTGATTTCTGCAATTTTCCCAAAAAATCTTATGACAGAAGGACTGCTTGGGGGCTTGGAGGGAGGGGAAAGGAGGCAGGAAAAGGGGGAAGATTACTGGGTCTTCAAACAGGAGAGTGTCAGTTTGTAATGACAAAGCTATGCCCAATTTTAGTGGCACTTCACATGGAATGGCATGCAGGAAGGGCTGTGCACTCTGCCAGTTATTGGGCTGCTGCCTGCTCTGCTCACGCACAGGCTTAGACACTGATGGTCACCCCAGCTAGCTGGTGGCTGTGCAAGCCTACTCAGAAGCTTGAGGTCTCCAGGGAATTAGAATTAGAAGGATGACATCTTTCAAAAGAATTACCATTTCATAAGTAAGTGGGCCATTTTTTCTGAGAACTACAAGGAGACTGTGACCTGCTGAGAGAAAATGGTATCCACCCACCGCAACTGCAAGGCTGAGGCTGAAACCCAAAGAGAAGCACTGCAGCCTATCTATGCTGATGCCTCCACCCAAACAGACCTCCCAAGGACTGAAATAGCTGTCCAGACCTCAGGTTGCATGGAGCTCCAGCACCTGGAAGTCCCCCTAGCACCTGAAGGCAGTGGTGGATGTCATAGCTGCAAGTCTGCCCAGCTAGAAGAACTCTTCAAACAAGTAGCTATGTTACAAGAGGAGCTCAACAGGCAGTGCAGCATCCGGGAATGTGAGCATGACATTGATACATGGTATTGAATGCTGTCCCAGGCTGAGTGACAGCCTGGCCTTAAGGCTGCTCAAGGGGAAGGTAAGCCTGAATCCAACCTCAAGCTGAATGATACAAGTAACTCATGAGGTGAAGGAGCCGGGACCCTTGTCTCTGCTTGGGGCAGAAGGAAGAACCTTCCCCTAAAGTGCCCCTACATAACAGAGAATGAAGAGCATGTGAGTAACGGACAGGATCCAGGAGAAGTCAACCATGCAAAGTTGATCCAACCGCACACCTGCATTAGAACCAGTGCCACCAGAAAAGCACGTAAAGTATTAGTACTTGGAGATTCCTTACTGAGAGGCACCAAAGCACCCATTTGCCGTCCGGACAACTTCTCAAGAGAAGTTTGCGGCCTACCAGGAGCTTGCGTTCATGATGTCACTGAGAGGCTGCTGAGCCTGGTGAACCCTACAGATTATCATCCGCTCCTGCTATTGCATGTAGGGTCCAATGATACTGCGATGAGGCAACTTAGAACCCTCCAAAGAGACTATATGTCCCTCAGAGCAAAGGATCAGGAGCACAGGTGGTGTTGTCCTCTATCCTCCCAGTCAGAGGAAGGGGTTCAGGAAGGAGGAGCCGAATTGAACAGGTGAATGCCTGGCTGCGTGGCTGGTGCCATACTCAAGGTTTTGGCTTCTATGGTCATGGATCTACCTTTGAGAAACTGAGTCTGTTGGGAGCTGATGGGATTCACCTGACCAAGTGGGGCAAGAGGGTCTTCACCCACAAAGTTTCCAGGCTTATAAGGAGAGCTTTAAACTAGACTTAGTGGGGGAAGGGGATGGAGTTTTGAGGAACAGAGAAGAGCCAGGGGCTGCTGATGTATTAGGAACCAACAGGGAAACAGCTGTGAAATGCCTCAAAGGAATTAGGGCTTGTTCCTCTAAAAAGGTGACATAGTCAATAGCCCATATGAAGTGCCTCTATCCCAACGCATGCAGCATGGGTAACAAGCAGGAGGAGCTGGAAGCCACTGTGCAGCTACAAAGCTATGATCTAATCGCTATGACTGAAATGTGGTGGGACAAATCACACACCTGGAGTGCTCCAATCAATGGCTATAAACTGCTCAGGAGGAACAGGCAAGGAAGGAGAGGCGGGGGGGTTGCCCTCCATGTAAAAGAATGGAATGACTGTACAGATCTGTCTTTGAAAAACAACAGTGCACAGGTCAAGAGCTTATGAGTGAAAGCTAGGAGCTGAGACAGAAAGGAAACCTCGTGGTTGGTGTTTACTACAGGCCGCCCAATCAAGGGGAGCCTATTGACAAAGCGTTCTTACTTCAACTACAGGAAGCATCATGCTCACAGGCCCTGATCCTGCTGGGGGATTTCAATGACCCTGACATCTGCTAGAAAAGTGGCACAGCAAGCTGTAAGCGGTCCAGGAGACTCTTGGAGTACATCGAGGATAATTTATTAATCCAGGTGATAGCCAGCCTGACCAGAGGAGAAGCATTACTGGACCTGTTGCTTACCAACACAGAGGAACTAATTAGAAATGTCAAGATCGGTGGTAGCCTGGGCTGCAGTGACCATGCCCTGGTGGAATTCATGATCCTGAGGGATACAGGCCAGATGAAAAGTAAACCCTAAACCTTAGGAAAGCGAACTTTCAGTTGTTAAAGGAATTAGTGGATGGGACCCCCTGGGAAACTGCCCTCAGGGATAAAGGAGCTGAACAGAGCTGGCAGCTGTTTAAGAATATTTTTCTTGGAGCACAAGAGCTCTCACTTCCCATGTGTAAGAAATCAAGCAAGGAAGGCAGGAGACCAGCATGGCTGAGTAAGGACCTCCTGGGCAAACTAAAGTGTAAGAAGGAAATGCGCAGGCAGTGGAAGGAGGGATATGTATCCTGGGAAGGATATAGGGGTGCTGCCTGGATGTGTAGGGATGGGATCAGGAAAGCTAAGGCACAGTTGGAGCTGAATTTGGCAAGGGATGTGAAGAATAGTAAGAAGTGCTTCTACAGGTACATTGGACAGAAAAGGAAGGTTAAAGAAAATGTACCCTCTCCCCAATAAAAGAGACAGGAGAACTGGTGACAACCGACATAGAGAAGGCTGAGGTACTCAACAATCTTTTTGCCTCAGTTTTCAGTGTTAGTCTCTCTTCCCACATGTCTTGAGACCCCAAACCTCAAGACAGGGACTGGGGGAATGAAGTCCCTCCGATCGTAGGAGAAGGTCAGGTTCAAGACCACCTGAGGAACCTGAACGTACACAAGTCCATGGGACCCGACGAGATGCATCCCAGGGTCCTGAGGGAACTGGCTGATGTAGTTGCCAAGCCACTCTCCATCATATTTGAAAAGTCATGGCAGTCAGGTGAAGTCCCCAGTGACTGGAAAAAGGGAAAAATCACACCCATTTTTAAAAAGGGTAATAAGGAGGACCCTGGAAACTACTGACCAGTCAGCCTCACCTCTGTGCCTGGTAAGATCATAGAATCATAGAATCATTGAGGTTGGAAAAGACCTCTAAGATCATCGAGTCCAACCGTCGACCCAACACCACCACCCACTAAACCATGTCCCTAAGTGCCTCATCTACTCATCTTTTAAATACCTCCAGGGATGGTGACTCAACCACTTCCCTGGGCAGCCTGTTCCAATGTTTAACCACTCTTTCAGTAAAGAAATTTTTCCTCATGTCCAGTCTAAACCTCCCCTGGCGCAACTTGAGGCCATTTCCTCTCGTCCTATCGCTAGTTACTTGGGAGAAGAGACCGACACCCACCTCGCTACAGCCTCCTTTCAGGTAGTTGTAGAGAGCGATAAGGTCTCCCCTGAGCCTCCTTTTCTCCAGACTAAACAGTCCCGGTTCCCTCAGCCGCTCCTCATAAGACTTGTTCTCCAGACCCTTCACCAGCCTCGTTGCCCTTCTCTGGACATGCTCCAGCACCTCAACGTCCTTCTTGTAGTGCGGGGCCCAAAACTGAACACAGTAGTCGAGGTGCGGCCTCACCAGGGCCGAGTACAGGGGCATGATCACTTCCCTACTCCTGCTGGCCACACTATTTCTGATACAGGCCAGGATGCCATTGGCCTTCTTGGCCGCCTGGGCACACTGCCGGCTCATGTTCAGCCGGCTGTTGACCAACACCCCCAGGTCCTTTTCCGACAGGCAGCTTTCCAGCCACTCTTCCCCAAGCCTGTAGCACTGCATGGGGTTGTTGTGGCCCAAGTGCAGGACCTGGCACTTGGCCTTGTTGAACCTCATACAGTTGGCCTCGGCCCATCGATCCAGCCTGTCCAGGTCCCTCTGCAGAGCCTTCCTACCCTCGAGCAGATCAACACTCCCGCCCAACTTGGTGTCGTCTGCAAACTTCCTGAGGGTGCACTCAATCCCCTCATCCAGATCATCGATAAAGATATTGAACAAGACCGGCCCCAAAACCGAGCCCTGGGGAACACCGCTCGTGACCGGCCGCCAACTGGATTGAACTCCATTCACCACAACTCTCTGGGCCCAGCCGTCCAGCCAGCCTTTTACCCAGTGTAGAGTACACCTGTCTAAGCCATAAGCCACCAGCTTCTCTAGGAGAATGCTGTGGGAGACGGTGTCAAAGGCCTTCCTGAAGTCCAGGTAGACCACATCCACAGCCTTTCCCTCGTCCACTAGGCGGGTCACCTGGTCATAGAAGGAGATCAGGTTGGTCAAGCAGGACCTGCCTCTCATGAACCCGTGCTGGCTGGGCCTGATCACCTGGTTGTCCCGCTCATGCCTTGTGAGCGCCCTCAAGATGAACCGCTCCATAATCTTCCCCGGCACCGAGGTCAGGCTGACAGGCCTGTAGTTCCCCGGATCCTCCTTCCGGCCCTTCTTGTAGATGGGCGTCACATTAGCAAGCCTCCAGTTGTCCGGGACCTCCCCCGTTAACCAGGACTGCTGATAAATGATGGAGAGTGGCTTGGCGAGCACCTCTGCCAGCTCCCTCAGCACTCTCGGGTGGATCCCATCCGGCCCCATAGACTTGTGAGCATCCAGGTGGCGTAGCAGGTCGTTGACTGCTTCCTCTTGGATTATGGGGGGTTCATCCTGCTCGCCGTCCCTGTCATCCAGCTCAGGGGGCTGAATACCCCTGAGGATAACCTGTCTGACTATTAAAGACTGAGGCAGAGAAGGCATTGAGTACCTCAGCCTTTTCCTCATCCTCAGTGACAATGTTCCCCCCTGCATCCAATAAGGGATGGAGATTCTCCTTGGCTCTCTTCTTGTCATTAATATATTTGTAAAAACTTTTTTTGTTGTCTTTAACGACAGCGGCCAGATTGCGTTCTAGCTGGGCTTTTGCCTTTCTCATTTCTTCTCTGCACGACCTAACGAGATCCCTGTAGTCTTCTTGAGTTGCCTGCCCCTTCTTCCACAAGCGGTAAACTCTCCTTTTTTTCCTGAGTCCCAGCAAGAGCTCCCCGTTCAGCCAGGCCGGTCGTCTTCCCCGCCCGTTCTTCTTACGGCGTACAGGGACAGCCTGCTCCTGCGCCTTTAAGACTTCCTTCCTGAAGATCGTCCAGCCTTCCTGGACCCCTTTGCCCTTCAGGACTGTCTCCCAAGGGAGCGTCTCAACCAGTGCCCTGAACAGGCCAAAGTCCGCCCTCCGGAAGTCCATGGTTGCGGTTTTGCTGCCCCCCCTCCTTACTTCACCGAGAATCGAGAATTCTACCATTTCATGGTCGCTAAGCCCAAGACGGCCTCCGACCACCACATCCCCCACCAGTCCTTCTCTGTTTGTAAACAGCAGGTCGAGCGAGGCACCTCCCCTGGTAGGCTCACTTACCAGCTGTGTCACGAAGTTGTCTTCCACACACTCCAGGAACATCCTAGACTGCTTCCTCTCTGCCGTGTTGTATTTCCAGCAGACGTCCGGGAAGTTGAAGTCCCCCACGAGAACAAGGGCTAGCGATTGAGAGACTTCTGCCAGCCGCTTGTAGAACGCTTCATCCGCCCCTTCATCCTGGTTGGGTGGTCTATAACGGACTCCCAGCAGGATATCTGCCTCGTTGGCCTTCCCCCTCATCCTTACCCATAGACACTCGACCGTACCATCATCACAATCGTTGAGCTCTATACAATCGAAACACTCCCTAACATACAGGGCCACCCCACCGCCTCTCCTTCCTCGCCTGTCCCTTCTGAAGAGTCTATAGCCATCCATTGCAGTACTCCAATCATGAGAGTCGCCCCACCATGTTTCTGTGATGGCAACTAAGTCATATCTCTCCCGCTGCACAATGGCTTCCAGCTCCTCCTGTTTGCCGCCCATGCTGCGTGCATTGGTGTAGATGCACTTGAGCTGGGCTATCGATTTCACCCCCGGCATCGGCACGCCACCCCTAGGCTCATCTCTAGTGAGCCTGGTTTTACCCCCTTCCCCCTTCGAACCTAGTTTAAAGCCCTCTCAATGAGCCCTGCCAATTCATGAGCAATGATCCTTTTCCCCCTGTGAGACAGCTGGACTCCATCTGTCGCCAGCAGGCCCGGTGCCGTGTAAACCTCCCCGTGATCAAAAAAGCCAAAATTCCGCCGACGGCACCAGCCCCTGAGCCACGTGTTGATCAGGTGTGTTTTCCTGTTCCTTTCAGTATTCCTTCCTGCCACCGTAGGGATAGAGGAAAACACTACCTGTGCTCCCGATCCTTGAACCAGTCTCCCCAGTGCCCTGAAGTCCCTTTTGATCGCTGCAGGACTTCTCTCTGCAACCTCATCACTGCCAGCCTGCATAACCAGCAGCGGGTAGTAATCAGAAGGCCGTACGAGACCAGGGAGCTTCCTAGTGATGTCTCTGACCCGGGCCCCAGGGAGGCAGCAGACTTCCCTGTGGGACGGGTCCGGTCGGCATATAGGGCCCTCTGTTCCCATCAGAAGGGAATCGCCTATGACAATTACCCTCCTTTTTTTCTTAGCAGCGGCAGTCGTAATGCGTGGGGCTGACTGCCTCACCCTAGGCGACCCCCTGGATGGACCTTCGTCTACATCCTCGTTTGCCTGGCCCTCAAGTTCCAGGGCCCCATATCTGTTGTGTAAAGGCAACCGGGAAGGTGAGGGAGGCCAGGCGGGGGTTCGCCTGGCACCCCGAGCAGGGACCCGTTTCCATTCCCCCCCTCTTTCTACCTGGTGGCAAGAAGGCAGGGGATCCTCTGCTTCTTGTGGAGCTTCCATCTGCTGCCTTTGCCTCAGGGATGGTAGGGTGCGGCTCCACCAATCTATCTCCCTCTCACGCTCCCGGATACTCCTTAACCTTTCCACTTCCTCCTTCAGCTCTGCCACCAGGCCGAGCAGATCATCCACCTGGTCACACCGCACACAGGTGGTGTCTCTGCTGCCCTCTGGTACAAGTGACAGGCTCAGGCACTCCCTGCAGCCAGAGACCTGGACAGCTGTGTGCTTGTGTGTGAGCTCCGTCTGGGTCGCCAATTCCTTCTGGCGACGGCTTTCGGCCGAGTGGAAACCATAGCTGGTCCTCTTCTCGGAAGCCGACGATTACTAGTTGAGTTGGCCTCTAGAGCCAGGAGGGGGGCTGCGCCTTGCCCGCTTGCCTTCCCTGCACGCCCTGACTGCGCGAACTGCCGCGCGAACTGCCGCGCCACGCCCTTCTGACGTGCCACGTCCTGTTTGCCCGCCCTAGGTCGCTCGTGCTCCCTGGGGGCTGCTCTTGTAAGTGAGGGGGTTTGGCCACCATCCCTCTTGTCCCCGCCCATGCTGAGTCAGAGCTGCTGCTCGTCAGGAACTCCCTCCTCCGGCTCGGGGAATGGGGGGGCTGGGGCACCCTCTCGCTCCCTGTGCTTCTGCTTTTCACGGGTTTGGCCGGGGTTATGCCGCTTCAGGAAGGGTCCCCCGGCGGGATCCTCCGCTCCGGAGCCCTTCGCTTCGGTGGCTTCGCTGAAAATCATGGAACAGATCCTCCTGGAAGCTATGTTGAAACGTATGGAGGACAGGGAGGTGATTAGAGACAGCCAAGAAGGCTTCACCAAGGGCAATTCATGCCTGACTAATCTAGTGGCCTTCTACGATGGAGTGACTACATCAGTGGACAAGGGAAGAGCTGCGGATGTCTTTTACCTGGACTTCTGTAAGGCCTTTGATACGGGTCCCCCAAAATATTCTGCCCACTAAATTTGAGAGATATGGGTCTGATGGATAAGGAAATGGCTGGATGACCACGCCCAAAGAGTTAGTCAGTGGCTCAATGTCCAAGTGGAAACCAGTAATAAGTGGTGTCTCTCAAGGGTCCCTATTGGGACTGATACTGTTCAATATCTTCATCAATGACATAGTGGGATTGAGTGCACCCTCAGCAAGTTTGCGGATGACACCAAGCTGAGTGGTACAGGTGATACGCTTGAGAGAAGGGATGCTATCCAGAGGGACCTTGACAGTCTTGAGGAGTGGGCCCATGCAAACCTCATGCCAGCCAAGGGACTCTGTCAACCAGGCCCCTGAATAGGCCAAAGTCTTCCCTCCGGAAGTCCAAGGTAGCAGTTCTGCTAACCACCGTCCTTACTTCTCCAAGAGTCGAAAACTCTATTGTTTCATGATTGTTGTGCCCAAGACAGCCTCTAACCATCATATCACCTTGTCGTGGTTTAACCCCAGCCGGCAACTAAGCACCACACAGCCGCTCGCTCACTCCCCCGCAGTGGGATGGGGGAGAGAATTAGAAGAATAAAAGTGAGAAAACTCATGGGTTGATATAAAGACAGTTTAATAGTCAAAGCAAAAGCCACGCACACAAGCAAAGCAAAAGATGGAATTCATTCACTACTTCCCATCGGCAGGCAGGTGTTCAGCCATCTCCAGAAAAGCAGGGCTCTATCACGCATAACGATTACTTGGGAAGACAAACGCCATCACTCTGAACGTCCCCCCCTTCCTTCTTCTTCCCCCAGCTTTATATGCTGAGCATGACGTCACATGGTATGGAATATCCCTTTGGCCAGTTTGGGTCAGCTGTCCTGGCTATGCTCCCTCCCAGCTTCTTGTGCACCTCCTCGCTGGCAGAGCATGGGAAGCTGAAAAGTCCTTGACTAGTGTAAGCACTGCTTAGCAACAACTAAAACATCAGTGTGTTATCAACATTATTCTCATCCTAAATCCAAAACACAGCACTATACCTGCTACTAGGAGGAAAATTAAGTCTATCCAGCTGAAACCAGGACACACTCACAAGTCTTTCTCTGTTTGCAAACAACAGGTCCAGCGGGGCCCCTTCCCTAGTTGGCTCACTCACCAGCTGTATCAGGAAGTTATCTTCCACACACTCCAGGAACCTCCTAGACTGTTTCCTCTCTGCTGTATTGCATTTCCAGCAGACATCTGGTGAGTTGAAGTCCCCCATGAGAACAAGGGCTAGCGATCGTGAGACTTCTCCCAGCTGCTTATAGAATATTTCATCCGTCTCTTCATCCTAGTTGGGTGGTCTGTAACAGACTCCCACCATGATATCTGCCTTGTTGGCCTTCCCCCTGATTCTTACCCATAAACACTCAACCCTATTGTCACCATCATCAAGCTCTAGCCAGTCAAAACACTCCCTAACATACAGGGCTACCCCACCCCCTCTCCTTCCTTGCCTATCCGTTCTGAAGAGCTTATAGCCATCCATTGCAGCACTCCAGCTGTGCGAGTCATCCCACCATGTTTCTGTGATGGCAACTATATCATAGTTTTCCAACTGCACAATGGCTTCCAGCTCCTCCTGTTTGTTGCCCATGCTGTGTGCATTGGCGTAGATGGACTTCAGCTGGGCTATTGATCCTGGCACCTTTTTTGGGGGAGAAGCCCTAATTCCTATGGGACTGTTCTCAGGTGCTTCCGTGTTTTCTAACACATCAATAACCCTTGTGTCTTTACTGCCTCGTGGATCTCCGTCCCCTACCTCTGCTGAGATGGCTGAGGTGCTGCACGCATTAGTACAGGGACATTTCAAATGTGCTCCAGTGTACTCAGCACAACATGGAGCAGACTGAAGGATCTCGCTAGCATGAGGTCCATCTTTCTTACGTGGCCCACTTCTATGCAAAGAAAGCCTCAAAATCCTCTAGACAAAGACTTAACATCTGATTTCCTATATTTTATGGTAAACACACAAGAAGATTCATAGAAATGATGGAAACCCTGGATGTACTGTTTGAAAAAGCCAGCCTAGCCTCTTGTATGCCCTGGCAGTGAGGAAGAGTCCTGTAGCCTAGCATTAATATCAAAAGAGAAGTCTTTTAAGCTGGTTTTCCAAAGGTTTCCCAGAGGCTCCAGCAGTGCAGCAGTCCAAAGGCTAAATTACAGCTCTAATATCTCTGACATAAATCTTAGTAAGTAATTTACTAAGTAAGTGTAGTGGGATGACCTTTGCCAGCAGCCAGATGCCCACCCAGCTGCTCTGTCATTCCCCTTCCTATACAGGACAGGGGGAGAAAATAGGATAGAAAAGGTCATGCGTTGAGGTAAGGACAGGGAGACTGCTTACCGGTTACCTTTATGGGCAAAACAGACTCGACCTGGGGATAATTAATTTAATTTATTGCCAATTAAAATAAAGTTGGATAGTGAGAAAGAAAGAGAAAAAAAAATAAAACAACACCTTCCCCCTCTTTCCCCCAGGCTCAACTTCACTCCTTCATTCCTGACTCCTCTACACCCCTCCCCGAGTGGCACAGGGCAGGTGGGGTGTTGTAGTTAGTACATAAGAGTTCCTCTTTGCTGTTCCTTCTGCCTCACACTTTTACCCTGCTCCTGCATGGGTCCTCTCCGCAGGCTGCAGTCCTTCAGGAAAAAACTGTTCTAGTATGGGATCTCCAAAAGCTGCAATTCTTTCGGGAAATATTCAGCTGTCCCAGCGTGTGGTCCTCCATGAGCTGCAGTGTGAATACCTGCTCTGTTGTGGTCCTCTCAACAGGCTGTAGGGGAAAATACCTGCTCCAATGCCATGGAGCACCTTCTCCTCCTTCTTTTCTGTCCTTGGTGTTCATCCTGCTGCTCACATTTTTTCTCTCATCCTCTGCCTGTCTGGCATTTTTGCCCTTTCTTAAATATGTTTTCACAGAGGCACCACCAGCTTCACTGATTGGCTCAGCTTTGGCCTGTGGTGGGTCTGTTGCCGAGCCAGCTGTAATTGGCTGTGTCCAGCACAGAGCAGCCACTGGCCTCTTCTCACAGAGGCCACTCCTGCAGCCCCCCCCCACCCCAAACCTGGCCATGTACACCCAGTACAGTAAATTAGTAGTTACTTTGTAATTGTGGAGGTCTTCGCTTGTCCAAGCATAGAACAAGAAAGGGGTGACCAGATCTCATAGAAAGCCAAAGAAAAAGGATCCCTTCTTATGTTTTCTGTCTCTTGCCCCATCTATAAGTCAAATAAGAAAAAAAGAGGAAATGCTGAATGTCTCTACAGTTTATAGTTAGATTTAGGATATTTATTTTTCATTGAAATTTGTTAGCTTACATTAGTATATATATCTGATTATACACACTAACAATGATCATCAGTGTTGCTTTTTGTTGACTCCATATGATAATAAATAGTAATTTAACAAAGCTTTGCAGGAAAAGGACTGAAAGCAATCTCAGAGAAAAAGAGTAATTCAGATAATCAGATTTGGCCTTTGATTCAGAAAACTTCAGTATATATCCATCATGGACTATACTTATTTTAATAGTTAGTGCTCAGTTTGATGTGACTAGCAGAGTTTAAGTGCTCTGAAAGTCTGTTTTACCAGCCACTTCATCGCTTCGATATTTTCACCTTAATATCTTAACATCTTCACCACTACCTTTTCGCTTCACATTTTCTGCTCACAGTCTTAACTCTCTGTAATATTCAGTTGTGATTGCTTCTTCTCATGAGCTATTTCTGTCAATCACATTACTGCCTCCTGTTGGCCATGCTAATAGAAACATTTCAAAAACATTAACATTCACACAGAAAAGTACACCTTTCTGCAAACAAAAATATTTAACAACCTTTACATTTTTTAATTAATGCTATTGATATTTTTAATGGAGTAATATATGTTTTAAAACCTGTGTGTTTTTTGACATTTATTGATCTAGCTTGTCAAGTAGCATGTGTAATTTGAAATAAAGTGAAGTAAAATAGGTGGGGGGGTCCTGATGGAACTGGCAAGGGAGAAGAGTAGCCTTTGGATACAAATAAAAAATAAACACTGCAAGGGAGTTTATATAAACAAAAGTCCTGGAATTGCACAGAGCATCCTTCCCTGACTACCAGCTGGAGAAAGGAAAGACCCGACATGCTCTTTTATACTGGTGTCATAAAAGGACACATATCTGACCTCAAAAGACATTTTCTTTTTATATTTTCAAAGTTTGGTAACACAATAAGACTTTCCCACAGTAGGAAAAGGCAGCGTTGACTTTACTATTGAGAGCTAGTTCTTGGCAACACAGTAGTTATATATATGGTTTTCTTGGCTTTACTCCTTTTACTTCTTCTTACTTGTTTTACTTTACATGGCTTTACTTCTTGAAAAGTGACAAAAGATTTTTTCAAGTCTTCTGCTTAATGGATAAAACATGCTCATATTGCTGGAGCCAATTCTATGACTCTAGCCAAAACTGAAATTCCCTCTGTGGAAAGTTAATACAGAAAGGGCAGTGGTCAACTGCAGTACCATTTTCCATTTGTCATAACTTACTAACACTTTATCTTGCTGCTCCTTCACAGTATGTCCAATCCCAATTACCTATGGCTTTGCAAGTCTTCTAATCCAATTCCTCACCAAGGCTGAAGCCAGACAATGTTCAGAGGGACCGATATCACATATTGCTATAAATATGGCTTGTTTTTCATTTACACTCCAGTAAAATGATAGCTACCCCATACTTGCAAGTTTACTGAAATAAATTCACCTCTACGCTTTTTGTACTCACTCTCCCTACCACAGAGATCTCTTGGTTTCCAAAAACATTTGAGATAGCGATACAGACTCCTTCAATGAATAAAGGTGAACATGGGCAAACTGAGAGTCTGCCTATATTTTTCTTGTTTATGAGTCTGAGTTGCTGGCATATATTTCAATGAATTTCTAATTCTGTTACTACCTTACACAGGCTGTTTATATTTGCTCATTAATGAAACAGCGTCATGACTGAATGTGTGGCAGCCAAAGTAAATAGCAAAGCATCTCCTTCCATTCTTCAAAATGTCATCAAAACAATTGTCAGGAAACAAATTCATTTTCAGTCTTTACTGCAATTACAGGGTTTCAGTAAAGTAAAGCAAAAGCCATGCACACAAGCAAAGCAAAACAAGGAATTCATTCACTACTTCCCATTGGCAGGCAGGTGTTCAGCCATCTCCAGAAAAGCAGGGCTCCATCACGCGTAACGGTTACTTGGGAAGACAAACGCCATAACTCCGAACGTCCTCCCCTTCCTTCTTCTTCCCCCAGTTTATATACTGAGCATGACATCACATGGTATGGAATATCCCTTTGGTCAGTTGGGGCCAGCTGTCCCAGCTGTGTCCCCTCCCAACTTCTTGTGCACCCCCAACCTATTCGCTGTCAGGGCAGTGTGAGAAACATAGAAGGCCTTGACTCTGTGTAAGCACTGCTCAGCATTAGCTAAAACATTGGTGTATCATCAACACTGTTTTCAGCACAAATCCAAAACATAGCACTATACAAGCTACTATGAAGAAAATTAACTCTACCCCAGCCAAAACCAGCACACTCCCGTATCCCTGAGGGCAGTTTCCCAGGGGGTCCCATCCACTAATTCCTTAAACAACTGAAAGTTCGCTTTCCTAAGTTTTAGGGTCTTGATGTTACTCATCGCCTGGCCTGTATCCCTCAGGATCATGAATTCCACCAGGGCATGGTCACTGCAGCCCAGGCTGCCACCAATCTTGACATCTCTAATTAGTTCCTCTGCTTTGGTGAGCAACAGGCCCAGTAACGCATCTCCTCTGGTTGGGGTTTCTATCACCTGGATTAGGAAGTTATCCTCAGTGCAATCCAAGAGACTGCTTGCAGCTTGCTGTGCTGCTTTTCCAGCACATGTCAGGGTGGTTGAAGTCCCCAGCAGGATCAGAGCCTGCGAGCATGATTCTTCCTGTAGTTGAAGAATTTTTCATCTACAGGCTCCCCTTGGTTGAGTGGCCTGTAGTAAACACCAACCACGAGGTTTCCTTTGTTGGTTGTCTCTAATTTTTACCCATGAGCTTTTGACCTGTGCACTGCTGTTTTTCAAAGACAGCTCTGTGCATTCAATCCATTTTTTTATGTAGAGGGCAACCCCCCAACCTCTCCTTCCTTGCCTGTTCCTCCTGAAGAGTTTATAGCCATCGATTGCAGCGCTCCAGTCGTGTGATTCATCCCACCACCTTTCAGTGATAGCAATTAGATCATAGCTTTCTGGCTGCACAGTGGCTTCCAGCTCCTCCTGTTTGTTACCCATGGTGCATGCATTGGCATAGAGACACTTCAGTTGGACTGTCGACTGTCTCACCTTTTTGGAGGAACATTTTCAGAGGTTTGGGGGGGTATTCCTCAATACTCTGGTAGGTGCGCTCATCCCCCAAGTTCATTAGTTTAAAGCGCTATTCACTAAGTCAGCCAATCAGCCGGCAAAGATTCTCTTTCCTCTTCTAGATAGGTGGATCCCATCTCTCCCCAATAATCTGTATTTGTTGAAGAACATCCTGTGCTCATAGAAGCCAAAGCCCTGTCAACAACTGTTCGGAAAATCCCATTCCCTAACTATTGTACCAATTAGTCTTTATAGTATGAAACTCTATGAACTTTCCTAATAGTATGAAATTGTATTAGCTTTTTAAGAGATTTTTTTTTTACATTATATACTGCATAACCATGGTTAAGTCAGCACAACTACAGGGCCCCAGCGCACTGCAAGGAAGAGAAGGACAGCCCCCACCTTGAAGATAAGGACCTTTGTTTCTTGGAATGTTAAAGCCATCCACGAAGAAGAAAGGATACCCCTGGACTACCAAGATAACGCCAGCGTCCTAACCCCTCCAACACCTCTGTGAAATCCTTCCATTATCTGGCATCATAGATAAGTAACTGTGGCATCACCGACTCAAGGGATATGTAGATCAAGAAAGAAGCAGATGGATGATGATGCCATAGAATTATAGTTGCTTTTCAAAATAGTACCATGTTGCAGGGGGGAACATTGTCACTGAGGATGAGGAAAAGGCTGAGGTACTCAATGCCTTCTTTGCCTCAGTCTTTAACAGGCAGACCAGTTATCCTCAGGGGTATTCAGCCCCCTGAGCTGGATGACAGGGACGGCGAGCAGGATAAATCCCCCCATAATCCAAGAGGAAGCAGTTAACGACCTGCCACGCCACCTGGACGCTCACAAGTCTATGGGGCTGGATGGGATCCACCCGAGAGTGCTGAGGGAGCTGGCGGAGGAGCTCGCCAAGCCACTCTCCATCATTTATCAGCAGTCCTGGTTAACGGGGGAGGTCCCGGACGACTGGAGGCTTGCCAATGTGACGCCCATCTACAAGAAGGGCCGGAAGGAGGATCCGGGGAACTACAGGCCTGTCAGCCTGACCTCGGTGCCGGGGAAGATTATGGAGCGATTCATCTTGAGGGCGCTCACAAGGCATGAGCGGGACAACCAGGTGATCAGGCCCAGCCAGCATGGGTTCATGAGAGGCAGGTCCTGCTTGACCAACCTGATCTCCTTCTATGACCAGGTGACCCGCCTAGTGGACGAGGGAAAGGCTGTGGATGTGGTCTACCTGGACTTCAGCAAGGCCTTTGACACCGTCTCCCACAGCATTCTCCTCGAGAAGCTGGCGGCTCACGGCTTAGACAGGTGTACTCTGCGCTGGGTAAAAAACTGGCTGGACGGCCGGGCCCAGAGAGTTGTGGTGAATGGAGTTCAATCCAGTTGGTGGCCGGTCACGAGCGGTGTTCCCCAGGGCTCGGTTTTGGGGCCGGTCTTGTTCAATATCTTTATCAATGATCTGGACGAGGGGATTGAGTGCTCCCTCAGGAAGTTTGCAGACGACACCAAGTTGGGCGGGAGCGTTGATCTGCTCGAGGGTAGGAAGGCTCTGCAGAGGGACCTGGACAGGCTGGATCGATGGGCCGAGGCCAACTGTATGAGGTTCAACAAGGCCAAGTGCCAGGTCCTGCACTTGGGCCACAACAACCCCATGCAGCGCTACAGGCTTGGGGAAGAGTGGCTGGAAAGCTGCCTGTCGGAAAAGGTCCTGGGGGTGCTGGTTGACAGCCGGCTGAACATGAGCCGGCAGCATGCCCAGGCGGCCAAGAAGGCCAATGGCATCCTGGCCTGTATCAGAAATAGTGTGGCCAGCAGGAGTAGGGAAGTGATCGTGCCCCTGTACTCGGCCCTGGTGAGGCCGCACCTCGACTACTGTGTTCAGTTTTGGGCCCCTCACTACAAGAAGGACGTTGAGGTGCTGGAGCGTGTCCAGAGAAGGGCAACGAGGCTGGTGAAGGGTCTGGAGAACAAGTCTTATGAGGAGCGGCTGAGGGAACTGGGGTTGTTTAGCCTGGAGAAAAGGAGGCTGAGGGGAGACCTTATCGCGCTCTACAACTACCTGAAAGGAGGCTGTAGCGAGGTGGGTGTCGGTCTCTTCTCCCAAGTAACTAGCGATAGGGCGAGAGGAAATGGCCTCAAGTTGCGCCAGGGGAGGTTTAGATTGGACGTGAGGAAAAATTTCTTTACTGAAAGAGTGGTTAAACATTGGAACAGGCTGCCCAGGGAAGTGGTGGAGTCACCATCCCTGGAGGTATTTAAAAGACGTGTAGATGAGGCGCTTAGGGACATGGTTTAGTGGGCATGGTGGTGTTGGGTCGACGGTTGGACTCGATGATCTTAGAGGTCTTTTCCAACCTTAATGATTCTATGTTTCTATGATTCTATGTATGTGTTAAGTAGTGATTGGCCAAATCATGTTGTACCTAAATGCTTGAAAGGTATAAGAACCATGTGTAAAACCTCATTCGGTGTGCCCCAATGTGAATGGGACACCTCATGCACATGAATAAAGAATTACTCTTTGTCGTGGTTTAATTTCAGTCGGCAACTAAGCACCACGCAGCCGCTCGCTCACTCCCTCCCACCCGGTGGGATGGGGGAGAGAATTGGAAGAGCACAAGTGAGAAAAACTCGTGGGTTGAGATAAAAACAGTTTAATAATTGAAATAAAATGATAATAATAATATGATAATAATAACAATAATACACAAAGCAAGTGATGCACAGTACAATTGCTCACCACCCGCCGACCGATGCCCAGCCAGTCCCCGAGCAGCGGCCCCCCCGGCCAGCTTTCCCCAGTTTATGTACTGAGCATGACGTCACATGGTATGGAATGTCCCTTTGGCCAGTTTGGCTGTGCCCCCTCCCAGCTTCTTGTGCACCTGCAGCCTTCTCAGTCGGTAGAGCATGGGAAGCTGAAAAGTCCTTGGCTAGTGTAAGCATTACCTAGCAACAACTAAAACATCGGTGCGTTATCAACTTTGTTCTCATCCTAAATCCAAAACACTGTACCAGCTACTAGAAAAGAAATTAACTCTATCCCTGCCGAAACCAGGACACTCTTGTAATTCTATACTTTGCATCCTAGACTCTCTCCTCGGTCAGCACAGGCCAGTTGCGAAATTTTCATGACAGTTTGGCGACCCAGGTAGGACATAGCCGACTCACCTGATCTAACATCTCACTACCGCCCGGACCACAACGATCTGCACTGCTGGCCTGTGGGTGAGTTCACCTTGAGATACTCAGGCACGGGGGTAGTGGAGAATGGATTTTATTTGGCAGTAAGGAGGTGATTTTTTATAATAATGGGATGTGGACAAAATATAGTGAAGAGGTCACCGGTAGATGAATTGTTGCAACACTGGAAATTTATTGATTGGATGACCGGGTCATCAAAAGCCTGAGCCCTGTGTCAGGAAATTTGGCCAGAAGTGACCGTCTTTGGTGATGCGTACCAAACGTGGCCACAGTCTGGTTCTTTTGATGATATTAAGCTGAGCTATTTATGCCAGCAATTGTAAGATTGGTTCCCATCAGAAATGGACTATTGGTATATCTGGGATAATTACTGGACTACTGGTATATCAGGTATCAAAAAAAAAAAATTCCCCCCCAGAGCAGACAATAAGTAAAGATCTCTGAATGAACAGGAAAAATAAGAACTCTTTACATTCCGGAATTTATAAATATCAGAGACAAGTTTCCTTTTCGGGTCGGCAATTGAGTAAAATCTCCAGCTGAACGGGAAAATCAGGGACATTCCACATTCAGCTCTACCTGCCTACCCTATTGCTCTTTTTTTTACTCTGGTTTCTGCTGGAGCTATTGCTACTGCTTCTGGTTTGTAAGCACCTCTCCAACAAAAATTATAGGGCCAGGACTGGAACCTAGCCAGCTTTCTTGTGGGAACAGTCCATGTGCCATTTGCACCCGCTGATTTGTTTTTGGGGCAACAACAAGTGCCCAGACTGCGGGATGATCTTGATAAGGTGATACAAACTATATGTGGCATCTTCCGCATTTATAACTGTACTTGGGCTGACATGCAGCAAGTATTTGAGACTGTCTTTACTCCTGATGAAAGAATTAAAATCTGGGAAACAAATCGCAAATGGGCAGGGAAAGCACAGGGCAGAACCCCATAGCCAGCCAATGACCCAGGTCAGTCCCCCATATTTACCAGCCAATAGAGATATGCTGCAAGGAGTGAGAGGGGGATTGTTAGAATCCTTAGAACTGGCAGGAAGGAAGACTGTAAATTGGGCTAAGGTCCAAGAATGCCAGCAAGGAAATGCTGAACACCCCTCTGAATATTATGCCCGATTGATTAAACAAGTGAGAATGTTTGGAGGGGTCAACCATGAAAACGAGGAAAATTGGACTCTAAAGGTAGCTTTCTTTGTAGATCAGTCAGCCCCAGATATTAGGAAATATTTTTCTAAACATGTGCCAGGGTGGCAGGGCAAAGGATTGCATAAAATAGTCAGCATCGCTATGTTTATATTTAATGGACGAGACAGCTAAGGCAAAAAAAACCAAAAACAGGAACAAAAAGCTAGTCTATTGGCAGCAGCACTGAATAGCAATCCTAGACTAAGGGGACAGGGATACAGAGGTCTCCAAGGCAGAAGCACAGGGAAAAATTTTAGGAACAATGGGCCTCAATTACTGTTGTAATTATTGTGGAAAACAAAGTCATTGGACACAGGAATGCCCAGTATGTCCAAAGGGCTTCCCAAAAAGACCACTTAATCCTAAGGTGCAATCTTTCCCTGCTATGCGACAGGGGCAATTCAGTTTCACCCAGGATTGACGGTTAGCGGGGACCCGTTGTGCAGCTACTAAAGGAGCCTCTGAATATGAAACATTTTCCCGCTCTTCTTATGAGGATCCGGTCTTAAACCTTTCAGTTGATGGACATAATTACCCCGGTCTAATAGAAACAGGGGTAACCTTTTCTACTTTAAATATACAACCTTGTCGTGGTTTAACCTCAGTCGGCAACTGAGCACCACACAGCTGTTCACTCACTCCCCGCCTCACCCCGATGGCATGGGGGAGAGAATTGGAAGAGCACAAGTGAGAAAAACTCGTGGGTTGAGATAAAAACAGTTTAATAATTGAAATAAAATAATATAATAATAATAATAATGATAATAATAATAATACACAAAGCAAGTGATGCACAGTGCTATTGCTCACCACCCGCCGACCGATGCCCAGCCAGTCCCCGAGCAGCGGCCCCCCCAGCCAGCTTTCCCCAGTTTATGTACTGCGCATGACGTCACATGGTATGGAATGTCCCTTTGGCCAGCTGGGGTCAGCTGTCCTGGCTGTGCCCCCTCCCAGCTTCTTGTGCACCTCCAGCCTTCTCAGTCGGTAGAGCATGGGAAGCTGAAAAGTCCTTGGCTAGTGTAAGCATTACCTAGCAACAACTAAAACATCGGTGCGTAATCAACTTTGTTCTCCTCCTAAATCCAAAACACAGCCCTGTACCAGCTACTAGGAAGGAAATTAACTCTATCCCTGCCGAAACCAGGACAACCATCTACGTCATACTCAAGTCCCATATTTCCAGAACATTTCCATTAATCACCACCCCTTTTCCTGAGTTCCTTTTAATATATATATATATACACACACACAGAGATATCATTCCCTTAGTCTATGGGCCATCCCTCTAAACTGTTCGGTGAGTTCATTTAGTGCATGACTTCGGGCTCCCTCTGTCGTAATAATTTTCCAGGGCAGGAAAGATGGAGATGGTATGCGGTGTTGGATTGTTTCATGTTGAAGTCAGTTCTGGTACCATCATCACTGTGCTTTGCTTGGTTTCATCAAAGTTTATTCTTCACCAATCTGGGTGATTATTATTGTAATATCATTAGTATGGCATATAATATCATGTAGCAATTAACATCATATAGTTCAGACCATTGGCTGTTCTCACCCAAAATCAAATCCCCTTGAGGTACACATAGAACTGCCCCATCCTTCCGCATTATCCACCAAGTGCACCCAGGTCCTTGAGCAAAAGCAATCCCACGGATGGGTTTGCCTTTGCCCGAGGCAGGAATAACCCAGACTGTCTTCCCCAGCATATTTTTTTTCATGTGCACTACAGGGACTTTATTCCCATCTACAGTACGTAAAAGTTCTGACTGGGCAGGGCCAGCTCGATTGGCAGATCCCCGAGTGTTGACTAACCAGGTGGCCTTTGCTAAATGCGTATCCCAATGTTTGAACGTCCCGCCACCCATTGCTCTCAGTGTAGTCTTTAACAGTCCATTGTATCGTTCAATTTTCCCAGAGGCTGGTGCATGACAGGGGATGTGATACACCCACTCAATGCCATGCTCTTTGGCCCAGGTGTCTATGAGGTTGTTTCGGAAATGAGTCCCGTTGTCTGACTCAATTCTTTCTGGGGTGCCATGTCGCCATAGGACTTGCTTTTCAAGGCCCAGGATAGTGTTCCGGGCAGTGGCATGGGGCACGGGATATGTTTCCAGCCATCCGGTGGTTGCCTCCACCATTGTAAGCACATGGCGCTTGCCTTGGTGGGTTTGTGGGAGTGTGATATAATCGATCTGCCAGGCCTCCCCATAGTTATATTTCAGCCATCGTCCTCCATACCAGAGAGGCTTTAACCGCTTGGCTTGCTTGATCGCAGTGCATGTTTCACATTCATGGATAACCTGTGCAATAGGGTCCATGGTCAAGTCCACCCCTCGATCACGAGCCCATCTGTATGTTGCATCTCTTCCTTGGTGACCTGAGGTGTCATGGGCCCACCGAGCTATAAACAATTCACCCTTATGTGGCCAGTCCAGATCCACCTGAGCCACTTCAATCTTAGCAGCCTGATCCACCTGCTGGTTGTTTTGATGTTCTTCAGTAGCCCTACTCTTAGGTATGTGAGCATCTACATGACGGACTTTTACAACCAGGTTCTCCACCCGGGCAGCAATATCTTGCCACAATGCGGCAGCCCAGATGGGTTTGCCTCTGCGCTGCCAATTGCTCTGCTTCCATTGCTGCAACCACCCCCACAGGGCATTTGCCACCATCCATGAGTCAGTATAGAGATAGAGCACTGGCCACTTTTCTCGGTCAGCAATGTCTAAAGCCAGCTGGATGGCCTTGACTTCTGCAAACTGTCACGATTCACCTTCTCCTTCAGCAGTTTCTACAACTTGTCGCACAGGACTCCATACAGCAGCTTTCCACCTCCGATGCTTTCCCACAAGACGACAGGACCCATCAGTGAACAGGGCATATTGCTTCTCATTTTCTGGTAGTTTATTATACATTGGGGCCTCCTCAGCACGCGTCACCTCCTCCTCTGGTGATATTCCAAAATCTTTGCCCTCTGGCCGTTCCATGATCACTTCCAGGATTCCTGGGCGACTGGGGTTTCCTATTCGAGCCCGTTGTGTGATCAGTGCGACCCACTTACTCCACGTAGCATCAGTTGCATGATGTGTACAGGGGACCCTCCCTCTGAACATCCAGCCTAGCACCGGCAGTCGGGGTGCCAGGAGGAGCTGTGCTTCAGTGCCGATCACTTCCGAAGCAGCTTGAACCCCTTCGTAGGCTGCTAATATCTCTTTTTCAGTTGGAGTATAGCGGGCCTCGGATCCTCTGTACCCCCGACTCCAAAACCCTAGGGGTCGACCTCGAGTCTCCCCTGGTGCTTTCTGCCAGAGGGTCCAGGTAGGGCCGTTCTCCCCGGCTGCGGTATAGAGCACATTTTTTACATCTTGCCCTGCCCGGACTGGCCCCAGGGCTACTGCGTGAACTATCTCCTCTTTAATTTGTTCAAAAGCTTGTCGTTGCTCAGGGCCCCATTTGAAATCGTTCTTCTTCCGGGTCACTTGATAGAGAGGGTTTACAATCAGACTGTAATTTGGAATATGCATTCTCCAAAAACCCATGACGCCCAAGAAAGCTTGTGTTTGCTTTTTGCTAGTTGGTGGAGACATGGCTGTTATTTTGTTGATCACATCCATTGGGATCTGACGACGTCCATCTTGCCATTTTATTCCTAAAAACTGGATCTCCTGTGCAGGTCCCTTGACCTTACTTTGCTTTATAGCAAAACCGGCCTTCAGCAGGATTTGGACTATTTCCTTCCCTTTTTCAAAAACTTCTCCTGCTGTGTTGCCCCACACGATGATATCATCAACCTATTGCAGGTGTTCTGGAGCCTCACCCTGTTCCAGTGCAGTCTGGATCAGTCCATGGCAAATGGTGGGGCTGTGTTTCCACCCCTGGGGCAGTCGGTTCCAGGTGTACTGGACGCCCCTCCAAGTGAAAGCAATCTGTGGCCTGCACTCCGCTGCCAAAGGGATTGAGAAAAACGCATTAGCAATATCAACTGTGGCATACCACTTGGCTGCCTTTGACTCCAATTCGTATTGAAGTTCTAGCATGTCTGGCACGGCAGCACTCAGTGGTGGCGTGACTTCATTTAGGCCACGATAGTCTACTGTTCGTCTCCTGTCGGAGTTTACCTTGTCCGGTGTCGACGGCGGAGCGGGAGTGCGAATCCGGAGTAATGATGGATCTCAATATGAGCATGGTCATTCTCCTTTATTTATACTTATAACAGGGCTTATATAGTTATCTACTATGGACACGTGCTTCCTAACAACCTATGATTGGCTAATTACGGCTGTTCACGCGCTCACAGCTACTTCGGACACGCGTTTCATAACAATCTATGATTGATTAACTACAGCTATACACGCGCTCACAGCTCCTTCGGACACGCGCTTCATAGCAACCTATGATTGGTTAATCACAGCTGTACATGCGCTCACAACATCCTTCTCATTGGTAGCTGCCGGCTGGTCCCGCCGATCTCTGCCTCCTCCCCATCCCGGATGTTGTTCCGCTTTTGTTGTTTATCACGTGGCGAGGTTCCTTCTTCTGCCCAGGGAAGAACGGTCAAGGTCACCAGCCGTCTTTGTCAGCATACCCCTGCTACTGTTTAAAACATGGGTTGCTCAGGGATACTATATCGTGCCCCTGCTGTACCAGCCACTCCTCCACAGTCTCCACTCTCCATTAGACTTCCGCACTGGCCATATGGGACTGTTAAAGGGTGAGCGGGTCTTGCTGATCACTCCTTGGCTCTCCAGTCGACGAATCAGCTTATGGATGGGAATCAAGGAGTCTCAGTTTCGGTGATATTGCCGCCGGTGCACTGTGGTGGTAGCGATTGGCACTTGTTGGTCTTCGACCTTCAGCAACCCCACAACAGAGGGGTCCTCCGAGAGACCAGGCAAGGTGGACAGCTGTTTAATTTCCTCCATCTCCAAGGCAGCTATACCAAAAGCCCACCGGTACCCTTTTGGGTCCTGGAAATACCCTCTCCTGAGGTAGTCTATGCCAAGGATGCACGGAGCATCTGGGCCAGTCACAATGGGGTGCTTCTGCCACCCGTTCCCAGTTAAACTCACTTTGGCTTCCAATACAGTTAGCTGTTGGGATCCCCCCGTCACCCCAGAAATACAGATGGGTTCTGCCCCTATATAGCTTGATGGCATTAGGGTACACTGTGCACCCGTGTCCACTTGAGCCTTATACTCCTGTGGGTCTGATGTGCCGGGCCACCGAATCCACACAGTCCAGTAAACCCGGTTGTCCCTTTCCTCCCCCTGGCTGGAGGCAGGGCCCCTCTAGTCCTCATCACAGTATTCGTTTCTCATTTCTTGTACATACGAGTCAGAAGTTTCTTCATTAAGATCAAGAGTAAGATCAGCCCTTCTACTCTCTCTGGGGAACTGCCCGCTGGAAACTGGAGCAGCCATTTTCCTGGAAGAACCCCTTTCTGTGATTATTTTCCCTTGCAACTCACGTACCCGTGCCCCTAGGGCTGAGGTAGATTTTCCATCCCACTTCCTCATGTCCTCTCCGTGGTCACGCAGGTAAAACCATAGGGTGCCCCGTGGTGTGTACCCTTTATATTCTCTCTCTTGAGCAAAAGAACGCTGACTCCTAATAGCCGAGATACTGGTCCGTACAGGTGGGGAGTACGACCTATCCTCTTTGAATTGCTGGATCTCCCGGGACAGTTTCTCCACAGCCGAGATGAGGGAAGATGAGAGGCTTTCTTCATATTGCCAGAACTGACCAGCCAATTCATCCACTGTTTGTTCCTCTCCATCTTTCCAAGTCAGTATTGCCAATGAGTTGGCATATGATGATGGTGAGCTCCTTATAAACTTCCGCCACATGGGTCGTGTGCAGTTGACTTCGTCTGGATCATTGGATAGCTGTTCATTGCTCAGGTCACCATAAATCACCTCCACCACAGCTAATTCCCTCAGGAACTGGTTGCCCTTCTCCATGGTGGCCCACTTGCTTGGGCGACATATGACATCTTCCTTGAAGGGATACCTTTCCTTCACGCTTGACAAGAGTCGCCTCCAAAGGCTGAGGACTCGTGTCCCTTTTCCAATTACTTTGTCAATGCCCCCTTCCCTGGAAAGGGATCCCAGCTGCTTGGCTTCCCTACCCTCTAATTCCAGGCTACTGGCCCCATTATCCCAGCATCGGAGCAGCCAGGTGACAATATGCTCGCCTGGACGACGGCTGAAATCTTTTCGTATATCTTGCAGCTCACTCAGGGATAGAGATCAGGTGGTCACTGCCTCTTTCATGAATTCTTCCTCTTCTTCCTCCCCGAGCAGTGGCCGGCCCTCCTCCTCCTGTTCTCGTGATGGCCCTTCTCCAGGGTAGTCTGCCTCATCCACTTCTTCCTCTGGCTCCCTTTTAGAAGTTTCTTCCTCCCTTACTAAACGAGCCGACTTCCACTTCCAAGATTGCTTCTTCTGTACAGGGGCGACTGATACCGGCACAGGTTGGCTTTTTAGTTCAGCCATAGGGCGTGTCGCCGGGGTCTGAGTGGCCGCAGTGCATGTCATTTTACCGTCAGAGCCAGAGACCTTCTCTTCCCTTTGAGGGTACTGAATGGTGTTGAACAGGGCTTGGTAGGCATGGGCCAGGCCCCAGCACGTTGCAATGATCTGCATCTCTCTGGGGTTGCCAGGGTGACAGCATACTTTGTCGAAATATTCTACTAACTTTTCAGGATTCTGCACTTGCTCAGGGGTGAAGTTCCAAAACACTGGGGGTGCCCATTGGCCTAGGTACTTGCCCATCTTGTCCCACACACCCTGCCACTCATAACTATGCAGCCTTGGGGCTGATGATATTCTTAAATTGCTTACCAACTTTAGACAAAACCGAAACAGTATTCCCAAGAAGTATTAATAGAAGTATCTTAACTGCCCAAGGATGTTCAAAATACTGAAAAGTTACTGTAATGAAGGAGGAAACATCATAGAAAAAGGTAGTGACACTGCCATTCTGTATTTCCTCCGTAAAAAAACTCTCAGAGGAAGAACTGTAATTGCTAGTTGTCTCCACGAAGTGGTATCCGTAGTACAGTAATGGCTTCATTACGAAACTCACATACCAAATTAAGACCAAGGTCAATATTTTAAAAATAAACCTCCCAAGCGGAACATCATCAATCACTGCAGACCACAGCAAACTGCAAAACCCAACACCAATCTCTAACATGTGCAGCAAAAAACTGGGCACGATGCAGATTATACAAATCAATATCGAGAACAGAGGAACCAACATTGTGACCCACAGCTGTTAACAGATATAAATTCCTTAATGCGCTCTGGTTAATCTGTTATTATCTCAAACCCTTCGAGCTCCACACTGGGCGCCAAAAAGGACTGTCGTGGTTTAACCTCAGTCGGCAACTGAGCACCACGCAGCTGCTCGCTCACTCCCCCCAGCACCCCGGTGGGATCGGGTAGAGAATTGGAAGAGCACAAGTGAGAAAAACTCGTGGGTTGAGATAAAAACAGTTTAATAATTGAAATAAAATGATAATAACAATAACAATAAAAATGTAGTAATAATAATAATAATACACAAAGCAAGTGATGCACAGTGCAATTGCTCACCACCCGCCGACCGATGCCCAGCCAGTCCCCGAGCAGCGGCCCTCCCGGCCAGCTTTCCCCAGTTTATGTACTGAGCATGACATCCCATGGTATGGAATAGCCCTTTGGCCAGTTTGGGTCAGCTGTCCTAGCTGTGCCCCCTCCCAGCTTCTTGTGCACCTCCAGCCTTCTCAGTCGGTAGAGCATGGGAAACGAAAAAGTCCTTGGCTAGTGTAAGCATTACCTAGCAACAACTAAAACATCGGTGTGTTATCAACTTTGTTCTCATCCTAAATCCAAAACACAGCATTGTACCAGCTACTAGGAAGGAAATTAACTCTATCCCTGCTGAAACCAGGAGAAACCTAAACAAGCAAAAATAATTGGTGATGAAAGGATAGTAGGAGTAGAAGAATCTGTGCACACTGTACCATGTCTGGATAACTTGAAAGTACAAGTGGGACCTCTCACCACCTCCCACTCTTTCGTAGTTGTACAAGACACTCCCATCAGCTTGTTGGGAAGGGATCTTTGTAAACTGAATGCAGAGTTACATTGTACTCCAGATGGAATTAAACTCAAATTACCTATACCAAATTTACGAAAATTGATCGCTGCTTTGGCAAATCCCAGTTAATTAGGAACTTTGCCTAAGGAACTAAATGCTATATCAATTTCGTTGTGGGGATGGGACCCCACGGATGTGGCCTTACTCAAATCAGCCAGACCAGTAGTTTAAATATAAACTAAAGGCAGTAACCTGCCGTCAATCTGACAATATCCATTATCTACTGAAGCTATAGCAGGCATTGCGCCACTGATAGAGGAGTATATAAAAAGGAGAGTATTAGTAGAATGTCAGTCTCCTTGTAATACTCCTATCCTACCGATCAGAAAACCTAAACCAGGACCAGATGGTGAACCAGTTTACCGGTTTGTGCAAGATCTCAGGGCAATAAATGAGTGGGTCATAGTTCCCCACCTGGTGGTACCAGTTCCTTCTGCAATTATTACATTAATTCCAGTAAATGCTATATGGTACTCTGTAATTGACTTATGCGCTGCTTTTTTTAGTATATCTATCCATTCCGGACTCTCAATACCTTTTCGCATTTACTTGGGGAAAAATACAGCTGACATGGACAAGGCTTCCCCAGGGCTTTACTGGGTCCTCCACTATTTCTTCTAGAATTTTAGTAAAAGATTTGCAGGATTTTGTGTTTAAAAATGGATCTGTTTTGATACAATATGTTGATGATTTGTTAATAGCTAGTACCTCTAAGGAATCTTGTATAGCTGACACCCGGACATTATTATTTGCCTTAGCTGAAAAGGGCCATCGGGCTTCTCCACATAAGGTACAATTTTGTAAAAAAAAGGTGGAATATCTGGGTTGCATTCTCCAACAAGGAGAACGCTGACTGTCTAATAAGACTATTCAAAATCTTCCTCAACCTATTACTAAGAAACAACTTCAAGCTTTTTTAGGAGCAGTAGTATTCTGCTGACCCTGGATAGTTGCTTTTGGGGAAATGGCTAAACCTTTGGTACAAGCTACTATTCAAAATGCCAAGGAACCTATCCACTGGAGCGCCGACAAGGTAAAGGCATTAGAATATCTAAAACAATCATTAATGACTGCACCTGCTCTGGTCCTGCCTCCTGACTGGCGGCTCATGGCTTAGACAGGTGTACTCTTTGCTGGGTAAAAAACTGGCTGGACGGCCGGGCCCAGAGAGTTGTGGTGAATGGAGTTCAATCCAGTTGGCGGCCGGTCACGAGCGGTGTTCCCCAGGGCTCGGTTTTGGGGCCGGTCTTGTTCAATATCTTTATCGATGATCTGGATGAGGGGATCGAGTGCACCCTCAGTAAGTTTGCAGACGACACCAAGTTGGGCGGGAGTGTTGATCTGCTCGAGGGTAGGAAGGCTCTGCAGAGGGACCTGGACAGGCTGGATCGATGGGCCGAGGCCAACTGTATGAGGTTCAACAAGGCCAAGTGCCGGGTCCTGCACTTGGGCCACAACAACCCCATGCAGCGCTACAGGCTTGGGGAAGAGTGGCTGGAAAGCTGCCTGTCGGAAAAGGTCCTGGGGGTGCTGGTTGACAGCCGGCTGAACATGAGCCGGCAGCGTGCCCAGGCGGCCAAGAAGGCCAATGGCATCCTGGCCTGTATCAGAAATAGTGTGGCCAGCAGGAGTAGGGAAGTGATCGTGCCCCTGTACTCGGCACTGGTGAGACCGCACCTCGACTACTGTGTTCAGTTTTGGGCCCCGCACTACAAGAAGGACATTGAGGTGCTGGAGCGTGTCCAGAGAAGGGCAACGAAGCTGGTGAAGGGTCTGGAGAACAAGTCTTATGAGGAGCGGCTGAGGGAACCGGGACTGTTTAGTCTGGAGAAAAGGAGGCTCAGGGGAGACCTTATCACTCTCTACAACTACCTGAAAGGAGGCTGTAGCGAGGTGGGTGTCGGTCTCTTCTCCCAAGTAACTAGCGATAGGGCGAGAGGAAATGGCCTCAAGTTGCGCCAGGGGAGGTTTAGATTGGACATGAGGAAAAATTTCTTTACTGAAAGAGTGGTTAAACATTGGAACAGGCTGCCCAGGGAAGTGGTGGAGTCCCCATCCCTGGAGGTATTTAAAAGACGTGTAGATGAGGCGCTTAGGGACATGGTTTAGTGGGCATGGTGGTGTTGGGTTGACGGTTGGACTCGATGATCTTAGAGGTCTTTTCCAACCTTAATGATTCTATGATTCTATGACTACAAGACTATGGTAAGCCATTTACCTTGTTCATACGTGAATGGAAAGGAATAGCCTTCCGGGTGTTAACTCAAAGCCTAGGAGGATGACAATGTCCAATTGCATATTATTTGGCTCAGCTAGGTCCAGTAGCTCAAGGATGCATTGCCTGTGTCTGTGCTATAGCTGCCACAGCACTGCTAGTTGAACAGAGTAAAAATCTAGTGCTCGGACACCCTCTGACAGAACAAGTACCACATGAAGTTGAAATGCTGCTATCACAGCATATTACACAGGCAATGTCAGAACAGTGAATACATCGCTATGAGCTGATTCTCTTAACAGTGGAAAACATAACAATTAAGCTATGTAGTACGCTGAACCTTGCTACTCTGCTCCCTTTACCTGGGAAAGGACTCCACATCACAATTGTGTAGTAACAACCTGTGAAGCCAAAAGAACTCGGGAAGATTTAACAGATGTGCTGTTTCTAGACTCCGATCTAGAACTATTTGTAGATGGGTCCTCGTATTATATGAACGGCAACCGGGTTATGGGGTATTCAGTAACTAGTGTGAATGAAGTAGTGGAGACTTCACCACTCAGTCCGAAGCTGAGTGCACAAGCAGCAGAATTAATTGCATTGACAAAGGCCTGTGAGCTGGCCAAAGAAAAGACTGTAAATATTTATACTGATTCTCGATATGCATCTGGAGTATGCCATGCTACTGGGCAGTTATGGAAGCTGCGTGGGTTTATGACTTCTATTGGAAGTAAAATATCAGATGCTCTGCGAATTACTGAACTGTTAAAAGCTATACAAGTGCCAGAGAAACTTGCTATCATTCATCAGCCAGCTCATACAGACAAAAGAAGAGATAGGAAATAATCTATCAGATATTGCCGCTAAAGCCGCAGCACGACAGCCATACAAACCACTGAGCTTACAAGCAGTCCAACGATCCGACTTAGTGCTACCTGCTCCTGAAGAAATCTACTTGACTGTTTGCGCTGAAGAAATTGACTCTTGGAAAAGGTATGAAGCAACCAAAGACTCCTGGGGAATATGGAGAGCAGGTACAGAAAACCTTCCTATATTACCTAAGCAATACCTGATTCCTATAGCAAAACTACATCACAACCTAGGGCACTTTGGGGTTGCTGCACTAGTCCAGACAATATTGAAGGATTTGTTTGCACCAGGAATCTACACTGCAGCCAAACAAATAACCATGGCTTGCACAATCTGTCAGTCATATATCCCCCAAAATACTAAGCATTCGGACTCTCTATGGGGTAGATCCTGGGCAATCGTACCTTTCCAACACATTCAGATTGATTTTGCTGAAATGACAAAAGCTGGCAACTACTGCTATTTGATAGTAATAGTTGATCAACTTTCAGGACGGCCCGAGGCCACGCCAACAACTAAAGCTGATTCTGCAACTGTAATTAAGTCCTTATTAAAGGAATTCATTCCTCATTTTGGAATTCCTGAAAGGATTGATTCAGATCAAGGAAGTCATTTCACCTCACAAGTAATTCGCCAACTTGGTCATAGCCAACACAGGTTCATGAGGGGAAAGTCCTGTTAATTAATTAAACTTAATTTCCTTTTATGACAAGGTCACCCATCTAGTTGACCAAGGGAAGTCAGTAGATGTGGGTTTTCTTGGATTTTAGCAAAGCTTCCGATACTGTCTCTCACAGTATCCTTCTGGACAAAATGTACAGCATGCAGCTAGACAAGCCCATAATACGATGGGTATTGGCTGACAGGTCAGGCTCAAAGAGGTCTAGTAAATGGGGTTACATCAGGCTGGCGGCCAGTCACCAGTGGGGTTCCCCAGGGCTCAGTTTTAGGGCCAGTGCTCTTTAATGCTTTTATAAATGATCTGGACACAGGAATCTAATGTACATTAAGTTTGCCAATGATACTAAACTAGGAGGAGCTGTGGACTCCCTTGAGGGTAGAGAGGCCTTACAGAGAGATCTGGATAGACTAGAGAGCTGGGAAATCACAAACCGTATGAAATTTAAGAAGAGCAAGTGCCGGATCCTGCACCTGGGACGGGGTAATCCTGGTTATACGTACAAATTGGGGGATGAAAGGCTGGAGAGCAGCCCTGTGGAAAGTGATCTGGGGGTCTGGGTTGATGGCAAGTTGAATATGAGTCAACAGTGCGCCCTGGCAGCCAAAAGGGCCAACCGTGTCCTGGGGTGCATCAAGCCCAGCATAGCTAGCCGGTCGAGGGAGGTGATAGTCCCACTCTACACTGCACTGGTGCAGCCCCACCTCGACTACCGTGTGCAGTTCTGGGCACCTCAATATAAGGAGGACATCAAACTATTAGAGTGTGTCCAGAGGAGGGCGACCAAGATGGTGAAAGGCCTTGAGGGCAAGATTTATGAGGAGTGGCTGAGGTCACTCGGTTTGTTCAGCTTGGAGAAGAGAAGGCTGAGGGGGGACCTTATCGCAGTCTACAACTTCCTCAAGGGGGGCAGCAGAGGGGGAGGTGCTGATCTCCTCTCTCTGGTGACCAGCGATAGGACACGAGGAAATGGAATGAAGCCGCGTCAGGGGAAGTTCAGATTGGACATTAGGAAAAGGTTCTTCACTGAGAGGGTGGTCGGTCACTGGAACAGGCTCCCCAGGGAAGTGGTCATGGCACCAAGCCTGTCAGAGTTCAAGGAGCATCTGGACGACGCTCTCAGTCATATGGTTTAGTGTTAGGTAGTCCTGCAAGGAGCAGGGAGTTGGACTCAATGATCCTTATGGGTCCCTTCCAACTCGAGATATTCTATGATTCTATGATTCTATGATAAATCATGTTCTACCTGAAAGCTTGAAAGGTATAAGAACCATGTGTAAAACCTCATTCGGTGTGCCCTGATTTGAATGAGACACCTCACGTGGATGAATAAAGAATTACTCTCGATATTGTATACTTTGCGTCCTAGCCTCTCTCTTCAGTCAGCACAGGCCAGTTGCAAAATTTTCATGACACAACACCAGCCATGAAGCCAGGTGTTGATCTTCCCAGGCACAGAGGTGAGACTGACTGGCCTGTAGCTCCCCGGGTCTTCCTTTTTTCCCTTCTTAAAAATGGGGGTTATGTTTCCCCTTTTCCAGTCAGTGGGAACTTCACCGGACTGCCACGACTTCACAAATACGATGGATAGTGGCTTAGCAACTTCATCCGCCAGTTCCTTCAGGACCCGCGGGTGGATCTCATTGGGTCCCATGGACTTGTGCACCTTCAGGTGCCTTAGATGGTCTCGAACCTGATCTTCTCCCACAGTGGGCGGCTCTTCATTCTCCCAGTCCCCGCCTTTGCCTTCTGCGGCTTGGGCGGTGAGGCTCGAGCACTTGCTGGTGAAGACCGAGGCAAAAAAGTCATTGAGTACCTCCGCCTTCTCCATGTCCCGGGTAACCAGGTCTCCCGTTTCATTCCAGAGAGGGCCCACGTTTTCCCTCGTCTTCCTTTTACCCCCGACGTACCTATAGAATCTTTTCTTGTTGCCCTTGACGTCCCTGGCCAGATTTAATTCTATCAGGGCTTTAGCTTTCCTAACCTGATCCCTGGCTGCTCGGACAATTTCTCTGTATTCCTCGCAGGCTACCTGTCCTTGCTTCCACCCTCTGTAGGCTTCCTTTTTGTGTTTGAGTTTGTCCAGGAGCTCCTTGTTCATCCACGCAGGCCTCCTGGTGTTTTTGCCTGACTTCCTCTTTTTTGGGATGCATCGCTCCTGAGCTTGGAGGAGGTGATCCTTGAATATTACCCAGCTTTCATGGACCCCTCCTTTTAGTTGTTGCTAAGTAGTGCTTACACTAGTCAAGGACTTTTCAGCTTCCCATGCTCTACCGATTGAGGAGGTGTCCTGGTTTCGGCAGGGATAGAGTTAATTTCCTTCCTAGTAGCTGGTACAGTGTTTTGGATTTAGGATGAGAACAAAGTTGATAATGCACCGATGTTTTAGTTGTTTCCAGGTAATGCTTACACTAGCCAAGGACTTTTTCGTTTCCCATGCTCTACCGACTGAGAAGGCTGGAGGTGCACAAGAAGCTGGGAGGGGGGCACAGCCAAACTGTCCAAAGGGACATTCCATACCATGTGACGTCATGCTCAGCATATAAAGCTGGGGGAAGAAGAAGGAAGGGGGGATGTTCGGAGTTATGGCGTTTGTCTTCCCAAGTAACTGTTATGTGTGATGGAGCCCTGCTTTCCTGGAGATGGCTGAACACCTGCTTGCCGATGGGAAGTTGTGAATGAATTCCTTGTTTTGCTTTGCTTGCGTGCGTGGCTTTTGCTTTGCCTATTAAACTGTCTTTATCTCAATCCGCGAGTTTTCTCACTTGTACTCTTCCGATTCTCTCCCCCATCCCACTGCGGGGGAGTGAGCGAGCGGCTGTGTGGTGCTTAGTTGCTGGCTGGGGTTAAACCACGACAGATCCTTACTTTCATTTTGGCCTAATTTAATCTTTTCAATTTTTTATTTCATTTTTGTATTATTATCCTGCAAGCTAGCTATGACAGAGTCCTGCTGGTATTGGTTTGCCTCCTCATCCCACAAAAATCAAGCATCCACTTGTTTCAGTTTATCTTCCTCAAGGTAAGTTAAATTATCCAGGTCAAAGGAGCCCTCGTCTGGAAACTGTAGTTTTTCTTTGGCACAGGTACAGCAGTTGCATTGGTGGGCAAGTTGGGCCCATTGCTTGCCCCCATTTTTTTCCCCAGTCATGCACCATAATTGTGGCACATGGAGCCTAACGGGCTTTTAGGATCCAGACAGGAGGAACCTTGACCCATTTTCCCAATTAGTTTTCAACATTTCTCAGTGAAAGAGTACAAAGCTAAGGTCTATTAACAGCAAAGGGATAGAAGGAGAGGTTGAGGTGTCCCCGAGAAGACAGAGCTTTGACTCGATCCCCTCAACACCTGGGCCCATACAAAAGACGACTTGTTATCACCCACGAAGATGACACTGGAGTGCGATCCGAGCTTTCGGCAGTCTCAAAACTCCTCAGAAATCAGAACACAAAACTTATCAGAATTCAGTTTCAAGCATTCATCCTCTTAATTTTCCTCCAGTCTTTATATTTTAAACACAAACTAAAATAAGATAGGGTTTGCTTACCGCTGATGTGATGGCCAGCCAGGAGACACAGTAGGGAAGAAGACCACACGCAAGTGAGATTTTTGAAGTGACAATGTCTTACCTCTCGTGGTGGCGCCGCATTGGTTCTCCCTTCCAGTTCCAGTCTGGTCACTTCTGCCAGTGTGCAGCAATCCCACTTCTGACACCAAATTGTTGGGGAATTTTTATTGTACCCCTTGAGGCAAATTAAACACACATTTATGCTTAAATATGAAAAAAACCCCATGAACAATGCATTGGACAGAGTCCTACCGCCATAAGCAGTTCTGCAAGGAGTGTGCAAAGATGCGGCATGAGCCAATTCATTATATACACCTGCACCAGCACCAATCATGTGAAGGTTGGAATCGGGTGCCTTAGGAGTTCGCTCACATTCCATGATAGTTACAAGACAATACTGTGGCATTTCTTATCAGCAAGGGAATCTTTGCTCCCTTCCATGGAGTTGTTCCACCTCTTGGCATTCCTGTTTCCAGCCAGTTTAACTGGTTCTGCAGTTAAGCCTTCTTGACCTCCATGCCAGATCATTCCTTGGTCAGCAATTAAAATTGCTGAAGAGTTCAATTTTCAATTTCCCCTTCAATCTAGATAGTTAGGAGTCAGCAAAACAGATAGACAAAGCTGTTGGATCTGTAAGCAGCATACTAGGTATCTAACTTCTATGGTGCTCACTAAACTCATAAGGATATATAGAAATTAACTCCCTTCCACCAAATAACTTACCTTCTCCATTTCTTGTCTTGCATTTGTGGATGCACTTGGCCTTGTTGAACTTCATGAGGTTCGCACGGGCCCGCTCCTCAAGCCTGTCAAGGTCCCTCTGGATGGCATCCCTTCCCTCTAGCGAATCAACTGCACCACTCAGTTTGGTGTCATCCACAAACTTCCTGAGGGTGCACTTAATCCCACTGTCTGTGTCATTAATAAAGATATTGAACAGTAAGGATCCCTGAGGGACACCACTTGTTACTGGTTTCCACTTGGACATTGAGCCATTGACCGCAACTCTTCGGAAGCGGCTGTCCAGCCAATTCCTTATCCATCTAATAGTCCATCCACCAAATTCATATCTCTCCACTTTAGAGACAAGGATGTTGTGTGGGACCGTGTCAAAGGCCTTACAGAAGTCCAGGTAGATGACAAGGGTACTGTGTGTGAGACTGACAGTCAGTTAGACAGTCACAGGAACTGAGTTACTCTAGAGTGCTCAGACTGGCAATTCTGGAACATTTACAGGGAGTAAAGAAAACTGGTCAAAGCAGGAGGCCAGTAGTTCTGAATTTCTCTTTCCCTACTAGTTCAATAGGCACCAAAATGTTGACGACCATGTGAGCTCAATAAAGTTTTGCTATAAGTGTCTTATACAAAACTGGGAGGGTAGAAGGAAAGAGTTAAATTTTTGGTGATGATTTTGGCAGTTTTTTGACCAGTTCTACCTTTTTGCTACTGTATAGTAACATTCGAGATTTACTTTCTGCCTAGAAGTGTCAACAAGCTTGGAAGATAATTTAAACCACGTGATCACTTAAGGACAACTTTATTTAGAGTATTAAATTGTCCAATAGCTTTTTGAAACACTGGAGACTGTTACCTGAGGAGAGTTCTACAGCATAATTATATATTGCGTAAGGAACTGCTTCCTTTGGTTTGTTTTCAGCCTGATATTTTTCTTTGATGCCCATCATAAGATCATATTGTGTATTATGAGAAACAGAAACTCATAATTTGATAAATCTCTACAATTTTCTAGTCTTATGGTCCCATTTGTCTCTTTTTTAGGCTGGAAACCCGTGAAATCTATTTCTCATGTAGGAAAAGTTTCATACCTTTGCTCATTCTTTGCTCAGTCAAGTCACACCAAATAGCTGCCATTCAGAGTCTGGATATTGTTGCCTGTATTAACATAGCTGACCATTCTTCTTGTACTTTGGGAATAAAATAAAATATATTACCTGCTTAGCAGTCATAACTCTGCCACAAGTTACAAATACTAACTTGAGCTTCAGATCATGATGGATAATTGTAATACACAAAGAATAACATGCAGGTTTTCCCAATCTCTCTTTGAGGAACTTGAATCTAGGTGTTTATCGTTGCCATCAATGGAAAAAAAAGTTTATCTACTCCTCAGTGAAATTCAGAAAAGCTAAATGCAGTTTTTGCTCCAAATTTCTCTCACATGGAACCTGACTTTCTCAGCTGGTCATATGGGGACTCTCAACCCTCCTTAAGGGTAGAATGAATTCAGGCATAGAATGAATTTAGCCTGTGACTAAAGTCTTAGCACAGTTACAACACTGTCATTTATAATTATCTATAATATAGATATGCTTGCAATAAAGAACATACGGTATGTGTATTCACACAAGTGTGACTATTCACTGGGGTTTTGTGCATATAGGGTAGGAACAAGCAAGTTCTGCACAGTTACACAATTACTTGCATCTTAGAAAAATCACCCAATATTTCTTTCATGCATATGTGTTCACAGTGTGAATGCAACTGTGGTGGGTTGACCTTGGCCAGCTGCTGGACACCCACCCAGCTGCTCTCTCACTCCCCCTCCTCAACAGGACAAGGGGACAAAATAAGATGAAAAAGCTTGTGTTGAGATAAAGACAGGGAATCATAGAATCATAGAATCATAGAATCATTAAGGTTGGAAAAGACCTCTAAGATCATCGAGTCCAACCGTCAACCCAACACCACCATGCCCACTAAACCATGTCCCTAAGCGCCTCATCTACACGTCTTTTAAATACCTCCAGGGATGGTGACTCAACCACTTCCCTGGGCAGCCTGTTCCAATGTTTAACCACTCTTTCAGTAAAGAAATTTTTCCTCATGTCCAATCCAAACCTCCCCTGGCGCAACTTGAGGCCATTTCCTCTCGCCCTATCGCTAGTTACTTGGGAGAAGAGACCGACACCCACCTCGCTACAACCTCCTTTCAGGTAGTTGTAGAGAGCGATAAGGTCTCCCCTCAGCCTCCTTTTCTCCAGACTAAACAGTCCCGGTTCCCTCAGCCGCTCCTCATAAGATTTGTTCTCCAGACCCTTCACCAGCTTCGTTGCCCTTCTCTGGACACGCTCCAGCACCTCAACGTCTTTCTTGTAGTGCGGGGCCCAAAACTGAACACAGTAGTCGAGGTACGGCCTCACCAGTGCCGAGTACAGGGGCACGATCACTTCCCTACTCCTGCTGGCCACACTATTTCTGATACAGGCCAGGATGCCATTGGCCTTCTTGGCCGCCTGGGCACGCTGCTGGCTCATGTTCAGCCGGCTGTCAACCAGCACCCCCAGGTCCTTTTCCGACAGGCAGCTTTCCAGCCACTCTTCCCCAAGCCTGTAGCACTGCATGGGGTTGTTGTGGCCCAAGTGCAGGACCCGGCACTTGGCCTTGTTGAACCTCATACAGTTGGCCTCGGCCCATCGATCCAGCCTGTCCAGGTCCCTCTGCAGAGCCTTCCTACCCTCGAGCAGATCAACGCTCCCGCCCAACTTGGTGTCGTCTGCAAACTTCCTGAGGGTGCACTCAATCCCCTCGTCCAGATCATTGATAAAGATATTGAACAAGACCGGCCCCAAAACTGAGCCCTGGGGAACACCGCTCGTGACCGGCCACCAACTGGATTGAACTCCATTCACCACAACTCTCTGGGCCCGGCCGTCCAGCCAGTTTTTTACCCAGCGAAGAGTACACCTGTCTAAGCCGTGAGCCACCAGCTTCTCTAGGAGAATGCTGTGGGAGACGGTGTCAAAGGCCTTCCTGAAGTCCAGGTAGACCACATCCACAGCCTTTCCCTCGTCCACTAGGCGGGTCACCTGGTCATAGAAGGAGATCAGGTTGGTCAAGCAGGACCTGCCTCTCATGAACCCGTGCTGGCTGGGCCTGATCCCCTGGTTGTCCCGCTCATGCCTTGTGAGCACCCTCAAGATGAACCGCTCCATAACCTTCCCCGGCACCAAGGTCAGGCTGACAGGCCTGTAGTTCCCCGGATCCTCCTTCCAGCCCTTCTTGTAGATGGGCGTCACATTGGCAAGCACCCTGAACAGTGCCTGCGAACAACACCAGTTCTTGACACATGGCTGTTTATATTGTTAACCTGTTACCATGGTCTCGGGCATGCTTTTAGGCCATGGGAAATAGCATCCTACCAAACAACTCCTGAGCACATTTGGGGAATTAGGTTGACCCATGGACTGCTCCAGGAGGCAGTTTATACTCAGTCTTCCTCCTCTGGATACAGGAGAGCTCGCTGGCATTGACACAGGCTGTTCTGTGCCGGTTGGGCTTGGCATCCAGAGAAAGTCCTGAGCACTGCTTCTTTAACTAGATAGATGTGACCTTTAAAACAGCTTTGGGTGGGATCTTGCCTCCTGAATCCTTCTGTTTTCTGGTGTGATGCAGTGCTGCTTATCTCTTTTAGATACATAAATTGTAGCTGTAGCTGTAGCTAAATTAGTAGAATTAAGGTTATCTTCCTTGGTAAACTCATTCACTTTATAAGCAAGCCCAGATGACCTTAATCATCAAGGTGGCATTGGACAGAGTTTGTATGCAATGGCATTTCAATGTTCTCCGCCAGCTGCCTAGCCTTCTTATCTGATTCTTCCCCAAAACTATTGGTCTTATTTCCAGTTACCAAGACTCCTACATGTAATTGTAAGAGGGGAGGAAAATATTAGCATAGGTAATCCAGGTGAGTTTATAATTTCCTTGAGCCAGAATAATGAGAACGACTCTAAATGGGAAGCCAGAGAGAAGGAAACCACACAACAAATCTGGCATAGATTTGCCCAACAAATGGGCATCTAAATATGTTAGTGTTATTGATATGTGGTTGCACAGTTTCCTTATAATATAGCTCTGAAATATCATTGCACACTCAAAGTGATTTCAAAATGTTTAGCAGTACTTGCAAATGAGTTCCAAGTATACAGTTATTTTCTACACATTAGCAACACAGTGGCATCCATCTCACCCCAAATTGCTGTTTTGCGTTCCATAATAAAGACAGGAAAAACTAGATTAGGCTGAGAGGCTGTATAAGTCATTAAATATTCCCTTTCATTTACTAGCATCTTAGACTTTTTTTTTCTGTGTGGATTTATGTAGGTGCCCACTTATGTCTAACCCTTTTTTTGTGCTTTGTCCTCATACAAATAATCATGAAAGCACATCAATTAATAACTGCAGGGGAATTACTATGCAGCCAAAAAGTTCCCATCAAGCAGCTAGAGTGTAGTCATCATTATAATAATTTTGAGATGCAGAATGTAGTTAAACCAGCTAGCTCAGCTCTTCTGAAGTCTCTGAAGCTTTTCTCCTAAGAGTAAAGGAAGATCCAAGTATAAATAAGGATAGGCAAATTATGTCAAAGAAAAAAAATCCATCGGTGTCGCTGCATGCATATATACATCTATCTACATCTACATCTACATCTAGATAGATGTAGATATACATATAGATGTGTGTGTATGTGTGTGTATATGTCCAGCTCCAGCACTATCAAATAAATATCTTTTTAAAGATTTAAATATTTCAATATGTTTTCTTTTTTTACTTCAAGATTTTGGCTATGCTTGAAGGTGAAAATGAGGAACACAACAAGAAAGGGATGCCTGCCTTAGCCTTTTCCCTTAATTTTAATTTCTGCTTTGAGAAGCTTGGTTTGTGACTCTCATTTTCCATTAAATTTCATTTTAATTATTTTTTTTACCCTCTGTCTCTGATGGCTCATTCTTGTTAGCTACATTGTTTAAGTTCTGTCTCCAGATTACTCAGATTCCTTATTCAAGAAATATTTTGCATCTAAGGCTGTTCCAGTTCTCCAGATCTCCCACTGACCTACTGACAACACTGTTGCAGGCTTACCTCTGGCTCATTTCCTCAAGTTCTCCACACTTCTTATTCCACACAGATGGGGAGTATGTGTTCAGGAAAGGGAAGCGTTGTGCAATATGTCAGCTACAGTTTAAAAATAGCTGAGGTAGATAACATTTATGCTAAGGCACTGTAAAAATGCAGTTCACATACAGTAAGTCTCAAGTAGTTGTATTTGTTCTCTGTGGTAAATAGTTTAGTATTTGCGTTTTAGCCAGGCTGCAGAAATAGGGGCAATTCCCTCCAGATTTTTCATATGTATTTCTGACATTGTTTCCAAGTTCCTCATGGTCTGTTTAGTGCCTTTAGACTTAAAACACATAACAGGAAGAAATATATCATAAAGAGAGAGGCCTACAATGTCTACACTTCACTATAATACATTTGGCATATCTGTTCCTACCTCTTATAAGATGTTTTGGTGAGGCATATATTTCACAGTATATACCACAGAATGATTACTGTGAAATATTATCATAAGGCATTAAGAAACCACTGTGGAACTAAATGAACAACAGAAGGGTATAGTGTCTCATCCTTAATTTTTATTTTATTCGCTCAACTGACAGTTTGTAAAAGGTTTTGTAGCTACAAATATTTATTATAATTCCACTACTCTAGTGGAATTGAGCTTCCTCATAAAATCTAAATCATCGATTTGCTAGAGTCACAATGGTATGTAACCTGGCTGTTCCCAGGATCACGATCGAAGTTCTGAAATCATAATGAAACTACCAAGAAACCAAAGGTGTTGGGAGATACCTTATTTTGGTTTGCATCCAGACTGTTTTACTTCTGTTGTCATGTACACCTAAAAGAGAAGGAAGAAAAGGACAAGAAGTCTTTTGATTCTGCAGCTCTGCAAATCCTTATTCAAGTGAGCAACACCCACCACTGCAGTCCGCTGAGTGACAAAGAAAAGTGACTTGGAACAGGGTTTTCAAGATCATATTCTAATGTTGACATGGAAGGCACTGAAATTATTCTGAATCCCTTTTTATTCATTAGGCACAGGGAGGGTTCAAACCAGTCACCTTTAAGCATCTGTACTGGTTTTGGCTGGGATAGAGTTAATTTCCTTCATAGTAGTTTGTATCAGGCTATGTTTTGGATTTGTGATGAAAACAGTGTTGATGATACACCAATGTTTTAGCTAATGCTGAGCAGTGCTTACACAGAGTCAAGGCCTTCTATGTTTCTCACACTGCCCTGACAGCGAATAGGTTGGGGGTGCACAAGAAGTTGGGAGGGGACACAGCTGGGACAGCTGGCCCCAACTGACCAAAGGGATATTCCATACCATGTGATGTCATGCTCAGTATATAAACTGGGGGAAGAAGAAGGAAGGGGGGGACGTTCGGAGTTATGGCGTTTGTCTTCCCAAGTAACCGTTACGCGTGATGGAGCCCTGCTTTCCTGGAAATGGCTAAACATCCACCTGCTGATGGGAAGTAGTGAATGAATTCCTAATTTTGTTTTGCTTGCGCTCTCAGCTTTGCTTCACTTATTAAACTGTCTTTATCTCAATACACGAGCTTTTGCACTTTTACCCTTCTGATTCTCTCCCCCATGCCATTGTGGGGGGACTGAGTGAGTGGCTATGAGGTGCTTAGCTGCCTACTGGGGTTAACCCACAACAGTCCTTTTTGGCGCCCAACGTATGGCCAGAGGGGTTCGAGATAACAACAGATTTGATTGGAGTGTGCTAGACCAAATTTATAGCTGTTATAGCTGTTTAGTAACTAATTGGCAGGCTCCTGTGCTTGCCATGGGGCTTGCTTGCCTTACTGTATATTAGAGTCTAGTGCTTGTTAGGGGATATTTTTTGCTCTTGCTGTTTGCTGTACTGCTTATAATCTTACCCTGCTGTACCTGGGAACATTTTGATAACAACAGTGGCCATGTGCCTGGGCTGGCAGATGGCCAAGGCATTGCTGCTGTTCCTGTGCTGCTGTACTGGACAGGCTGGAACTCCAGTGTGAACTCAAGTCAAAGGGACTGTGACCTGTGGGCAATCCCATGCAGGAGCAGGGGCAAGGGGAGGAGTTCATTGCAACGTTAAACCTTATGGCCTGGTTGAAAGGCACAAGGGGTGGAGACTGCAACATGCCAACACCACATCCCAGTGAACTGCCTCAGAGTGCTAATTGGGGGTAAGTGGATGGTTAGGGAGTTTTTACATCTTAATATACTGCAGCTGAAACTGCCAATTGCAACATACTTCCCTGCTTTCCTGGAAATGGATAAACATCTGCCAGTCTGTTACCGTATGTCGGCAGATGATGAACTCTCTAAGACTCAATTTGGAGTTTTAGAAAGCAGGCATTCTTTATTGTGGCGCCGGGTGCAAGGTGGAATTTCCACAAATCAAGCACACCTAAGCTGAGTTCACCGTTACATTTATACACAAAAATTACAAGGTAGTTGTCCTGGTTTCGGCAGGGATAGAGTTAATTTCCTTCCTAGTAGCTGCTACAGGGCTGTGTTTTGGATTTAGGATGAGAACAAAGTCGATAACGCACTGATGTTTTAGTTGTTGCTAGGTAATGCTTACACTAGCCAAGGACTTTTTTAGATTTCCATGCTCTACTGACTGAGAAGGCTGGAGGTGCGCAAGAAGCTGGGAGGGGGCACAGCCAGGACAACTGACCCAAACTGGCCAAAGGGCTATTCCATACCATGGGACGTCATGCTCAGTACATAAACTGGGGAAAGCTGGCCAGGGGGGGCCGCTGCTCGGGGACTGGCTGGGCATCGGTCGGCAGGTGGTGAGCAATTGTACTGTGCATCACTTGCTTTGTGTATTATTATTATTATCATATTATTATTATTATCATTTTATTTCAATTATTAAACTGTTTTTATCTCAACCCACGAGTTTTTCTCACTTGTGCTCTTCCAATTCTCTCCCCCATCCCACCGGGGTGCCGGGGGGAGTGAGTGAACGGCTGTGTGGTACTCAGTTGCCGACTGAGGTTAAACCACGACAGTCCTTTTTGGCGCCCAGTGTGGGGCACGAAGGGTTTGAGATAATAACAGATTAACCAGAGCGCATTAAGGAATTTATATCTGTTAACAGTTGCGGGACACAATATTGATTCATCTGTTCTCGATATTGGTTTGTCTAATCTGCATCATGCTCTTTTTTTTGCTGCACACGTTAGAGATTGGTGTTGGTTTTTGCAGTTTGCTGTGGTCTGCAGTGATTGATGATGTTCCGCTTGGGAGGTTTATTTTTAAAATATTGACCTTGGTCTTAATTTGGTATGTGAGTTTCGTAATGAAGCCATTACTGTACTACGGATACCACTTCGTGGAGACAACTAGCAATTACAGTTCTTCCTCTGAGAGTTTTTTTACGGAGGAAATACAGAATGGCAGTGTCACTACCTTTTTCTATGATGTTTCCTCCTTCATTACAGTAACTTTCCAGTATTTTGAACATCCTTGGGCAGTTAAGATACTTCTATTGGTACTTCTTGGGAATATTGTTTCGGTTTTGTCTAAAGTTGGTAAGCAATTTAAGAATATCATCCAGAGATCTGCCCCAAGGCTGAATAATTACGAGTGGCAGGGTGTGTGGGACAAGATGGGCAAGTACCTAGGCCAATGGGCACCCCCAGTGTTTTGGAACTTCACCCCTGAGCAAGTGCAGAATCCTGAAAAGTTAGTAGAACATTTGGACAAAGTATGCTGTCACCCTGGCAACTTCAGAGAGATGCAGATCATTGCAACGTGCTGGGGCTTGGCCCATGCCTACCGAGCCCTGTTCAACACCATTCAGTACCCTCAAGGGGAAAAGGAGGTCTCTGGCTCTGACGGTAAAACGACACGCACTGCGGCCACTCAGACCCAGGCGACACGCTCTGCAGCTACTCAGACCCCAGCGACAGGCCCTGTGGCCACTCAGACCCCAGCGACACGCCCTGTGGCTGAACCAAAGAACCAGCCTGTGCCGGTATCAGTCGCCCCAGTACACAAGAAGAAATTTTGGAAGCAGAAGTCGGCTCGTTTAGTAAGGGAGGAAGAAGCTTCTAGAAGGGAGCCGGAGGAAGAAGCGGATGAGGCAGACTACCCTGGAGAAGGGCCATCACGAGAACGGGAGGAGGAGAGCCGGCCGCTGATCGGGGAGGAGGAAGAGGAAGAACTCATAAATGAGGCAGTGACCACCCGATCTCTATCCCTGAATGAGCTGCGAGATATATGAAAAGATTTCAGCGGTCATCCAGGCGAGCATATTGTCACCTGGCTGCTCCGATGCTGGGATAATGGAGCCAGTAGCCTGGAATTAGAGGGTAGGGAAGCCAAGCAGCTGGGATCCCTTTCTAGGGAAGGGGGCATTGATAAAGTAATTGGAAAAGGGACACGTATCCTCAGCCTTTGGAGGCGACTCTTGTCAAGCATGAAGGAAAGGTATCCCTTCAAGGAAGATGTCATATGTCGCCCAGGCAAGTGGACCACCATGGAGAGAGGTATCCAGTTCCTGAGGGAATTAGCTGTGCTGGAGGTGATTTATGGTGACCTGAGCAATGAACAGCTATGCAAAGATCCAGACGAAGTCAAGTGCACACGACCCATGTGGCGGAAGTTTATAAGGAGCGCACCATCGCCATACGCCAATTCATTGGCAGTGATGACCTGGAAAGATGGAGAGGAACAAACGGAGGATGAATTGGCTGGTCAACTCCGGCAATATGAGGAAAGTCTCTCTTCCTCCCTCGTCTCGGCTGTGGAGAAACTGTCCCGGGAGGTCCATCAACTCAGAGAGGATAGGTCCTACTCCTCACGTGTACGGACCAGTATCTCGGCTATTAGGAGTCAGCGTTCATTTGCTCAAGAGAGAGAATATAAAGGGTACACACCACGGGGCACCCTATGGTTTTACCTGCGTGACCACGGAGAGGACATGAGGAAGTGGGATGCAAAATCTACCTCAGCCCTAGAGGGACGGGTACGTGAATTGCAAGGGAAAACAATCACAGAAAGGGGTTCTTCCAGGAAAATTGCTGCTCCAGTTTCCAGCGGGCAGTTCCCCAGACAGAGTAGAAGGGCTGATCTTACTCCTGATATTAATGAGGAGACTTCTGACTCATACGTACAAGAAATGAGAAATGACTACTGTGAGGAGGACTAGAGGGGCCCTGCCTCCAGCCAGGGGGAGGAAAGGGACAACCGGGTTTACTGGACTGTGTGGATTCGGTGGCCTGGCACATCAGACCCACAGGAGTATAAGGCTCTGGTAGACACCGGTGCACAGTGTACCCTAATGCCATCAAGCTATATAGGGGCAGAACCCATCTGTATTTCTGGGGTGACGGGGGGATCCCAACAGCTAACTGTATTGGAAGCCGAAGTGAGTCTAACGGGGAATGGGTGGCAGAAGCACCCCATTGTGACTGGCCCAGATGCTCCGTGCATCCTTGGCATAGACTACCTCAGGAGAGGGTATTTCAAGGACCCAAAAGGGTACCGGTGGGCTTTTGGTATAGCTGCCTTGGAGATGGAGGAAATTAAACAGCTGTCCACCTTGCCTGGTCTCTCGGAGGACCCCTCTGTTGTGGGGTTGCTGAAGGTCGAAGACCAACAGGTGCCAATTGCTACCATCACGGTGCACCGGCGGCAATATCGCACCAACCGAGACTCCCTGATTCCCATCCATAAGCTGATTCGTCGACTGGAGAGCCAAGGAGTGATCAGCAAGACTCGCTCACCCTTTAACAGTCCCATATGGCCAGTGCGGAAGTCTAATGGAGAGTGGAGACTGACAGTAGACTATCGTGGCCTAAATGAAGTCACGCCACCGCTGAGTGCTGCTGTGCCGGACATGCTAGAACTTCAATACGACTTGGAGTCAAAGGCAGCCAAGTGGTATGCCACAGCTGATATTGCTAATGCGTTTTTGTCAGTCCCTTTGGCAGCAGAGTGCAGGCCACAGTTTGCTTTCACTTGGAGGGGCGTTCAGTACACCTGGAACCGACTGCCCCAGGGGTGGAAACACAGCCCTACCATTTGCCATGGACTGATCCAGACTGCACTAGAACAGGGTGGAGCTCCAGGACACCTGCAATACATTGATGATATCATCGTGTGGGGCAACACAGCAGGAGAAGTTTTTGAGAAAGGGAAGGAAATAGTCCAAATCCTGCTGAAGGCCGGTTTTGCCATAAAACAAAGTAAGGTCAAGGGGCCTGCACAGGAGATCCAGTTTTTAGGAATAAAATGGCAAGATGGACGTCGTCAGATCCCAATGGATGTGATCAACAAAATAACAGCCATGTCTCCACCAACTAGCAAAAAGCAAACACAAGCTTTCTTAGGCGTTTGGGTTTTTGGAGAATGCATATTCCAAATTACAGTCTGATCGTAAACCCTCTCTATCAAGTGACCCGAAAGAAGAATGATTTCAAATGGGGCCCTGAGCAACGACAGGCTTTTGAACAAATTAAAGAGGAGATAGTTCACGCAGTAGCCCTGGGGCCAGTCCGGGCAGGGCAAGATGTAAAAAATGTGCTCTACACCGCAGCCAGGGAGAACGGCCCTACCTGGAGCCTCTGGCAGAAAGCACCAGGGGAGACTCGAGGTCGACCCCTAGGGTTTTGGAGTCGGGGATACAGAGGATCCGAGGCCCGCTATACTCCAACTGAAAAAGAGATACTAGCAGCATATGAAGGGGTTCGAGCTGCTTCGGAAGTGACTGGCACTGAAGCACAGCTCCTCCTGGCACCCCGACTGCCAGTGCTAGGCTGGATGTTCAGAGGGAGGGTCCCCTGTACACATCATGCAACTGATGCTACGTGGAGTAAGTGGGTCGCACTGATCACACAACGGGCTCGAATAGGAAACCCCAGTCGCCCAGGAATCCTGGAAGTGATCATGGATTGGCCAGAGGGCAAAGATTTTGGAATATCACCAGAGGAGGAGGTGACGCATGCTGAGGAGGCCCCAATGTATAATAAACTACCAGAAAATGGGAAGCAATATGCCCTGTTCACTGATGGGTCCTGTCGTCTTGTGGGAAAGCATCGGAGGTGGAAAGCTGCTGTATGGAGTCCTATGCGACAAGTTGTAGAAACTGCTGAAGGAGAAGGTGAATCGAGCCAATTTGCAGAAGTAAAGGCCATCCAGCTGGCTTTAGACATTGCTGACCGAGAAAAGTGGCCAGTACTCTGTCTCTACACTGACTGATGGATGGTGGCAAATGCCCTGTGGGGGTGGTTGCAGCAATGGAAGCAGAGCAACTGGCAGCGCAGAGGCAAACCCATCTGGGCTGCCGCATTGTGGCAAGATATTGCTGCCCGGGTGGAGAACCTGGTTGTAAAAGTCCGTCACGTAGATGCTCACGTACCCAAGAGTCGGGCCACTGAAGAACATCAAAACAACCAGCAGGTGGATCAGGCTGCTAAGATTGAAGTGGCTCAGGTGGATCTGGACTGGCAACATAAGGGTGAATTGTTTATAGCTCGGTGGGCCCATGACACCTCAGGTCACCAAGGAAGAGATGCAACATACAGATGGGCTCGTGATCGAGGGGTGGACTTGACCATGGACCCTATTGCGCTGGTTATCCATGAATGTGAAACATGCGCTGCCATCAAGCAAGCCAAGCGGTTAAAGCCTCTCTGGTATGGAGGACGATGGCTGAAATATAACTATGGGGAGGCCTGGCAGATCGATTATATCACACTCCCACAAACCTGCCAAGGCAAGCGCCACGTGCTTACAATGGTGGCAGCAACCACCGGATGGCTGGAAACATATCCCGTGCCCCATGCCACCGCCCGGAACACTATCCTGGGCCTTGAAAAGCAAGTCCTATGGCGACATGGCACCCCAGAAAGAATTGAGTCAGACAACGGGACTCAGTAAAAAAATCTGTTTCTGTCTTCATATATCATGAATATTATGCTATAGGAGATGCTGTTAACATTTTTTGAAATTCATATTTCTGTCCATATTTATAAAACATGACATGGTTATTGTGTGTTATTCTCAGTTTAAAAAAAAAAGACTCATTTTTTAAATTCTCTTCAGTTAGACCTGCTGGATATATAGACATGGTGTAGTCTGGAAAATGATGCAGAGCATCTGAGAAGTTCCTGTTTTCTTCAGGCAAAAGTACAGCTAAATTTATTTTTAGTTTCAGGGTATCTATAAGTCAAGCTAGACTTTTGTTTTGTGTGTGCATTTGTGCGCTGGATGGTACTTTTATCACCTTATTGCAGCCTATCAGTACTTAAAGGGGGCTTATAAAGAAGATGGGGGCTAACTCTTTAGCAGGGCCTGTTGTGACAGGACAAGGGGGAATGGCTTTAAACTAAAGGGGGGTAGATTTAGACTAGATATAAGGAAGAAATTTTTTACGCTGAGGGTGGTGAAACACTGGCACAGGTTGCCCAGAGAGGTGGTGGATGCCCCATCCCTGGAAACATTCAAGGTCAGGTTGGACGGGGCTCTGAGCAACCTGATCTAGTTGAAGATGTCCCTGCCCATGGCAGGAGGGTTGGACTAGATGACCTTTAGAGGTCCCTTCCAACCCAAACTATTCTATTATTCTATCTGACTTCTTGAAACTTCGTAGAGATTGCAAATGTATCTCCGGTTGATTGATTTGTGGAAGCCTTGTGCAAAGACTTGACAAATTATAGAGATGCCAGTGCCTTGGAGAAAAATATTTAATATAGTTCACATCATGTAGTTATACCCATTTGGATATTAACCATCACAATAATTGCAATGATTCAATATTACCATTTTGAACATGAAATGATCACAGCAAGGAGACCTAAGGACTAACAGGACAAATTACTAGTACAGCCTCACCAGCACAGTCTTTCACTTAGCTTTGTAGTAGCTATATATTTGTGGGGGTTTTTTTTCCAGAAATTGAGGAAGCTCTATGAGTTCCCTTCCAAGTCTTCTATCAACTCCACAGACTCTCTTCCATTGTATTTTTAACTATAGAAGAAGTTTTTCTGTCATTACCTAGAGAAGTCTCTAGCAGAAAAAGGAACACATTGTTAATTATCATGACTGCAAGAAACCACTGTATTCTATATTTTTCATCTTAGGATATTAACATGTAAATGAAGGATTTCAAACTCCTTTCTAATACAGGGGTTCTTATTCTTTCTGGTTTAGTATTAATAAGATAATAATATTCTGCTGGATGAAACAGTAATAGGCACATTAACATCAATGGGATTTAGGAACAAGGGTCTGTTTAGAGTCGAATTTATACTTACATCTAAAGGTTTGCATCATGGCTTCTGTACTTTTGTATGGTAGTTTCTGTAGTTTCAATTATTGTGTACACAGATGGAAAAAATTAAGAGGCAGAAATTTAGCAGTACCTTAGTTATGAGAAGAAATATTTTAGACTTTTTTTCAAGGTTTTTTTTTCAATTTCTTTCTTCATGTGGACACTTTTTTTATGATTTATGAGTATGGACTAGACATATTTTAGACCCATTACAGAACATACTGCAGAAATGGTTCACTTCTTTCTTTGGTTAATTTTCTGCTGACTAAGCTCAGGGTGAGGGCTCTGGAGGTGACAGCAGAGAGGCGTTGGAGCCCATGGCTGGGAGAGGGAGCAGAGAAGTACAAACTCTCCTCCTTTAGCTGCTAGGAGCTGCTAGGTGGTCTCAAGCTATACTACGTATTTTTATTTTAAGGCACTTGAGCTTCCCCTATGGAAGTGCTGTCAGAGGGTGTCAGCAATGGGGCAGGCTGATCTGACAATGGAGAAACAGTTTTCTCAGCAAGTGTAAGTAGGACCAGCTCATGCTCAGTGCTATTTCAGAAACTATGTTTGAATTACTCTCCAAGATACATCAAAAATCAGCATGGAGAGGTTGTACTACTACTGCCTTTCTGTGCAAAGGCAGGCAACTTAAGTTTCTAGGCCCTCCAAAATGGCCTTTCTTCCCTCATGAAATACAAAGACGTAAAAAGCCTTAATCACTATAGCTATACTCATTGCTAGCAAAAGAAATACAATCAGAAATTTTCATGGAAGTAGAAAATACCATCTAAAGGTAAGAGGGGGAAATAATTTATATATTTAAAATAAAAGGCAAGGAGGTGAATGTAAGAGGGGGGAAAAAAAAAAGGAAATTGGAAGAAGAAACAAAACCAGACCTTACCGTTTTAAAGATATTCTCACCAGTTTGGGTCACCAGAGGAGCTCAGCTTCTTCTACCTAAGAATTTAAACTGAATGCAACGAGACAGAAAATCCTGTTAGTGATGGATCTCTTATCTTTCAAGACCTCAGGGTAACAACAGTTTTGTAGAATGTTACAAAAAATGTTTGTTTTGATCCAAAAATTTTCTTATTATTCACCATAGTAAAAACCTGAACCTTAATAAGATTCACTTGGCATTGATGTGAATGTCTTTTGACTACAGAAATCCGATTGTAATGCAGCATTAACCATCAAAATGTGTGTGAACATCTGAAATGAGTAGGACCAGTTTTACATCTTCTGGCACACAGTGATTTTTATTTCAGCCAAGGATGTAATACTTTATGCGGAGGGGTTTTTATTTTTTCTTCAAACAGATCAGTGAAGCAGAGTAGTCATTGGAGGAAACAGACTAGCCACGTTTGTTAATACTTTTTTTTCAGCGAAGCCACCGAGGCGAAGGGCTCCGGAGCGGAGGATCGCGACGGGGGACCCTTCCTGAAGCGGCAAAACCGCGGCCAAACCCGCGAAAAGCAAAAGCGCAGGGAGCGAGAGGGAGCCCCAGCCCCGCCATTCCCCGAGCCGGAGGAGGGCGTTCCTGACGAGCGGCAGCTCTGACTCAGCGTGGGCGGGGACAAGAGGGGCGGCAGCCAAACCCCCTCACTTAGAAGAGCAGCTCCAGGGAGCGCGAGCGACCCGGAGGGCGGCGAACAGGGCGGGCAAACAGGACGTGGCGCGGCAGTTCGCGCGGGAGGGCGTGCAGGGAAGGCGTAGCGGGCAGGGCACAGCCCCGCTCCCGGCTCCAGAGGCCAACTCAACTAGTAGTCGTCGGCTTCCGAGAAGAGGACCGGCTATGGTTTCCACTCGGCCGAAAGCCGTCGCCAGAAGGAATGTGGCGACCCAGACGGAGCTCACACGCAAGCATACAGCTGTCCAGGTCTCTGGCTGCAGGGAGTGCCTGAGCCTGTCAGCTGTGCCGGAGGGCAGCAGAGACAACACCTGTGTGCGGTGTGACCAGGTGGATGATCTGCTCGGCCTGGTGGCAGAGCTGAAGGAGGAGGTGGAAAGGTTGAGGAGTATCCGGGAGTGTGAGAGGGAGATAGATTGGTGGAGCCGCACCCTACCGTCCCTGAGGCAGAGGCAGCAGAAGGAGGCTCCGCGAGAAGCAGAGGATCCCCTGCCTTCTTGCCACCAGGTAGAAAGAGGGGACCTAAGCGACGGGGGGGGATGGAAACGGGTCCCTGCTCGGCGTGCCAGGCGAACCCCTGCCCGGCCTCCCTCACCTTCCCGGTTGCCTTTACACAACAGATATGGGGCCCTGGAACTTGAGGGCGAGGCAAGCGAGGATGTAGACGAAGGTCCATCCGGGGAGTCGCCTAGGGTGAGGCAGTCAGCCCCACGCATTACGACTGCCGCTGCTAAGAAAAAAAGGAGGGTAATTGTCATAGGCGATTCCCTTCTGAGGGGAACAGAGGGCCCTATATGCCGACCGGACCCGTCCCACAGGGAAGTCTGCTGCCTCCCTGGGGCCCGGGTCAGAGACATCACTAGGAAGCTCCCTGGTTTGGTACGGCCTTCTGATTACTACCCGCTGCTGGTTATACAGGCTGGCAGTGATGAGGTTGCGGAGAGAAGTCCTGCAGCGATCAAAAGGGACTTCAGGGCACTGGGGCGACTGGTTCAAGGATCGGGAGCACAGGTAGTGTTTTCCTCTATCCCTACAGTGGCAGGGAAGGATACTGAAAGGAACAGGAAAACACACCTGATCAACAGGTGGCTCAAGGGCTGGTGCCATCGGAGGAATTTTGGTTTTTTTGATCATGGGGAGGTTTACATGGCACCGGGCCTGCTGGTGACAGACGGAGTCCAGCTGTCTCACAGGGGGAAAAGAATCATGGCTCATGAATTGGCAGGGCTCATTGAGAGGGCTTTAAACTAGGTTCGAAGGGGGAAGGGGATAAAACCAGGCTCGCTAGAGATGAGCCGAGGGGTGGCGTGCCGATGCCGGGGGCGAAATCGATAGCCCAGCTCAAGTGCATATACACCAATGCGCGCAGCATGGGCGGCAAGCAGGAGGAGCTGGAAGCCATTGTGCAGCGGGAGAGATATGACGTAGTCGCCATCACAGAAACATGGTGGGGTGACTCTCATGACTGGAGTGCTGCAATGGATGGCTACAGACTCTTCAGAAGGGACAGGCGAGGAAGGAGAGGCGGGGGGGTGGCCCTGTATGTTAGGGAGTGTTTTGATTGTATAGAGCTCAACGATTGTGATGATGGTACAGTTGAGTGTCTATGGGTAAGGATGAGGGGGAAGGCCAACGAGGCAGATATCCTGCTGGGAGTCTGTTATAGACCACCCAACCAGGATGAAGGGGCGGATGAAGCGTTCTATAAGCGGCTGGCAGAAGTTTCTCAATCGCTAGCCCTTGTTCTCGTGGGGGACTTCAACTTCCCAGACGTCTGCTGGAAATACAACGCGGCAGAGAGGAAGCAGTCTAGGAGGTTCCTGGAGTGTGTGGAAGACAACTTCCTGACACAGCTGGTAAGTGAGCCTACTAGCGGAGGTGCCTCGCTCGACCTGCTGTTTACAAACAGAGAAGGACTGGTGGGAGATGTGGTGGTCGGAGGCCGTCTTGGGCTTAGCGACCATGAAATGATAGAATTCTCGCTTCTTGGTGAAGTAAGGAGGGGGGCCAGCAAAACCACAACCATGGACTTCCGGAGGGCGGACTTTGGCCTGTTCAGGACGCTGGTTGAGAGAGTCCCGTGGGAGACGGTCCTGAAGGGCAAAGGGGTCCAGGAAGGCTGGACGTTCTTCAAGAAGGAAGTCTTAAAGGCGCAGGAGCAGGCTGTCCCTGTACGCCGTAAGAAGAACGGGCGGGGAAGACGACCGGCCTGGCTGAATGGGGAGCTCTTGCTGGGACTCAGGAAAAAAAGGAGAGTTTACCATTGTGGAAGAAGGGGCAGGCAACTCAAGAAGAGTACAGGGATCTCGTTAGGTCGTGCAGAGAAGAAATGAGAAAGGCAAAAGCCCAGCTAGAACGCAATCTGGCTGCTGTCATTAAAGACAACAAAAAAAGTTTTTACAAATATATTAATGACAAGAAGAGAGCCAAGGACAATCTCCATCCTTTATTGGATGCGGGGGGGAACATTGTCACTGAGGATGAGGAAAAGGCTGAGGTACTCAATGCCTTCTTTGCCTCAGTCTTTAACAGGCAGACCAGTTATCCTCAGGGTACTCGGCCCCCCGAGCTGGAAGACGGGGACGGCGAGCAGGATGAACCCCCCGTAATCCAGGAGGAAGCAGTCAATGACCTGCTATGCCACCTGGATGCTCACAAGTCTATGGGGCCGGATGGGATCCACCCGAGAGTGCTGAGGGAGCTGGCGGAGGAGCTCGCCAAGCCACTCTCCATCATTTATCAGCAGTCCTGGTTAACGGGGGAGGTCCTGGATGACTGGAGGCTTGCCAATGTGACGCCCATCCACAAGAAGGGCCGGAAGGAGGATCCGGGGAACTACAGGCCTGTCAGCCTGACCTCGGTGCCGGGGAAGATTATGGAGCGGTTCATCTTGAGGGCGCTCACAAGGCATGAGTGGGACAACCAGGGGATCCGGCCTAGCCAGCACGGGTTCATGAGAGGCAGGTCCTGCTTGACCAACCTGATCTCCTTCTATGACCAGGTGACCCGCCTAGTGGATGAGGGAAAGGCTGTGGATGTGGTCTACCTGGACTTCAGCAAGGCCTTTGACACTGTCTCCCACAGCATTCTCCTCGAGAAGCTGGCGGCTCACGGCTTAGACATGTGGACTCTGCGCTGGGTCAAAAACTGGCTGGCTGGACGGCCGGGCCCAGAGAGTTGTGGTGAATGGAGTTCAATCCAGTTGGTGGCCGGTCACGAGCGGTGTTCCCCAGGGCTCAGTACTGGGGCCGGTCTTGTTTAATATCTTTATTGATGATCTGGATGAGGGGATTGAGTGCACCCTCAGGAAGTTTGCAGGTGACACCAAGCTGGGTGGGAGTGTTGATCTGCTCGAGGGTAGGAAGGCTCTGCAGAGGGACCTGGACAGGCTGGATGGATGGGCCCAGGCCAACTGTGTGAGGTTCAACAAGGACAAGTGCCGGGTCCTGCACTTCGGCCACAACAACCCCATGCAGCGCTACAGGCTTGGGGAAGAGTGGCTGGAAAGCTGCCCAGCAGAGAAGGACCTGGGGGTGTTGGTCGACAGCCGGCTGAAGATGAGCCGGCAGTGTGCCCAGGCGGCCAAGAAGGCCAATGCCATCCTGGCCTGTATCAGAAATAGTGTGGCCAGCAGGAGTAGGGAAGTGATCGTGCCCCTGTACTCAGCACTGGTGAGGCCGCACCTCGACTACTGTGTTCAGTTTTGGGTCCCTCACTACAAGAAGGACGTTGAGGTGCTGGAGCGTGTCCAGAGAAGGGCAACGAGGCTGGTGAGGGGTCTGGAGAATAAGTCTTATGAGGAGCGGCTGAGGGAACTGGGGTTGTTCAGCCTGGAAAAAAGGAGGCTGAGGGGAGACCTCATCGCTCTCTACAACTACCTGAAAGGAGGTTGTAGCGAGGTGGGTGTTGGTCTTTTCTCCGAAGTAACAAGCGATAGGGCGAGAGGAAATGGCCTCAAGTTGCGCCAGGGGAGGTTTAGATTGGACGTGAGGAAAAATTTCTTTACTGAAAGAGTGGTGAAACATTGGAACAGGCTGCCCAGGGAAGTGGTGGAGTCCCCATCCCTGGAGGTATTTAAAAGACGTGTAGATGAGGCGCTTAGGGACATGGTTTAGTGGGCATGGTGGTGTTGGGTTGACAGTTGGACTCTATGATCTTAGAGGTCTTTTCCAACCTCAATGATTCTATGATTCTATACTTACTGTTTTGTTTTGTTTTCCCAAATGAATTTAAAAAGTGTACTTCTGAGCATCATTTATTTTTTTAATAAATATTATAGCAGATATATTACTTGCTTTGCTTCATGATATCCCAGTAGGTCAAATATGCCAACATGTACCTGTATTGGGTGTATGTGGGAAGGTTTTGGTGGGGAAGGTGGGGAGCACCTGGCAGACAGTCAAGGTTAAACCACCACAGTACCCTACTTCAGCATAAAAAAAAGCTCAGGAGTGATCAGCTCCATGGAAGTTGTTCTGTATCTAACCCACTGCTTGAACAAGACAATAGCAGATTGTATAAGTCATCGTAATTACTAGTAATTAAGCAGTCTTCTTCCATCCATTCTAGTTAGTTTATAATATGCAAAAACTTAGTATCTGATCCTGATGCTGATGAAGGCAAAGGAATTTTTGTTGTTACTTTAAATGGGATCAGAATGTGATCTTACTTATGTTCTGCATTTGGGTGAAACCTAGAGGTATCTTTCCAGAAGATCTTTTGAAATTACCTGAGAATTAAACTGATTTTCTTCCTAGCCAGGGCAGAGATCCTACCCTCTTTGAGGTAGCTGTATTGAGAAGGCAAAGGAATATGCAGTTTCCCTTAGGCTTTTCAATTCATTTTCCATGATACCTATTCAGGAGTGAAGGAAATATTGCATAGGAGATGTTACATATTAAGACAGCTAAACATTTTGCTACAGTCAACTGCTTATTAAAGAGTAATCCTGGCCTGTATATAATGCTGAATGAAGCAGAAAGAAAGTACCCTTGTTCTTCCAGTAGGTCTATGCCTTAATGCTAACTCTAGGATTAGGTAGCCTAAATGTAGTAATTAACATAAGATAATACAGGACATAACATAAAATAAACATGAGAGATAGAATAAGGTACAAGTAGTAGATTAGTGTATATAAGTATAGATATACTATATATATTTTATATATATATATAAAAGTATACAGGCAGCTTTTGTCTAACCAGATGTAGTTAGACTAATAAGGCATTAAAAAACTAGAAACGCTGGAGGTGGAACAGAGATGAGTGTCCTGGTTTCATCTGGGATAGAGTTAATTTTCTTCCTAGTAGCTGGTATAGTGCTGTGTTTTGGATTTAGGATCAGAATAATGTTGATATCACACTGGTGTTTTAGTTGTTGCTAAGTAGTGCTTACACTAGTCAAGGACTTTTCAGCATCCCATGCTCTACCGACTGAGAAGGCTGGAGGTGCACAAGAAGCTGGGAGGGGGCACAGCCAGGACAGCTGACCCAAACTGGCCAAAGGGCTATTCCATATCATATGACATCATGCTCAGTATATAAACTGGGGGAGAGCTGGCTGGGGGGTGGCAACCACTGCTCAGGAACTGGCTGGGCATGGGTCAGCGGGTGGTGAGCAATTGCATCGTGCATCACTTATTTTGTATATTCTATTATTATTATTATTATTTTCCCTTCCTTTTCTATCCTATTAAACTGTCTTTATCTCAACCCACGAATTTTACTTCTTTTTTCCCTCCCAATTCTCTCCCCCATCCCACTGGGGGGGGTGGGGAGTGAGCAAACAGCTATGTGGTGTTTAGCTGCCTGCCGGGTTAAACCACAACAGCATCCTGGCTTGTATCAGAAATAGTGTGGCCAGCAGGAGTAGGGAAGTGATCGTGCCCCTGTACTCGGCACTGGTGAGGCCGCACCTCAACTACTGTGTTCAGTTTTGGGCCCCGCACTACAAGAAGGACATTGAGGTGCTGGAGCGTGTCCAGAGAAGGGCAACAAAGCTGGTGAAGGGTCTGGAGAACAAGTCTTATGAGGAGTGGCTGAGGGAACCGGGACTGTTTAGTCTGGAGAAAAGGAGGCTCAGGGGAGACCTTATCACACTCTACAACTACCTGAAAGGAGGCTGTAGCGAGGTGGGTGTCGGTCTCTTCTCCGAAGTAACAAGCGATAGGGCGAGAGGAAATGGCCTCAAGTTGCGCCAGGGGAGGTTTAGATTGGATATTAGGAAAAATGTCTTCACCGAAAGGGTTGTCAAGCATTGGAACAGGCTGCCCAGGGAAGTGGTTGAGTCACCACCCCTGGAGGTATTTAAAAGACGTGTAGATGTGGCACTTAGGGACCTGGTTTAGTGGTGGGCTTGGCAGTGTTAATGGTTGGACTTGATGATCTTAGAGATCTTTTCCAACCTTAATGATTCTATGATTCTCATGCTGCGCAGCCTTCTCACTTCGTTCCGTAACTCCTCTACTTGGCAGCACAGCTCCTCCAAGACAGCACACCTCTTGCAGGACAGAGGGCCATTTCTCCTGGCATCAGAGCGAGGCCTCAGGCACACCCTGCAGCCTGGGACTTGGGAGCGCTGCATCCACCATCTGAAGCTTGAGTCTATGTGGAAGCCTCTACACTAGCAGGGACAGCTGCTCCAACACCTGCTTGGGAAACTGTTCTGTGGCATGTCACCACCAGAAGATGAATGAGGGAGAGTTTGTGACAGTATGTCAGTATTCTGAGGTCTTCACCAAGAGTAGTATGATGTTTATTGGGGATTCTTCCTTCTCTGCCTTGGGTCTACTTGGGTTTATTTTTATTTTTTTTTCTTAACACAGTCTGCTTCCTTCCCACTCCTTACCAGCCAAAGTTTGAGTGATGGTTGCACAATAGCCTCCCACAACCTCAGCTGACATAGGGGGCTATAGTTTGTTACGCAATGACTCTCAAGTTTTATACAGTGTTCACAGAGCTTAAGATAGACAGGTGAGACAATAGTCACTTGACTTTCAGATGGTTGTTAAGCTAAAATCAGCCCTGGCCACACCAATCTCAGAAAAGTCCGAAGACCCTGCATTGTTGTCTCATAAAGAGCCTATGGCCTTTTGTTAGGAACGGCAAAAAATATCATATTAACTGGGCTACAACTGAGATAAAGCCCATTCATCTGGGTGATTGAGATGTATTGACTGATCTATGTATCTATGCATCATGTTGGCATAAGGTGGGAGACAGGAAGTGAAGTGGGAGTGTACCCTATGGAAACCGGTAGGACAAAAAGTTTGAGCCCTTGAAGGGCTTTTTAAAAAAACTGTAATACACGTGGTGTTGTCATAGAGTTCACCCAGTTTCTAGCAACAGACATTTAAAGTTGTATTGTTTGAAGTTTAACTGGTCTTTCTTACAGTCTTTTTCCAAGGGTCTTTCAGCTCATCTTTAAGCATTTCTACACTTTTTCTTGAGTATTTATTATCAGGATTCAGCAATGATCTTTAATCTAAATCTGAAAATAGAATAGTAAATTAATCACCTATTATTTGCAGCAGCAATAGATCACAGAATTGCTCATAATTTTTTAGATCTCAAAAGCAGTAAGACTAAAAAAGGGACCTTATTTGCCTACTTTAAATTGGGAATGCGTGACAAGTCAACAACACCTGGATATTTTTAAGATAAATTGACATAGACTGCATGAGAACAATAAACCAAATAAACATAATTACTGTGTACTGCATTTGTTTTTCTTCTCTAATTAAATATGCCTGCTTTTGTTTTGCTCTGTAAACAGTAACATAGTTCCCATTTATCATGGATGCTTGAAGAGACTTGCCTAAGTCAGAGCTCAAACTTCTGTTTCACAGCTGATGATAATGCAGAGCCATACAGGAGAAAAAGAAGCTATGTTGCTTGGATTCTTCCTTTCCATTTTGCAACAGCAGTTAAGAGTTAGGTCTTCCAGAAAAAAACCCAAACACAAATTCAAAGTCAAATTCACTTTGGAGGACATAGTCTAGAGAAGAGTTATAATCCTAATGGCCGTGTTGAAGATTATCTTAAGTTTTACTGAATCTTTAGGTTGTGAAATAATCAACTATAAGAACATTTTGATTCCAATAAGTTAGCCCCTATGGTAGCGTTATGTATAGGTTGCTGTGTTACTTATTATTTGAGGCTGTGTTGCTTGAAGTCCCTATTCTCTGGACTCTCTAGACCATAACCAGAGCCCCTAGGTTCCATTGTATATGGGATGAGTTATTTGACAACCTGGCAAGGTAGATATCTAGCTGGCCAACTTGGCAACAAAACCTACTTTTAAGGTGTCCTGAAGGGAACTGCCTTCATTATAATACTAAAAAACACACCCACAGGTCAAGAAGACCCTTGCCCAGGTGAAGACCCTTGCCCAGGTGAAGACCCTTCCCCCGCGCAAGCGTAGTAACAGAAGAGAATGACATAACCGATATTATAATTATATGTAAATCACTAACCAATCATTGTAACTGGGAGTGTACTACCTTGTAATTTTTGTGTATAAATGTAACGGTGATCTAGCCCTAGGTGTGCTTGATTTGTGGAAATTCCACCTTGCACCCAGCGCTGCAATAAAGAATGCCTGCTTTCTAAAACTCCAAATTGAGTCTTAGAGAGTTCATCATCTGCCGATTTACAGTAACAGCCGTGTTGAATTTGGTCCGTGCAGTAAGAATTTAACCTGGCCATGAAGCAGGTCAGTAGTAGCTAAACTATTATATTACATGACTGTTTGTCTAGTCCCATCTAGCACCAAACTGTAACCATTCTATAATACTGCTTCTCAATACTGAAGTCTACAAATAACATATAAAACAATGAATATCCTTGTCTTAGAAATATGCCATACAATATTTGCATTGGTTTCCACATTTATTATGTTAGCAGGTTTTTAGATGTAACTTTTGAGGGCTTTGGTAATAGAGCTGATGTCTCAAAACTTGATAATGGGCTGAAAGTGCTATATATTCAAGAGTTTGAGCTGTATAGCCTACATTTTTTTTACTTATCAGAATTACAGATTGTGTATGAGTGCAATAATGGGCAATGGTATTCCGCATTTAGGTGGAATTCTTGTCTCCTGTCAAAATAATAGTAATAACAACCCCCACCTCCCCAATACTGCTAAGTACTGCAGTGTACTAAATCAAAATTTCTGGATTTCATTGGATATAACTGGCATGTTTTGATTGTATTACTGTTAATGTTGAGGTTATTTCTATCAAGTTCCATATTTTCACAAGTATAATCTTTTGCCTCAGCTGATCTCTACCCCATAGAAGTGTAATACGTGAACAATAAGCATTTGTATAACCTCCATCCTTAGGTAATGCATGTCTGTTTCCCTCTCTTTCTCAAGCTAATTGCAAAGCTAATTGCAAAGCTGTACTCCTCCCTTCCCACAGGAGTACAGAGGTAAGGATTGTTGCGAGATGGGAGTTAGGCTGTCTAGAATCAGAGGCATGGAGTTATTGAGAGAGAGGAGGAACCCTGAGCTAAAAGTTTTTTTCTTACCCATGCAGACACAAAACTAACACTGCAGTTGAATTACATTTTTTTATGGGGTTGTGTGTTTTATTTTTAGCAGATTTCCCACTCTGGGTGCTAAAATATTTTATTCCAGCTGTGCTACAGTACTACCAATAGAGTAGACTTTTGAAAGTTCTGATAAGTACATATGCTTCGTAACTGAAATTGTTAAAGTTCTTTCCAAATGAAATGTATATAAAGAAGAACTGTAATCAGGAATGGAATAAGTATTTCAGAAAATGTTCCATTTTGTAGCTAAAATGCATTGCTCTAACACCCCTCCCACCAATCCTGTGTTTAATATGTTAAAATCCTGTAAATGTTGACACCCTATGAATGTTCAATAGGAGTCTCAAGTAGCCAGCCTACAAAAAAAAGACTACAAATGCATTTTTAAAGAACTGTCTTTAAATATTAGCGGGTTTTTTACAACTTGTTGAAATTATATTGTTTAAATAGTACAGTAGAGCATTTCCTGTGAACATTTCTGATGGAAAAATAATTACAGAGCACAAATAACTGCATCTGCATATTTCTATATACAGTTATCTATCTTCTTAAAGAAAAAGCAATTGATGTTCTTGACTAGATAAAATTAACTCAAAATTGTAGTAGAGGTCTTTTCATGGTAGCAATATCTCTTGTTGTGAACCTTCCAAATACCTGTGCAAGTTTAACATCCAAATGTGTAATACAGTAGTTAGCACAGTAGCTATGGGTAAGGTATACTGATTACTAGCTAGAAACTGAGAGACTTGGTGTCCAGATAAAACTAAATTAGAAATCAACCTCATCTTTCATCATAAAACTAGACTTGTGCAGTTATTCTTATTGATCTGCTTTAATAAGAACACCAAACTAACTGCTTATAAATCTCTTCAGGATGCTTTATTTGAGTGCAGGCTTCAGAAAGGTAATTTCTTTTTCCCAAGGAGATAAATACACATGAATAAAACTCAAGACACAGACAGGCCTGAAACCTTTTTTTCTCAGCTGAGTCATTCAGTAAATGTTTGAATCTCTGAATTTGTTTTTTTTAACCTGTAGATTGTGTAACACTAATGATGATAAACTATATATCTGACTTAGCCAGAGAAAAAGGCAGTCAGGAAAAAAAGCAATTTAGGAAAACACTGTACTATAGGTGATTGCACTGGTTTTGGCTGGGATAGAGTTAATTTTCTTCATATGGGGCTATATTTTGGATTTGTGATGAAAAGAGTGTTGATAACACAGGGATGTTTTAGGTATTGCTGAACAGTGCTTACACAGCATCGTGGCCTTTTCTGCTTCTCAAACTGCCCCGACAGCGAGTAAGCTGGGGGTGCACAAGAAGTTGGGAGGGTCACAAGCAGGACAGCTGTCGTGGTTTAACCTCAGTCAGCAACTGAGCACCACACAGCCGCTCGCTCACCGCCCCCCCGGCCCCCGATGGGATGGGGGAGAGAATTGGAAGAGTAGATGTGAGAAAACTCATGGGTTGAGATAAAAACAGTTTAATAATTGAAATAAAATAATAATAACAATAATAATAATGTAATAATAATAATACACAAAGAAAGTGATGCACAGTGCAATTGCTCACCACCTGCCGACCGATGCCCAGCCAGTCCCCGAGCAGCGCCCCCCCCCAGCCAGCTTTCCCCAGTTTATGTACTGAGCATGACGTCACGTGGTATGGAATGTCCCTTTGGCCAGTTTGGGTCAACTGTCCTGGCTGTGCCCCCTCCCAGCTTCTTGTGCACCTCCAGCCTTCTCAGTTGGTAGAGCATGGGAAGCTGAAAAGTCCTTGGCTAGTGTAAGCATTACCTAGCAACAACTAAAACATCGGTGCGTTATCAACTTTGTTCTCATCCTAAATCCAAAACACTGTACCAGCTACTAGGAAGGAAATTTACTCTATCCCTGCCGAAACCAGGACAATTAGTATGGCATATAATACTGTTAGTATTATTAGTATAACTATTATAACTATAATTAGTACTTAACATCACATAATTCAGATCATTGGCTATTCTCACCCAAAATCAAATCCCCTTGAGGTACACATCGGACTTCCCCATCCTTCCGCATTATCCACCAAGTGCACCCAGGCCCTTGAGCAAAAGCAATCCCACGGATGGGTTTGCCTTTGCCCGAGGCAGGAATAACCCAGACTGTCTTCCCCAGCATATTTTTTATGTGCACTACAGGGACTTTATTCCCATCTACAGTACGTAAAAGTTCTGACTGGGCAGGGCCAGCTTGATTGGCAGATCCCCTCGTGTTGACTAACCAGGGGGCCTTTGCTAAATGCGTATCCCAATGTTAGAACGTCCCGCCACCCATTGCTCTCAGTGTAGTCTTTAACAGTCCATTGTATCGTTCGATTTTCCCAGAGGCTGGTGCATGATAAGGGATGTGATACACCCACTCAATGCCATGCTCTTTGGCCCAGGTGTCTATGAGGTTGTTTCGGAAATGAGTCCCGTTGTCTGACTCAATTCTTTCTGGGGTGCCATGTTGCCATAGGACTTGCTTTTCAAGGCCCAGGATAGTGTTCTGGGCAGTGGCATGGGGCACGGGATGTGTTTCCACCCCTGGGGCAGTCGGTTCCAGGTGTACTGGACGCCCCTCCAAGTGAAAGCAAACTGTGGCCTGCACTCCGCTGCCAAAGGGACTGACAAAAACGCATTAGCAATATCAGCTGTGGCATACCACTTGGCTGCCTTTGACTCCAATTCGTATTGAAGTTCTAGCATGTCTGGCACAGCAGCACTCAGTGGTGGCGTGACTTCATTTAGGCCACGATAGTCTACTGTTCGTCTCCACTCTCCATTAGACTTCCGCACTGGCCATATGGGACTGTTAAAGGGTGAACGAGTCTTGCTGATCACTCCTTGGCTCTCCAGTCGACGAATCAGCTCATGAATGGGAATCAGGGAGTCTCGGTTTGGGTGATATTGCCGCCGGTGCACCGTGGTGGTAGCGATTGGCACCTGTTGGTCTTCGACCTTCAGCAACCCCACAACAGAGGGGTCCTCCGAGAGACCAGGCAAGGTGGACAGCTGTTTAATTTCCTCCATCTCCAAGGCAGCTATACCAAAAGCCCACCGGTACCCTTTTGGGTCCTTGAAATACCCTCTCCTGAGGTAGTCTATGCCAAGGATGCACGGAGCATCTGGGCCAGTCACAATGGGGTGCTTCTGCCACCCATTCCCCGTTAGACTCACTTCGGCTTCCAATACAGTTAGCTGTTGGGATCCCCCCGTCACCCCAGAAATACAGATGGGTTCTGCCCCTATATAGCTTGATGGCATTAGGGTACACTGTGCACCGGTGTCCACTAGAGCCTTATACTCCTGTGGGTCTGATGTGCCAGGCCACCGAATCCACACAGTCCAGGAAACCCGGTTGTCCCTTTCCTCCCCCTGGCTGGAGGCAGGGCCCCTCTAGTCCTCATCACAGTACTCATTTCTCACTTCTTGTACGTACGAGTCAGAAGTTTCTTCATTAATATCAGGAGTAAGATCAGCCCTTCTACTCTCTCTGGGGAACTGCCCGCTGGAAACTGGAGCAGCAGTTTTCCTGGAAGAACCTCTTTCTGTGATTGTTTTCCCTTGCAATTCACGTACCCGTGCCCCTAGGGCTGAGGTAGGTTTTCCATCCCACTTCCTCATGTCCTCTCCGTGGTCACGCAGGTAAAACCATAGGGTGCCCCGTGGTGTGTACCCTTTATATTCTCTCTCTTGAGCAAAAGAACGCTTACTTCTAATAGCCGAGATACTGGTCCGTACAGGTGAGGAGTAGGACCTATCCTCTCTGAGTTGCTGGATCTCCCGGGACAGTTTTTCGGACAGTTTCTCCACAGCCGAGACGAGGGAGGAAGAAAGACTTTCCTCGTATTGCCCGAGTTGACTAGCCAATTCATCCACTGTTTGTTCCTCTCCATCTTTCCAGGTCATCACTGCCAATGAATTGGCGTATGACGATGGTGAGCTCCTTATAAACTTCCGCCACATGGGTCGTGTGCACTTGACTTCGTCTGGATCTTTGGATAGTTGTTCATTGTTCAGGTCATCATAAATCACCTCCAGCACAGCTAATTCTCTCAGGAACTGGATACCCTTCTCCATGGTGGCCCACTTGCTTGGGCGACATATGACATCTTCCTTAAAGGGATACCTTTCCTTCACGCTTGACAAGAGTCGCCTCCAAAGGCTGAGGACTCGTGTCCCTTTTCCAATTGCTTTGTCAATGCCCCCTGCCCTAGAAAGGGATCCCAGCTGCTTGGCTTCCCTACCCTCTAATTCCAGGCTACTGGCCCCATTCTCCCAGCATCGGAGCAGCCAGGTGACAATATGCTCACCTGGACGGCGGCTGAAATCTTTTCGTATATCTCGCAGCTCACTCAGGGATAGAGATCGGGTGGTCACTGCCTCGTTTATGAGTTCTTCCTCTTCCTCCTCCCCGATCAGCGGCCGGCTCTCCTCCTCCCGTTCTCGTGATGGCCCTTCTCCAGGGTAGTCGTACAGTTCTTCCTCCGGTTCCCTTTTAGAAGAAGCTTCTTCCTCCCTTACTAAACGAGCCGACTTCCGCTTCCAAAATTTCTTCTTGTGTACAGGGGCGACTGATACCGGCACAGGCTGGTTCTTTGGTTCAGCCACAGGGCGTGTCGCTGGGTTCTGAGTGGCCGCAGTGCATGTCACCGGAGTCTGAGTGGCCGCAGGGCCTGTTGCCGGGGTTGGAGTGGCCGCAGTGCATGTCGCTGGGGTTGGAGTGGCCGCAGGGCCTGTCGCCGGGGTTGGAGTGGCCGCAGTGCATGTCGCCGGGGTTGGAGTGGCCGCAGTTCATGTTGCTGGGGTCGGAGTGGCTGCAGGGCCTGTCACCGGGGTTGGAGTGGCCGCAGTGCATGTCGCCGGGGTCTGAGTGGCCGCAGGGTCTGTTGCCGGAATCTGAGTAGCTGCAGTGTATGTCGCTGGGGTCTGAGTGGCCACAGGGCCTGTCGCCGGGGTTGGAGTGGCTGTAGTGCGTGTTGCCCGGGTCTGAGTGGCCGCAGGGCCTGTTGCCGGCACCTGAGTAGCTGCAGTGCATGTTGCAGGGGTCGGAGTGGCTGCAGGGCCTGTCGCCGGGGTCTGAGTGGCTGCACGGCCTGTCGCTGGGGTCGGAGTGGCCGCAGCGCGTGTTGCCCAGGTCTGAGTGGCCGCAGTGCGTGTCGTTTTACTGTCAGAGCCAGAGACCTTCTCTTCCCTTTGAGGGTACTGGATGGTATTGAACAGGGCTCGGTAGGCATGGGCCAGGCCCCAGCACGTTGCAATGAGCTGCATCTCTCTGGAGTTGCCAGGGTGACAGCATACTTTGTCCAAATATTCTACTAACTTTTCAGGATTCTGCACTTGCTCAGGGGTGAAGTTCCAAAACACTGGGGGTGCCCATTGGCCTAGGTACTTGCCCATCTTGTCCCACACACCCTGCCACTCATGACTATGCAGCCTTCGGGCAGATCTCTGGATGATATTCTTAAATTGCTTACCAACTTTAGACAAAACCGAAACAGTATTCCCAAGAAGTATTAATAGAAGTATCTTAACTACCCAAGGATGTTCAAAATACTGAAAAATTACTGTAATGAAGGAGGAAACATCATAGAAGAAGGTAGTGACCCTGCCATTCTGTATTTCCTCCGTAAAAAAACTCTCAGAAAAGTTACTGCAATTGCTAGTTGTCTCCATGAAATGGTCTCCGTGGTACAGTAACGGCTTCATTGCGAAATTTACATACCACACTAACGTCAAGGTCAATGTTCTAAAAACAAACCTCACAAGCGAGACATCACTACTCACTGCAGACCACAGCAAACTGCAAAACCCAACACCAATCTTTAACATGTACAGCAGGAAAAAGAGCGCGATGCAGATTATACAAATCAATATCGAGAACAGAGGAACCAACATTGTGACCCACAACTACTAACAGATATAAGTTCCTTAATACACTCCGGTTAATCTGTTATTATCTCAAACCCTTCGAGCCCCACGTTGGGCGCCAAAAAGGACTGTCGTGGTTTAACCTCAGTCGGCAACTGAGTACCACACAGCCACTCACTCACTCCCCCGCACCCCGGTGGGATGGGGGAGAGAATTGGAAGAGCACAAGTGAGAAAAACTCGTGGGTTGAGATAAAAACAGTTTAATAATTGAAATAAAATGATAATAATAATAATATGATAATAATAATAATACACAAAGCAAGTGATGCACAGTGCAATTGCTCACCACCCGCCGACCGATGCCCAGCCAGTCCCCGAGCAGCGGCCCCCCCGGCCAGCTTTCCCCAGTTTATGTACTGTGCATGACGTCACATGGTATGGAATGTCCCTTTGGCCAGTTTGGCTGTGCCCCCTCCCAGCTTCTTGTGCACCTCCAGCCTTCTCAGTCGGTAGAGCATGGGAAGCTGAAAAGTCCTTGGCTAGTGTAAGCATTACCTAGCAACAACTAAAACATCGGTGCGTTATCAACTTTGTTCTCATCCTAAATCCAAAACACTGTACCAGCTACTAGAAAGGAAATTAACTCTATCCCTGCCGAAACCAGGACACGTTTTCACAGCCTGTTGAAATCAGCTGGCACAACATTCAGGCATGAGGAGGGAAGACCGCTGCTCCCAACCACTTTAAGGTTAATCTCTCTGCAATAAGAGCAGCAGAAGGCTTTTTGGAAGAACCTTCTAAAATGTTTAAAAAAACAGTAATGGTTGAATAGGTAGTGAATAATTGCTGTGGTTTGGTGTATATATAATAAAGAATGACTGTGTGTGCTAGCAGGCCAAGCATTTTCTCCTGATATGAATAAGCAAGGATGTTGAAATCCATTGACTCCCACTGAATTCAGCTGACCCTTGATCAGGCCTTCATCATAGCAGAAGACTCACTTCCTACTGTTTTCTTGACGTTCTGTCACAGGATGCCTGGGCCTTCTTAGTAAAAAAGATCTAGCTCTCTGCTAGAGAAGGTTCAGCCTAGTTTTACTGACTAGGATGGTAGCCCAGTTTTACCTGACTTGGATGGTGAGAGGTTAGGTAAGTGTGATAAATGGAGAAAAGGAGAATTAGATACTAGTAAGAGTTTTGGGGAAAGAAGTCCTCTGAGGAGGCATTTAGGAGGTTCCTGGAGGACACAGTTACTATCTGGGATGTTGACCTCTCAATAGTTTTTAATGGTCGTAGAAGATCTAGTATTTCCTATGTTATTTGATATAGGCAATAACAAACAACCACCGTTGAAAGTAGACCAGGATAAGAATATAAGTAATAATTTAATATATATGATCAACAATTACAGGCAGCATAGATCAATTTAGCTTTACTTAGACTAAGTGAAAGCAAAAGGAACACAGAGAATGAGATGCAGGAAAGGAGCTGGGGCTTTCTGCATGTTTATACTACAAGTCACTACAAAATTACCACTAGGAAAGCAAGTATATATATATAATTACAAGAGTAAAGCAAATATATGTATATTACAAAGATATTACAGAATTCCAACTAGTGAAGCAAGTATATACTTATGAACCTTTACCTGTGCGCACGCCTATGAATATATTATGTGAGGTGTTACTGGTACGACACTCACCAAACCGCTCCCAAGAGTGGGGCTAATCGATGACAGAAAAAGTCTCACTTCAAAGATGATCCACATCATGGAGTCCGGAGTCAGCCAGGCGTCCCTTGCAAGGGACCAGTCTGTCTGGGAGATCTTGTGCAGAGAGGCTTTTGCGGAGAGGCTCTTGCAGAGAAGCTCATTTTGGGTAGGTAGTGAGTTACTTTTTATACCTTTTTGGTGTAGATACATAAGTAGACTGTCGTGGTTTAACCCGGCAGGCAGCTAAACACCACACAGCCGTTCACTCACTCCCCCCCCCAGTGGGATGGGGGAGTGTCCTGGTTTCAGCAGGGATAGAGTTAATTTCCTTCCTAGTAGCTGGTACAGTGCTGTGTTTTGGATTTAGGATGAGAACAAAGTTGATAACGCACTGATGTTTTAGTTGTTGCTAGGTAATGCTTACACTAGCCAAGGACTTTTCAGCTTCCCATGCTCTACCGACTGAGAAGGCTGGAGGTGCACAAGAAGCTGGGAGGGGGGCACAGCCAAACTGACCAAAGGGACATTCCATACCATGTGACGTCATGCGCAGTACATAAACTGGGGAAAGCTGGCCAGGGGGGCTGCTGCTCGGGGACTGGCTGGGCATTGGTCGGCGGGTGGTGAGCAATTGTACTGTGCATCACTTGCTTTGTGTATTATTATTATTATCATATTATTATTATTATCATTTTATTTCAATTATTAAACTGTTGTTATCTCAACCCACAAGTTTTTCTCACTTGTGCTCTTCCAATTCTCTCCCCCATCCCACCGGGTAGGGGGGAGTGAGTGAGCGGCTGCGTGGTACTTAGTTGCCGACTGAGGTTAAACCACGACAGGGAGAGAATAGGAAAAAAGGTAAAACTCGTGGGCTGAGATAAAGACAATTTAATAGGACAGAAAAGGAAGGGAAAATAATAATAATGATAAAAGAATATACAAAACAAGTGATGCACAATGCAATTGCTCATCACCCGCCAACCGATTCCCAGCCAGTTCCCGAGCAGCGGCCGCGCCCCCCTGGCCAACTCCCCCCATTTTTTTGTTCAGCATGACATCATATGGTATGGAATATCCCTTTGGCCAGTTTGGATCAGCTGTCCTGGCTGTGCCCCCTCCTAGATTCTTGTGCACCTCCAGCCTCCTCGCTGGCAGGGCAGTATGAGAAGCTGAAAAGTCCTTGACGTAGTGTAAGCACTGCTCAGCAACAACTAAAACATCAGTGTGTTATCAACATTATTCTCATCCTAAATCCAAAACACAGCACTGTACCAGGTACTAGGAAGAAAATTGACTCTAACCCAGCCGAAACCAGGACATGGACATAGGACATCAGTTCCCGGAATAGTTGTTGCTGACTCCTGTTTTCCTGGAAGGTCAGATCGTTATTACAGTTTCTTTGTCCTGCACCCATCAGGGTTTCTTTGTCCTGCCAACTACTCCCCATCAAGGAGGTTTCAGCTGAGCTTATCAGGGATGTCTTGGGACTCAGGCTAAGGAGATATCCTTCTTGGTCAGTATGTTTGCCAGGTCGCCTTTGTGGCAGCTCCAGTCACCCTATTAGACATTTCAGAGGATAGCAACAAAAATAGCCTACCTGAATCAATAACTATAGGGCTCTATTCATATGTGTAAGATTTGACTTCATTTGAAATGAATTGCTAAATCATATGATTTTAAATGTTGTGTCAAGTGTGTGCACCCTATTGCTACATGAGAAAACAGTCTCAAAAAGTAGTAATGCTTTCAAAGTTGTATACTAGTCACTTTATAGAAGCAAAGGTTGTTTTATTGAAGATTTTCCTATTTTTTTTTCAATTTGACAGAAGAGGTAGGAAAAAATACGTGCTGAGTCTCCAACCTCAGAGGGAGAACAGGGTTGCAGGTGATCAAACCACATCAGGAGAACGGACTGAGAAGAGCAGTAGATAATTACCATATCCTTTTTTTTTAACAGAGAAAGTTGCAAATTATTTTGTCTCTTAAAGCTTTGACTGACATGTAACACCCTTAGAATATTCAGGTTTAGATGGTTTTGGTTTGTGTTCTGTGCTGTATCTCTTGCTGTATCTCTTGAGAAACCTTCAGTTCCTCTTTCATTTAATGGCTATTATTTTATCTCTTATTATGCTAAAAGGCTCCTTTTACTCATAAGCTCTATCACAGAATTTTCTTCAATGAACTGAGAACAGTAGCTAGTCCAAAACTGGGAGAATATCTTCAAACCACATGAGCATCTCATTTTTCTCATCTGAAAATTTTGAAATATACCTCTGAATAAGAGCGCTGCAGATAGTGCTAGGAAATTTGATGAAATTTGTGATTATGATCTACAAAGCACAAAATAGCAAGTCTACCTTCTTGGTTTTCATTTGGGAAATTTTTTTAACATATTTTAGGACAGAAGAAGAAGAAAACTGCATTGAACAAGTTTTAATTTTACAAACCATCACTCATACGAGTGGTCCAAATTGCTGCTGTAAAAGTAGCAAAGCCTTGAGTGAAATCCTCAAGTTACTGAGAAGAGAGAGAAGATGGAGGCATCTGCAGACAGCCCTTACCTAGCCCTCTAGCTCTGAAGAGATGAGGAAGGAAAGGCTGTGCATTTCTTCAGTTCAGCGGCTGTACTGGTTTTGGCTGGGATAGAGTTAATTTTCTTCATAGGATCTTGTATGGGGCTATGTTTTGGATTTTTGACCAAAACAGTGTTGATAACATAGGGATGTTTTAGTTATTGCTGAACAGTACTTACACAGCATCGTGGCCTTTTCTGCTTCTCACATTGCCCCGACAGCAAATAAGCTGGGGGTGCACAGGAAGCTGGGAGGGGACACAGATGGGACAGCTGACCCCAACTGACCAAAGGGATATTCCATACTATATGACATCATGCTCAACAATAAAAGCTGGGGGAAGAAGGAGGAAGGGGGGACTTCTGGAGTCATGGTGTCTGTCTTCCCAAATAACCGTTACGCGTGATGGAGCCCTGCTTTCCTGGAGATGGATGAACACCTGCCTGCCCATGGGAAGTAGTGAATGAACTCCTTATTTTGCTTTGCTTGCACACGCAGCTTTTGCTTTCCATATTAAACTGTCTTTATCTCAATCCAAGAGTTGTCTGTCTTTTACCCTTCTCATTGTCTCCCCTATCCCACCGGGGGGGAAAGTGAGCGAGTGGCTGTGTGGTGCTTAGCTGCCTACTGGGCAAGCTAATCCCTCCCAAGCAGTTTAAATAAACATAAAAATGCAAGGTTCTCCTACTGCACCCTGCAAAGAGCTTGTTCTGTCTTAACAGATGTTCCTAAGAGGTTATACATGTTTCTAAAAATTGAATTGTTTCCTGCTTTTTGACTGTTTAATTCCAATGCAAGTACCTGCTAATTTTTTATTATGTGATTGAAATAATCTCCTTCTAAACTAAATTATGCAATTTATGAGCTTGTTTACCAGCTTTTCTTTTTCTGAAAATCTGACTCAAATCATAGTCACTGTTTTGAGTAACGTCAACATTGCATATGGAATGACATTTTTAGATGTCCCCAATGTATTAGAAGCTTTATTGTTAAATGACTTGTTAGCAGAATGTCTTGTTAGCTGTTGTGTAGTTGCTTTTAATGATTTTAGGTTTCCTGTTTATTTATAGCTCATACCATTAATAACATACAGGAAAAAAAATAACGCACAAAAAATTGTGAGTTGTTTCAGAAGTAGCTGGTGAAGTGATGACAAGCTGATAGCAAATTGGCAGTGCTTCCCACTTGAAGAAAAGTTTCTTTAAAAAGCTGTTTCACCATGATCTATAAAATAGCACTATTGTCTTCTAGCCAACGATATTAATCTTTCTGTGATTCATCATCTTACTACACAGCAAAGCGTGTAACAGGAGTTACAGCAGATCAAGGCAAAGATTGTAAATAAAGGAAAGATTTAAAACTTTTCAGGTAAAAAAAGCACTCTTTACAACTGTCCTGGTTTCGGCAGGGATAGAGTTAATTTCCTTTCTAGTAGCTGGTACAGTGTTTTGGATTTAGGATGAGAACAAAGTTGATAACGCACCGATGTTTTAGTTGTTGCTAGGTAATGCTTACACTAGCCAAGGACTTTTCAGCTTCCCATGCTCTACTGACTGAGAAGGCTGGAGGTGCACAAGAAGCTGGGAGGGGTCACAGCCAAACTGGCCAAAGGGACATTCCATACCATGTGATGTCATGCTCAGTACATAAACTGGGGAAAGCTGGCCGGGGGGGCCGCTGCTCGGGGACTGGCTGGGCATTGGTTGGCGGGTGGTGAGCAATTGCACTGTGCATCACTTGCTTTGTGTATTATTATTATTATCATATTATTATTATTATCATTTTATTTCAATTATTAAACTGTTTTTATCTCAACCCACGAGTTTTTTCTCACTTGTGCTCTTCCAATTCTCTCCCCCATCCCACCGGGGGAGGGGGGAGTGAGCGAGCGGCTGCGTGGTGCTTAGTTGCCGACTGAGATTAAACCACGACAACAACCCACAGTGAGATTGTGCATGGTGTTAGAATCTCTTTTATATGTTATTCTGAAGCCAAGATTAAGTATTAAAGTATTAAGGTGCTGGAAGGCTGGAGTATTTCTTGATTGCAAGGTTAGCTGTGCTTCTATTCTGTTTGAGTGCATCACCTTGGAGATCAAACTTCATGCTTTTCCCTTTGCTAGGATGACATCATGCACGTCTCCTATGTTTAGATCACAGGAACAAGGGAGAGGAAACCTTCTGTACTTCAACACCTGTTATGTAGTTTGGTATCCATCAACATTCTTTGCAAAAGGTGAACAGAACAACCACATAACCTTTGCTGACTGAAGTCTTTTGTTTAAATGAAAGAGTAGGAACACAGCTTAATACAAGGGGAAGACCATTTTGGAAGGCAGTGAGTTGTAGGTGTCTCCTACTAGGAGTCCTGCAAACTTCTCATTGAGAACTGAGATGAGTCCCCACTGTTCTGGTTAGTTTTAGTTTCAGAAGGCTGGGTTTGGGCCTACTTCTTCTCTCTGTCCCTTCCAAAACCTGATTTTTTTATCCAGTCAGATGTACTTTGTTAACTCAAAGCTTTTTCACCTATTTGATCTTGTTGATCAAAATTCATAGAATGTATTCAATGGAAAGCTGACACAGTCCTTTCAGAGTCAAGGAGGGCTCCTTATCCTCCTATCACAATTTATAAGCATTTACCAGAGAGGAGGGGAAGTTCTTTTTGAAGCAAGCAGAAACAACTAATTGAGATGATTTCCAGAAGTCCTATTGGTTTTATGCATTAGTTTGATATTTTCAGCGAAGCCACCGAGGCGAAGGGCTCCGGAGCGGAGGATCGCGACGGGGGACCCTTCCTGAAGCGGCAAAAAACCGCGGCCAAACCCGCGAAAAAGCAAAAGCGCAGGGAGCGAGAGGGAGCCCCAGCCCCGCCATTCCCCGAGCCGGAGGAGGGTGTTCCTGACGAGCGGCAGCCCTGACTCAGCGTGGGCGGGGACAAGAGGGGCGGCAGCCAAACCTCCTCACTTAGAAGAGCAGCTCCAGGGAGCGCGAGCGACCCGGAGGGCGGCGAACAGGGCGGGCAAACAGGACGTGGCGCGTCAGAAGGGCGTGGCGCGGCAGTTCGCGCGGCAGTTCGCGAGGGAGGGCGTGCAGGGAAGGCGAGCGGGCAGGGCACAGCCCCGCTCCCGGCTCCAGAGGCCAACTCAACTGGTAATCGTCGGTTTCCGAGAAGAGGACCGGCTATGGTTTCCACTCGGCCGAAAGCCGTCGCCAGAAGGAATGTGGCGACCCAGACGGAGCTCACACGCAAGCATGCAGCTGTCCAGGTCTCTGGCTGCAGGGAGTGCCTGAGCCTGTCAGCTGTGCCGGAGGGCAGCAGAGACAACACCTGTGTGCGGTGTGACCAGGTGGATGATCTGCTCGGCCTGGTGGCAGAGCTGAAGGAGGAGGTGGAAAGGTTGAGGAGTATCCGGGAGTGTGAGAGGGAGATAGATTGGTGGAGCCGCACCCTACCGTCCCTGAGGCAGAGGCAGCAGAAGGAGGCTCCGCGAGAAGCAGAGGATCCCCTGCCTTCTTGCCACCAGGTAGAAAGAGGGGACCTAAGCGACGGGGGGGGATGGAAACGGGTCCCTGCTCGGCGTGCCAGGCGAACCCCTGCCCGGCCTCCCTCACCTTCCCGGTTGCCTTTACACAACAGATATGGGGCCCTGGAACTTGAGGGCGAGGCAAGCGAGGATGTAGACGAAGGTCCATCCGGGGAGTCGCCTAGGGTGAGGCAGTCAGCCCCACGCATTACGACTGCCGCTGCTAAGAAAAAAAGGAGGGTAATTGTCATAGGCGATTCCCTTCTGAGGGGAACAGAGGGCCCTATATGCCGACCGGACCCGTCCCACAGGGAAGTCTGCTGCCTCCCTGGGGCCCGGGTCAGAGACATCACTAGGAAGCTCCCTGGTTTGGTACGGCCTTCTGATTACTACCCGCTGCTGGTTATACAGGCTGGCAGTGATGAGGTTGCGGAGAGAAGTCCTGCAGCGATCAAAAGGGACTTCAGGGCACTGGGGCGACTGGTTCAAGGATTGGGAGCACAGGTAGTGTTTTCCTCTATCCCTACAGTGGCAGGGAAGGATACTGAAAGGAGCAGGAAAACACACCTGATCAACGCGTGGCTCAGGGGCTGGTGCCGTCGGAGGAATTTTGGCTTTTTTGATCATGGGGAGGTTTACATGGCACCGGGCCTGCTGGTGACAGACGGAGTCCAGCTGTCTCACAGGGGAAAAAGGATCATGGCTCATGAATTGGCAGGGCTCATTGAGAGGGCTTTAAACTAGGTTCGAAGGGGGAAGGGGATAAAACCAGGCTCGCTAGAGATGAGCCGAGGGGTGGCGTGCCGATGCCGGGGGCGAAATCGATAGCCCAGCTCAAGTGCATATACACCAATGCACGCAGCATGGGCGGCAAGCAGGAGGAGCTGGAAGCCATTGTGCAGCGGGAGAGATATGACTTAGTCGCCCTCACAGAAACATGGTGGGGTGACTCTCACGACTGGAGTGCTGCAATGGATGGCTACAGACTCTTCAGAAGGGACAGGCGAGGAAGGAGAGGCAGTGGGGTGGCCCTGTATGTTAGGGAGTGTTTTGATTGTATAGAGCTCAACGATTGTGATGATGGTACGGTTGAGTGTCTATGGGTAAGGATGAGGGGGAAGGCCAACGAGGCAGATATCCTGCTGGGAGTCTGTTATAGACCACCCAACCAGGATGAAGGGGCGGATGAAGCGTTCTATAAGCGGCTGGCAGAAGTTTCTCAATCGCTAGCCCTTGTTCTCGTGGGGGACTTCAACTTCCCGGACGTCTGCTGGAAATACAACACGGCAGAGAGGAAGCAGTCTAGGAGGTTCCTGGAGTGTGTGGAAGACAACTTCCTGACACAGCTGGTAAGTGAGCCTACTAGCGGAGGTGCCTCGCTCGACCTGCTGTTTACAAACAGAGAAGGACTGGTGGGAGATGTGGTGGTCGGAGGCCGTCTTGGGCTTAGCGACCATGAAATGATAGAATTCTCGCTTCTTGGTGAAGTAAGGAGGGGGGCCAGCAAAACCGCAACCATGGACTTCCGGAGGGCGGACTTTGGCCTGTTCAGGACGCTGGTTGAGAGAGTCCCGTGGGAGACGGTCCTGAAGGGCAAAGGGGTCCAGGAAGGCTGGACGATCTTCAGGAAGGAAGTCTTAAAGGCGCAGGAGCAGGCTGTCCCTGTACGCCGTAAGAAGAACGGGCGGGGAAGACGACCGGCCTGGCTGAACGGGGAGCTCTTGCTGGGACTCAGGAAAAAAAGGAGAGTTTACCGCTTGTGGAAGAAGGGGCAGGCGACTCAAGAAGAGTACAGGGATCTTGTTAGGTCGTGCAGAGAAGAAATGAGAAAGGCAAAAGCCCAGCTAGAACGCAATCTGGCCGCTGTCGTTAAAGACAACAAAAAAAGTTTTTACAAATATATTAATGACAAGAAGAGAGCCAAGGAGAATCTCCATCCTTTATTGGATGCAAGGGGGAACATTGTCACCGAGGATGAGGAAAAGGCTGAGGTACTCAATGCCTTCTTTGCCTCAGTCTTTAACAGGCAGACCAGTTATCCTCAGGGTACTCGGCCCCCCGAGCTGGAAGACGGGGACGGCGAGCAGGATGAACCCCCCGTAATCCAGGAGGAAGCAGTCAATGACCTGCTATGCCACCTGGACACTCACAAGTCTATGGGGCTGGATGGGATCCACCCGAGAGTGCTGAGGGAGCTGGCGGAGGTGCTCGCCAAGCCGCTCTCCATCATTTATCAGCAGTCCTGGTTAACGGGGGAGGTCCCGGAAGACTGGAGGCTTGCCAATGTGACGCCCATCCACAAGAAGGGCCGGAAGGAGGATCCGGGGAACTACAGGCCTGTCAGCCTGACCTCGGTGCCGGGGAAGATTATGGAGCGGTTCATCTTGAGGGTGCTCACAAGGCATGAGCGGGACAACCAGGGGATCCGGCCTAGCCAGCACGGGTTCATGAGAGGCAGGTCCTGCTTGACCAACCTGATCTCCTTCTATGACCAGGTGACCCGCCTAGTGGATGAGGGAAAGGCTGTGGATGTGGTCTACCTGGACTTCAGCAAGGCCTTTGACACTGTCTCCCACAGCATTCTCCTAGAGAAGCTGGCGGCTCACGGCTTAGACAGGTGTACTCTTTGCTGGGTCAAAAACTGGCTGGATGGCCGGGCCCAGAAAGTTGTGGTGAATGGAGTTACATCCAGTTGGCGGCCGGTCACGAGCGGTGTTCCCCAGGGCTCAGTACTGGGGCCGGTCTTGTTTAATATCTTTATTGATGATCTGGATGAGGGGATTGAGTGCACCCTCAGGAAGTTTGCAGACGACACCAAGCTGGGTGGGAGTGTTGATCTGCTCGAGGGTAGGAAGGCTCTGCAGAGGGACCTGGACAGGCTGGATCGATGGGCCCAGGCCAACTGTGTGAGGTTCAACAAGGACAAGTGCCGGGTCCTGCACTTGGGCCACAACAACCCCATGCAGCGCTACAGGCTTGGGGAAGAGTGGCTGGAAAGCTGCCCAGCAGAGAAGGACCTGGGGGTGTTGGTCGACAGCCGGCTGAAGATGAGCCGGCAGTGTGCCCAGGCGGCCAAGAAGGCCAATGGCATCCTGGCCTGTATCAGAAATAGTGTGGCCAGTAGGAGTAGGGAAGTGATCGTGCCCCTGTACTCGGCCCTGGTGAGGCCGCACCTCGAATACTGTGTTCAGTTTTGGGTCCCTCACTACAAGAAGGACGTTGAGGTGCTGGAGCGTGTCCAGAGAAGGGCAACGAGGCTGGTGAGGGGTCTGGAGAACAAGTCTTATGAGGAGCGGCTGAGGGAACTGGGGTTGTTCAGCCTGGAAAAAAGGAGGCTGAGGGGAGACCTCATCGCTCTCTACAACTACCTGAAAGGAGGTTGTAGCGAGGTGGGTGTTGGTCTTTTCTCCGAAGTAACAAGCGATAGGACGAGAGGAAATGGCCTCAAGTTGCGGCAGGGGAGGTTTAGATTGGATGTAAGGAAAAATTTCTTTACTGAAAGAGTGGTGAAACATTGGAACAGGCTGCCCAGGGAAGTGGTGGAGTCCCCATCCCTGGAGGTATTTAAAAGACGTGTAGATGAGGCGCTTAGGGACATGGTTTAGTGGGCATGGTGGTGTTGGGTTGACGGTTGGACTCGATGATCTTAGAGGTCTTTTCCAACCTCAATGATTCTATGATTCTATGATTCTATGATAGCAAGAAGGGCAGATGCAGTAACAGTGAGTTGCCAAGCAGCTCTACTTCTGCTGTGATTGAATATAAATGAAAAATGGTTAATGACTGAAATTAGTAATGCACAACCCCTCGTCCCCAGTGGATAAATACATTTCTTCTGGGGATAAGAACAGATCTGAAAAAAAAAGTAAAACTAGCACAACCTGAATAGAAATATCAAAAAGTTTAGTTTAGGAAGAAAAGGGGTTAGAAAGTTTAGGGAATCAAAAATCAAGCATTGTTTTGTTTGACATCATACTGTACAAAAAATTATATATATACCATTCACATTTATGAACATAAATGCTGTTCAGTGCTGGAGCTTATGCTAAAGCATTTTCCTCTTAAAGTGTTGACCTTTATTTTCTTAGTATTTTCAGCACAGCAAATTTTGATTTAAACCTTGCCAGTTATTTTTTTCAAATAAGTTTTCCTCTATAATAGTGGCCTATTTTAAGAACTGTTCTCCCAAATCATCAAAGCATATTTGCTATTTCTTTTTCTTTTGACCTGTATTTTATTATTCAAAATGCAAACAGATTCACAGGCTCAGTTACATTTCAAAACAGTAATTGCTAAATCATTTAGGAGGAAGAAAATAAAAAGTCACTTAAGCATTTGTTATTATACGTGTGTATTTTTAATGTCTGATTCTCAGCATAACCTTAGATTAAATGTAGGTTAAATTTCCCTTGCTGATTTATAAGTATAATGCAAAATCTAGACTCAGCTACAGATGTTGCAATGTAAAACTGTTCTGTTGCAAACTAAAGACCTTGCTAAACACTGCAAAGCTCTGGATTAATTTATGTGATCATTGTCGTAGTTTAACCTCAGTCGGCAACTGAGCACCACGCAGCCGCTCGCTCACTCCCCCCCGGTGGGATGGGGGAGAGAATCGGAAGGGTAAAAGTGAGAAAACTCATGGGTTGAGATAAAGACAGTTTAATAGGCAAAGCAAAAGCCGCGCATGCAAGCAAAGCAAAACCAGGAATTCATTCACTACTTCCCATCGGCAGGCAGGTGTTCAGCCATCTCCAGGAAAGCAGGGCTCCATCACGCGTAACGGTTACTTGGGAAGACAAACGCCATCACTCCAAACGTCCCCCCCTTCCTCCTTCTTCCCCCAGCTTTATATACTGAGCATGATGTCACATGGTATAGAATATCCCTTTGGCCAGTTTGGGTCAGCTGTCCTGGCTGTGCCCCCCTCCTAGCCCCCCCGTGCACCTGCAGCCTTCTCAGTTGGTAGAGCATGGGAAGCTGAAAAGTCCTTGACTAGTGTAAACACTACTTTAGCAACAACTAAAACATCGGTGTGTTATCAACATTGTTCTCACCCTAAATCCAAAACACAGCACTGTACCAGCTACTAGGAAGGAAATTAACTCTATCCCTGCCGAAACCAGGACATCGTTCAGGCACTATGCAGGATTTCTGGGGTCCCCAGTACAAGAAGGACATGGACCTGTTGGAGCAAGTCCAGAGGAGGGCCACAAAGATGATCAGAGGGCTGGAGCACCTCTCCTTTGAAGAAAGGCTAGGAGAGTTGGGGTTGTTCGGCCTGGAGAAGAGAAGGCTCCAGGGAGACCTTATTGCAGCCTTCCAGTACCTGAAGGGGTCTTCTAAGAAAGATGGAGAGAGACTTTTTACCAGGGCCTGTAGTGACAGGACAAGGGGTAATGGTTTTAAACTGAAAGAGGGTAGATTTAGACTGGATATAAGGAAGTAATTCTTTACTGTGAGGATGGTGAGACCCTGGAACAGGTTGCCCAGAGTTGTTGTGGATGCCCCATCCTTGGAAGTGTTCAAGGTCAGGTTGGACGGGGCTTTGAGCAACCTGATCTAGTTGAAGATGTCCCTGCCCACGGCAGGGGGGTTGGAACTAGATGACCTTTAAAGGTCTCTTCCAACCCAAACCATTCTATGATTCCATGATTATGTTTTTATTGTTTTTTTTTTCATGAATACATGAATGAATAAGTTTAACAAACAAGAGTTCCCTACTTGGTATGTCAAACAAATCATTCTGTAAGGTGCTCTGAATTTCAGTCAGTCATCTTCAACACTCCTTGTCCTTCCAAGTTCTGTGCATTAACAAAGTCAGCATTTTGGAACTACTGTTGTGACTGATCAACAAACCCCTACAATGGAAGAAGGTTCAGAGGAAATGGGCACAGGTGATCTGCTCATGAAGCTCAGAAAAGGATGTAGGGAGTGACCACGGCTGTTGAAAAGAAAGCTGAACTTATCTCCACACCAAGGGGACCAGTGGGTGGCCTTTGTTGTAGATAAATGTCTGTATCAGTTGAGTGGGTCAACTGGTTATGTAAATGGCCTTCCCTGAGTTAATCAAAAAAGTGTGAATGTCTTCCTGAGCCAGCCAGACCAGCACTGGGGAAGTGTATACATGTATACAGTATAAAAAGTGAGCAAAAACCCCCAAAATGATCTTTGAAGAGAGCAATGGGCTTGAGCTGGTTTCAAGAACTGTATTCCTTCCCGGCAACTGGGGACGCCCAGCATCATGACAGTGAGCATATAGAGATTAGTAATGTGAATCACATTTGTATTTTGATCCAACTGTATATTGCAATCGATATATTGTTTCTATTGTGATTTCAGTACGTTGCAGTATCACTCTGCTAAATCAAGGTCCCATGTAACATCAAATATCTTCAAATAAGTAAATTTGCTTCAGTTGTATTTGCATGTCAAGAAGATGTGCTTTTATTGTGTGCCTTCACTTCAAATGAGTCATTTCCCTTAAAAGAAATGGTAATACTGAAGCCACTAATATAAACAAACACATGTATAAAAGCTTGAGAGCTAGAAAAAGAGCAGGATAGAAATGCGCAAAGAATGAGGACAATGCTTAGAGCACTACTGTTTTAATTCCACCTCTGTAGAATTTTATGGGTGTGTAAACTAAGAGTAAAATCCTGGTTCATTAAAGGTATAAGAGGGAAAAAAACACATTGATAACAAGACCAGAACTTTGCAATATTTGCATGTAGTTATCTAGTTACAATAAATAGTAGAAATAGATACACAGTACACTGTATACACTATTCCTGGGGCTAGGTGTATTGTGGAGATGTATCAGTTTTGAATAAAAGAAAAGTGTTTGGAAGATTTCCCAAAGATGAGATGGGAAATGGGAAAAAAAAGATCTATTCTGATGGAATCAGTAGTCTAGTACCAGGGATTTAAATCTGGGACTTGGCCCAAACTCATTCCTACCCCATGTTTTTCTGAGAATGGGAAGGTTTGTGACCTTACATTCCCTACATTCCCCCCGCCTTTCCCACCCCAAGCTATTACTAAGGTCTTTTTTTGCTTGTTGTTATTGTATCAGAACAAAACCAACTTTTGAACCGTAGTTTTGTGAAAAAGCAAAATTATTTTTGTAGCTAGTCTTCAAGAAAAGCATACAGTTCAAGTATCAGGCCTCTGTGGAAGTTGGAAATGACTTTGTTATTGTTGCATTCTGCAAAAGCTAAACTATATTATATTTTTGACACAAACTTTTCTTGGTAGATACCTGGTCAGCACTAAACTTTCCAAGGTTATAACTTCCACCCCTCCCACATCCCTCCAGGAGATATTCCTAGTGGCCAGCCCTTTAAATTTGGCAGAGACAAGTGGCTATGCCAACTAGTACATGTAGTAGGTTGATCTTGGCTGGATGCCACTCTATCACTCCCCTCCTCAGCAGAACGGGGGGGGGGGGGGGGGGGGGGGGGGGGAGAAAATAAGATGGAAAAGAACTCGTGGGTCAAGATAAAGGCAGTTTAATAAAGCAAAAGCAAAGGCTGTGCACGGAAGCAAAGGAAAACAAAAGATTTATTCTCTACTTCCCATCAGCAGGCGATGTCCAGCCACTTCCCGGGACAGTACAGGGCTTCAGTACGCGTAGCGGTTGCTCCGGAAGACAAATGTTGTAATAACGAATGCCCCCCTGCCTCCTCCTTTCTCTTAGCTTTTATTGCTGAACAGATGTCATATGGTAAGGAATATCCCTTTGGTCAGATTGGGTCAGCTGTCCTGGCTCTGTCCCCTCCCAAGATCTTGCCCACCCCCAGCCTACTGGCCTTTGAGAGTGAGGGGGGAATGTTGGAGAGACAGCCTTGATGCTGTGGGAGCACTGCTCAGCAGTAGCCAAAACACTGGTGTGTTATCAACACCATTCTAGCTACCAATACAAAGCACAGCACTATGAGGGCTGCTATGGGGAAAATTAACTCCATCTTAGCCAGACCCAATACAGTATAGTTATTTGGCAGCTTGCTGCTGTTTACAGTATCTTCCTTCCCTCCAGCTCGCAAATGTTGCCCTTATGTCTTCTCTTTTATCATTGAGGCTTTGGCACATCCTCACAGCACTGTTCTCTGATTGATTTAGGGGACATTAAAGAATGTTAATTTTGCAGTTCAGTTTAAGGATGTCTGTGTTTTCAGCTGGACATCTTTAAGTGGGAGAGGTCAGTTAAATAGGATGGTGAAATTTTTGACTTGATTTATAGGTAATTGTTGTGGTTTAACCCTGGTAGGCAGTTAAGCACCACACAGCCGCTCTCTCACCCCCCCACCCAGTGGGATGAGGGATGAGGGAGAGAATCAGAAGGGTAAAAGAAAACTTGTGGGTTGAGATAAAGACAGTTTAATAATTTTTAAAAAAATCAAAACATAAAAACAACCAACAACAACAACAAAGAAAAACAAAACCAAGAAAAACAAGTGATGCAAAAAACCCAACAATTGCTCACCACTAGCTGACCAATGTCAGTCCCTGAGCAATGGTAGCCCTGCAAAACTTCCCCCCAGTTTTTATTGCTTAGTGCGATGTCATATAGTATGGAATAGCCCTTTGGTCAGTTGGGGTCAGCTGTCCCAGCTGTGTCTCCTCCCAGCTTCTTGTGCACCCCCAGCCTACTCATTGGTGGGGCAGTGTGCAAAGCAGAAAAGGCCTTGACTCTGTGTAAGCACTGCTCAGCAATAACAAAAACATTCCTGTATTATCAACACTGTTTTCAGCACAAATCCAAAACATAGCCTCATACTAGCTACTATGAAGAAATGAACTCTATCCCAGCCAAAACCAGCACAGCTTTTGAAATCTTGTGCATGAATGTCAAGACTGGAAGGTCATTTGAAAATTGTTTTCTCTTTATAAATACCAACGTAAAGTTCACTGTCTGAAGTTTTGTATCTTTTCAGTGCTGAACTCTTTGGTGAATGGGAGGATAGCATTAATATCCAGTCCTAAATTTTTGACCATTATGTATAAATACTGTGGGTTTTTTACGTTGCTTTGTTTCATATTATGCACTTTGAAAAAGATGCTGTTAGTCGGTTTTTCATATGGAAATGATCTGGCAGTTAGGGCATGTAAATCCAATGTTTTGGATGTGTGTTTTTGAATCGCTATTGAAGTATTTGGGAAGTGCATTGATGAGAAGTGGTCTCTAGAGATGATACAATCATGACTCTAGTGTCCATCCTGATATGAGTTTTCTTTTTTTCCTGTTTGTGTAGAATTGAGCTTTTGGTAGCTAGTTGGTTGAGAGCAATTATGGAATTGCAGACATAAAACAAAACATCTAATGTTCTAATCTAAATCTAATCTAAAATACACTGGTATCGTATTCCATCTGTAATTTTCTCACTGTGACATTTTTAAGAGAGACATTTATTCTTCATTTCTTCAAGATCATAGTATCTGATCTACTCGGAGTCTTATGTCAACCCACAAGTTTTTGCACTTTTACACTTCTGATTCTCTCCCCATCCCACTGGGGGTGAGCGAGCGAGCGGCTGTGTGGTGCTTAGTTGCCTACTGGGGTTAAACCATGGCAACCTCACAGCAAAAAGTATTTCCTTATGTTCAGACAGAACCTTCTGTGTTTCAGCTTGTGCCCATTACCTCTTGTCCTGTCACTGGGCACCACTGAAAAGAGCCTGTTTCCGTCTTCTTTGCAGCCTCCCTTCAGGTATTGATATACATTGATAAGATCCCCCCTGAGCCTTCTCTTCTCCAGGCTAAACAGTCCCAGCTGTCTGCCTTTCCTCATAGGAGAGATGCTCCAGTCCCTCAATCATTTTAGCGGACCTTTGCTGGACTCTCTCCAGTAGCTACATATTTCTCTTTTGCTGGGGAGACCAGAACTGCACACAGGACTCCAGGTGTGGCCTGGGGTTCGAGGCGCTTAAGAAGGGGTTTGAGACCCTTCAGAAGTAGTTGATACAGAAACACAGCTCCTCTTGGCACCACGATTGCCTGTGCTGCACTGGATGTTCAGAGGAAGGGTCCCCTCTACACATCATATAACAGGTGCTACGTGGAGTAAGTAGGTAGTGGTGATCATGCAACCATCTGGCCTACTGGCCTTTGGGGGTGGGAATGTTGGAGAGACAGCCTTGATGCTGTGGGAGCACTGCTCAGCAGTAGCCAAAATACAGGTGTGTTATCAACACACCTTTCTAGCTACCAATACAAAGCACAGCACTATGAGGGCTGCTATGGGGAAAGTTAACTCCATCCCAGCCAGACCCAATACAGGGGAAGATACAGACACTCGAGCCCCATCAGCAGCTGGCCCCAGGCACACAGACTTTGCCCCCCGGTCCCACTCCAGTCACTGGCACTGAGCCCCTCACTTGCCTCACTCACGATGATCCCTCCTAGTGATAACATCAGCGCTCAGAAGTATAGCTCCAGGTCCTCAAAAGAATAGGAGGGAATGAGAACATCAGTGCTCAGAAGTATATGTAACACCCTGTAACAGTAATAGGAGAGAACAAGGGCAAACCATACATCAATAGTTAACCTTTAAAGTTAACCTTTAAGAAAGACAACCAAATTGAAGAGGTGAGCAAAAGGACACAGTGAGGAAGACTATTGACGACCACCAGAGGACCCTGAGAGACCACCAATGGACATAAGAGCGCATGTGTTAAAGACTTTTACATATGTTGATGAGTTCCAGGAAGTAACATGACTATGTTAATCATTTCTAGGAAATCTAGTGAATATGTATATTCTAATTGTATATAACTTCTGAAGTTGAACAACTCGGCGCGCACATTAGGTTGGAATGATCCCCTGTGCGCCCGGCGCCGCAATAAAGAATGCCTGCTTTCTAAAACTCCAAATTGAGTCTTAGAGAGTTTTTCATCTGCCGACTTACGGTAACACTAGTAGCTGTTTTTCAGGATACACCATTCCCGCCCCAGTAGCTGGTGGCTGAGCCCCCCCACTCACTCCAGTAGATGACACTGAGACCCTGTTTGCTCCAGTAGCTGACACCACAAGTCTGGGGCACCTACACCCCCAGTCTGACTCGAGTAGCTGGTACCAAATCCACTCATGCAGGTCCTCACAGTAACTCCCACTCTCGGCTCAAAGTCTGTAGGACCTGCCCAAGATCCAGAGAGCTATGGCCCCTCCAACTACTGTGGCTAAGACTCTCACTCACTCCAGTAGCTGACACCACAGGCTTGGGACACCTACAACCCCATCTGACTCCAGTAGGTGGCACCTACTTGCAGCCCACACACACACACACATGCACTCACGCTGGTTCCTCCCAGTAGCTGATTTTCAGAACACACACTCTCCTCACCCCAATGGCTGGTGGCCGAGACATCCACCAACTCCAATAGCAGGCACCACAGGCCATGGGGTGCCTACACCCCCATTCTGGCTCCAGTAGCTGGCCCCAAATCCACTCACACCGGTCTCACCAGGAGCTGGCACTTAGTCCTTGCAGCACACATACACATGGGATAGAGAGTGAGTTTATGCAGAGAGAGAGTTAAGAAAAGATTTAATAAGAATATAGGACAGACTGCAGTGATCAGGCGCAGGGCTTAGTCAGACAAGCATACTGACCGGCCCCTTTTACACGACTGGCTCCTTTTATACCCCTTTCTGTCTAACCCCCTCTTTGCTCCTCCCCGATTCCTTTCCCTTGCACATTGCCTCATCACTTTGCATAGTTCCACCAAACCCCCTCCAACATCCTGGACTATCAGGTTTACATGCTTATCAGTTGCTAAATCCTGGTTTGCTGGTTTGCCTGCAGTTTCTTGATAGCCCATCGATTAGTGGGACTGACCAGGTTTGTTTCTGGTTATTGTCTTTGTTAATGTTATTTGATCAGGTTTTATGTCTCTGGCTGTTTCTCTCCCTCCCTTTCCTTATCATCCCAATTTGACAAGGTCCTTAGATAATCTTACTGAAAAAAAACCAAAACCATTCTCACACTCTGCATATCCTTACTGATTAGTGTGACTGACCAGGTTTATTCTCATCACAACCTCCCTTATCATTTTTCAGTCAGGTTTGTGTCCATGTTCTTGTTTATGGCTCCTTTGACCAGATACCCTTAAAGGAGCAGACACTCTCCTTTCACATACAGATAAAACAGTAATTTGAAACACACCTGGAAACTCATTAACAGTGAATGTAGATCCAAGACGATAAGCATAATGTACTCTCAGCAGAAAACACTGGTAGCTAAGTAGGCTATTGCATTGAATGCCATCTTCAGTGTCAAAATTATCTTGAGCTACATCTCTATTTGAAAGGCAGTACAACAGAAAGTCATAGTATGGGGATAGCTCAGCTGAAGTGCTAAGAAATTATTAATTTTTTTTTGGTATTTAGTTGTACCATTACTTTATGACTTTGTCATCTTTAATATGACATGTTGACATTTAAATGACCCTGATTATGCAGGAATGGAAAGCCATCTTGTATTCAGTTCGATGAAAGTTGATTTAGGATTTGACACTAGTGTTTTCTCTCTGTTTCCACTTCTTTCAACCTAAAATATGGATAGTTCTAATTCAAAGTAGATGTCTGCTCTTTGTGTATGAAGCTGTATTACATAAAGGCTACTTCAAGTATTTTACATTGTCTTACTGAAAAACAAAGGAATATGAAGGGAAAATTACTTAAGGCAGTCAAAATCTGCCTTTATCTGAATTCAGCCAGTTGGCTGCAGAGCTGTAGTTCAGTCAATATCTTTTTGCCTTATTTTAGGTTTCCTTCAACATCTCTCTCACAAAATCACAGGTTTGGAAGGGACTTCAAAAGGTTTCAGTGCCGGTATGGTTAATTGTAGGAAGGTTTTGGTGAGCAGGAACTGAGGCAGTCTGGATAGCAGCTAGGAGCTCATTCTGGGTTGGAGAAGATGTTTCATTTTTGCCTTTGGGCAGCAGCAGTAGCAGAAGATAAAGTTCCAGCACAAACTTCCATAGGTCTGTGTGTAGATGCATGTGCACACATTTATATTTATCTCTAGGTAGTATAGAGCTAAAGTTGTATGTGTAATGGAAATATGCCTTGTTTGTTCAATTAAAGTTTTTGTAAATCTTAGCTCCTCTTTCTGCTTAGCCATTTTTACAGATTCCTCTGATCATTTAGCCAGAGAGAACTTTGCTGTCAGCATTTTTCGATGAGTGGACAGTTGAAAAACAGAAGCTGTTCCCCACTGGGTAGAGATTGCTTGTGTTTTCCTGCATTGTTCTTATATGTTTGCCGGTCCAACCAAAATTGACTCATCATCTCATCTTCCTGTTGAATTTAAATTTTATACTACTGAATTATACAGTCATTATAGAATTTATCAGGGCTAGAAAATAACAGCTCCTAGTTATCTGCTTACCTCCTGTACCCCAAAGGCCTGCCAGTCTGTAGAGACAAGCATTAAGTGTCTGTATTTCACATGGCCTACAGCATTTCTGCACTGCACAGTCCGGCTGAGCTTGAACAGAAAATGCCTGGTTACTCCTTGGTTAGGGAGGTGCACTAAATGACCTCTAGAAAGCTGTCTAGTCCTTTCACACTGTGAACACATTGCTTGTCTGAGAAGGGCATATAAAAAGTGGGACCCATATCAAAGTGAAGGACACTGACACTGACAATAATATGATAGTTCTCTATTGATCTGGCTTGCTACGAGGACTTTCATATACCCCAGAAACAGATCTGTATACCTCAGCTGACAGCTTAGTGAAACAGAGGTTTGATTTATTTTTTTAAAAAACTATTACTGTCATTCCTTTTTTAAACCAGACTATGAAAGCAAAAGGTATGAATGACCTTGAACAAAAAATGTGATCAACCTCTAAGTGATGTTAGGTTGATTTCCAGGGATAGATTTGAGCTAATGTTGGTGGTGGGTATAAGACTGTTACCAAATTTGGGGGAGAGGGAGCTTAGGGTTTCACAGTCTTATGATCAATGCAGTTGTTGTTTTGAAGGACTTTTTCTGCTCTGGGGTTGCTGTTGCTATAATTGACTTTGCTACCTTCCTTCTGAATAATATGTGTAGGGAAAGTGTGTGTGTGAAAGCAGTGAAAATATGTAAACAGGCAATTAATGATTTATCTTAGCAAAGATTTAGCTGGTTGCTCCTAACAAATTTATTTAAAACTGGGATTACAGACTTAGCAAAAGCATGAAGCATAGCATAGCTAAATATATATAGCTACTGTACAGTGCTTATAAGTGTGATACTGTTGTCCCACAAAGGGGGGTCTGGTACCCAGTGTGCAATAAGCCAATCTTACACACAGAGCTGAAATATTTATTTATCTCATGTTTGCGCAAAGATGGGTGCTAGGTCATAATTCCACAAAGCTAGCACACCACACAAAAGAACTACAGCATATTTATCTTGTTACATGATTAGCAAAAACCCGCCTAAGTTCATGCTCATTGGTTAGTTATGTTCAAATTAGCCTCGCTTGCCATGTAAATTAGCACGCATGCTCCTTGCAGGTGTGGGGTGAGCAAGTCTTTCCAGTCTTGAATCAAGTCAGTGGTCGTGATCTCCCCCTGCCGCCTTTACCTTTCCCCTGGTTACCACAGTTTTTTGCTGACTTCTTGTTTCTTTGGCAATCATCTAGCCTCCGACGCCATCTAGGGCAGGATGTTCCTCTTTTATCAGTCTTTTAGTTCTTCTTCAAGGGCATAGTCGTTGTAAGGCATGCATTATTTATACAAGGTAATCAGGCTAGTACAATGAAGACTACAGTCTAGAATAGGTATTAACCCAAACATATGGCTACAATACCGCTACTAGCATTACAGCAGTGTCCCAGACAGAATGTGTCATAAATTCCCAAAGTTATACAAAGTGGAAAAGTCTTTGGTGCTGGGAGTGATTAGTCTCATGTACTCTTGTTTCATGGCACTTCATCCTTGAAGGGGAAGAGGAAAAAGGAAAAAAAAGCCACCTCTTTTATTAGCAAGCCTCTGGATCCTAATTCAGCAGTTTATTATTGGTTATCTGAATCTTACAGCTGTTCTCATTCTTACCGAGTGAGCTTTTCTTCCCGGTATTCAAAAAAGGTGACTCTAGGTCATGACACAGCCCATGCCTACCCCTCTAAACTCCTAATCATCTTCAGTTACTGATTTTATGCTAAGTCACCAACAGAAATATCTGTTTAGTTGAGATAGTTGGTTTTCTACCACGGGCCTGGAAATTAATCTCTAGTCATCTGCCATAGATTCCAGACTGGAACGTTTATTGTCACTGCAGATTTCTCAGGTTAAGACCACAGCACAATTTGGTTGCATTTTTTCATCAAAAACTTAAAGGGGAGGGGAAATCTAACTCTTATCTCTGGGGATTAGTAACCTGGGATGCTGTGCTGGTTTTTGCTGGGGTAGAATTAATTTTCTTCATAGTAGCTAGTATGGGGCTATGTTTTGGATTTGTGCTGAAAACAGTGTTGATAATACAGGGATGTTTTAGTGTCGTGGTTTAATCTCAGTCGGCAACTAAGCACCACGCAGCCGCTCGCTCACTCCCCCCTCCCCCGGTGGGATGGGGGAGAGAATTGGAAGAGCACAAGTGAGAAAAACTCGTGGGTTGAGATAAAAGCAGTTTAATAATTGAAATAAAATGATAATAATAATAATATGATAATAATAATACTACACAAAGCAAGTGATGCACAGTACAATTGCTCACCACCTGCCGACCGATGCCCAGCCAGTCCCCGAGCAGCCGCCCCCCCGGCCAGCTTTCCCCAGTTTATGTACTGAGCATGACGTCACATGGTATGGAATGTCCCTTTGGCCAGTTTGGCTGTGCCCCCTCCCAGCTTCTTGTGCACCTCCAGCCTTCTCAGTCAGTAGAGCATGGGAAGCTGAAAAGTCCTTGGCTAGTGTAAGCATTACCTAGCAACAACTAAAACATCGGTGCGTTATCAACTTTGTTCTCATCCTAAATCCAAAACACTGTACCAGCTACTAGAAAGGAAATTAACTCTATCCCTGCCGAAACCAGGACATTTAGTTATTGCTGAGCAGTGCTTACACAGCACTGTTCTTATCTCAACCCACGAGTTTTCTTACTTTTGCTTTTCCGATTTCTCTCCCCCATCCCACCAGGGGGGACTGAGTGAGCAGCTGTGTGGTCCTTAGTTGCTGGCTGGGGTTAAACCACGACAGATGCCATGGTTTCTGATCACTAAATGTAGAGATGAAATACAGATTTAGGTATTTGTAGTTATTATCAGCTTGTGTCTTTGCACTATAGAAAGTAAGATGACCAGAAATAATAATGATAAATGTGCTGTCATTGTCTTGGCAGTGACTTTTTCACTGCAATTTAGCAATATGGATATCAGTCCTCCAGGCACCGGGTTGTTTTCATTCATCAGTACCTTTCCACAAAGATTCTTATTTATTCCACAATCTTAAACACAATAAGAAGGAGTTTAAAAATGTGATCAAACTTTTTTTTCTAAAAATGAAAAAGTACTCGTAGGAACCTGGTGATAGTGCTATGGACTGATGGCTCTGTTGCTTGTGATGCGCTCAGAATCAGACACTAAAGCTTCAGTTAGAATCATAGAATCATAGAATCATTAAGGTTGGAAAAGACCTCTAAGATCATCGAGTCCAACCGTTGACCCAACACCACCCACTAAACCATGTCCCTAAGTGCCTCATCTACTCGTCTTTTAAATACCTCCAGGGATGGTGACTCAACCACTTCCCTGGGCAGCCTGTTCCAATGTTTCACCACTCTTTCAGTAAAGAAATTTTTCCTCACGTCCAATCTAAACCTCCCCTGGCGCAACTTGAGGCCATTTCCTCTCGCCCTATCGCTAGTTACTTGGGAGAAGAGACCGACACCCACCTCGCTACAGCCTCCTTTCAGGTAGTTGTAGAGCGCGATAAGGTCTCCCCTCAGCCTCCTTTTCTCCAGGCTAAACAGTCCCAGTTCCCTCAGCCGCTCCTCATAAGACTTGTTCTCCAGACCCTTCACCAGCTTCGTTGCCCTTCTCTGGACACGCTCCAGCACCTCAACGTCCTTCTTGTAGTGCGAGGCCCAAAACTGAACACAGTAGTCGAGGTGCGGCCTCACCAGTGCCGAGTACAGGGGCACGATCACTTCCCTACTCCTGCTGGCCACACTAGTTCTGATACAGGCCAGGATGCCATTGGCCTTCTTGGCCGCCTGGGCACGCTGCCGGCTCATATTCAGCCAGCTGTCAACCAGCACCCCCAGGTCCTTTTCCGACAGGCAGCTTTCCAGCCACTCTTCCCCAAGCCTGTAGCGCTGCATGGGGTTGTTGTGGCCCAAGTGCAGGACCCGGCACTTGGCCTTGTTGAACCTCATACAGTTGGCCTCGGCCCATCGATCCAGCCTGTCCAGGTCCCTCTGCAGAGCCTTCCTACCCTCGAGCAGATCAACACTCCCGCCCAACTTGGTGTCCTCTGCAAACTTCCTGAGGGTGCACTCAATCCCCTCATCCAGATCATCGATAAAGATATTGAACAAGACCGGCCCCAGTACTGAGCCCTGGGGAACACCGCTCGTGACCGGCCACCAACTGGATTGAACTCCATTCACCACAACTCTCTGGGCCCGGCCGTCCAGCCAGCCAGTTTTTGACCCAGCAAAGAGTACACCTGTCTAAGCCGTGAGCCACCAGCTTCTCTAGGAGAATGCTGTGGGAGACGGTGTCAAAGGCTTTACTGAAGTCCAGGTAGACCACATCCACAGCCTTTCCCTCGTCCACTAGGCGGGTCACCTGGTCATAGAAGGAGATCAGGTTGGTCAAGCAGGACCTGCCTCTCATGAACCCGTGCTGGCTGGGCCTGATCCCCTGGTTGTCCCGCACATGCCTTGTGAGCGCCCTCAAGATGAACCGCTCCATAATCTTCCCCGGCACCGAGGTCAGGCTGACAGGCCTGTAGTTCCCCGGATCCTCCTTCCGGCCCTTCTTGTAGATGGGCGTCACATTGGCAAGCCTCCAGTCGTCCGGGACCTCCCCCGTTAACCAGGACTGCTGATAAATGATGGAGAGTGGCTTGGCGAGCTCCTCCGCCAGCTCCCTCAGCACTCTCGGGTGGATCCCATCCAGCCCCATAGACTTGTGAGCGTCCAGGTGGCGTGGCAGGTCGTTAACTGCTTCCTCTTGCATTATGGGGGGTTTATCCTGCTTGCTGTCCCTGTCATCCACCTCAGGGGGCTGAATACCCTGAGGATACAAACACAGTTGTGTTTGTCTGGCCCATTCAGGAGCATGCATGTTCTTTCATTTCTTGATCTTGTTTTCCAGGCTAGACAGTACAATTATAGAATGATGTCAGGACATCATATCACAGCTTTAGGTCATGTCTTGTCCACATTGCAAAACAACACTGGTGCACAGCTGACTTCAACCATGCTAGAGAAATTTAGCTCTGTTAGAGCTGTTATGCTGATGCTGAGCAAAACAAAAATGAAAACTGTGGAAGAGCAGGCTCCTTCTTTCTCTTTTTCTTCATGAGCTAATTTGATTTTGAAAAATAATTGGAAAGCACCAATTTCACATAAATTGCTTGAAGTGCTTGATACTGATGTTGGTTTCTTATTTCTTTTATATATATGTGGACTGCGTCTGGCTGGGATGGATATAATTTTCTTCATAGCAACCCACATGGTACTACATTTTGGATTTGTGGCTAAAACAGTGTTGATACCACACCAATAGTTTGGCTATTCCTGAACAGTACTTGCACAGCGTCAAGGCTTTCTCTTTTTTCCAGTCTGTCCCTGTCAGAGTCCAATACTGTCTGACCAGGTTCTTTTAGATATTCCTCACAAGATGGGTTTTAATGTTTTAATACCAAATTTACTTATTTGAAGATATTTGATGTTACATGGGACCTTGATTTAGCAGATACAGCAATATACTGAAATCACAATACAAGGACAATATATCAATTACAATATACAGTTGGATTGCTGAGCCACATATACACTTCCCCAATGTTGGTCTGGCTGGCTCAGGAACACATTCACACTTTCTATTGATTATATCAGGAAGGCCGTTTACATAACCAGTTGACCCACTCAACTGATACAGACATTTATCTACAACAAAGGCCACCCACTGGTCCCCTTGGTGTTGAGATAAGTTCAGCTTCCTTTATGATAGCTGTGGTCACTACCTATATTATTTTCATGGGCACATCATCCTTGCCTATCTTCTCTAAGCCTTCCTCGACTGTAGGGTTTTTTTGATCTGCTTTAAATTCACTGGGTTTGAGGTTAAGATCAGACCATTATTATTTATGTTAAACAATGAATTGGAAGAAAAATTATATTTCTAAAATATGTTATTGTGGGTTGACACTGTCCAGCAGCTAAACACCCACACAGCTTCTCGCTTACTACCCCTGCCAGCGGGATGGAGGAGAGAACAGGAAGAACAAAAGCGAGAAAATGTGGGTCGAGATAGAGAGGTTTAATAAGTGAAGGAAAGAGGGGAAAAAAACCAAGTGATGCAAAGACAATCACTCACCACCTCCTACAAGCAGATCAATGCCAAGCAACTCTCCGAGCAACTGCTACCTTGGAAGACAACCCCCCCCTCCCCCCAGGATTTTTATTGCTGAGCATGATGTTATACAGCATGGAATATTCCTTTGGCCAATTTGACTGCATCAGTGGACAAGGGATGGGCTGCAGATGTCATCTACCTGGACTTCTGTAAGGCCTTTGATACGGTCCCCCATAACATTCTTGCCACTAAATTGGAGAGATATGGGTTTCATGGATGGACTGTTAGATGGATAAGGAATTGGCTGGGCGGCCGTGTCCAAAGAGTTACAGTCAACGGCTCAAAGTCCAAGTGGAAAGCAGTAATGAGTGGTGTCCCTCAAGGGTCCGTGCTGGGGCCTATCCTATTTAAAATCTTCATCAATGATGTAGACTGTGGTTAAACACAGTATAACCAGCCAGTCAAAAGAGGTGATTATCCCGCTGTATTCAGCATTGGTGCGGCCTCACCTTGAGTACTGTGTGCAGTTCTGGGCCCCACAATTTAAGAAGGATGTGAAGGTATTTGAATGCGTCCAGAGGAGGGCAACAAAGCTGGTGAAAGGGCTGGAAGGAATGTCCTATGAGGAACAGCTAAGGACTCTGGGTTTGTCTAGTTTGGAGAAAAGGAAGCTGAGGGGCAACCTCATTGCTCTCTACGGCTTCCTCAGGAGGGGAAGTGGAGAGGGAGGTGCTGATCTCTTCTCCCTGGTATCCAGTGATAGGACGTGTGGGAATGGTTCAAAGCTGCATCAGGGGAGGTTCAGACTGGACAGTAGGAAGCATTTCTTTACCGAGAGGGTGGTCAAACACTGGAACAGGCTTCCTAGAGAGGTGGTCGATGCCCCAAGCCTGTCAGTGTTTAAGAGGCATTTGGACAATGCCCTTAATAACATGCTTTAAATTGGTCATCCCTGATTTGGTCAGGCAGTTGGACTAGATGATCATTGTAGGTCCCTTCCAACTGAAATAGTCTAGTCTAGTCTAGTCTAGTCTATTCCTTTTCTATTCTATTCTATTCTATTCTAAATAGATAGTGGGATTGAATGCATCCTCAGCAAGTTTGCAGATGACACCAAGCTGAGTGGTGCAGTTGATTCGCTAGAGGGAAGGGATGCCATCCAGAGGGACCTCAAGAGGCTTGAGGAGTGGGCCCATTGAAACCTCATGAAGTTCAACAAGGCCAAGTGCAAGGTCCTGCACATGGGTCAGGGCAATCCCCGATATCAATACAGACTGGGGGATGAAGGGATTGAGAGCAGCACTACAGAGAAGTACTTAGCGATACTGGAGGATGAAAAATTGAACATGGGCTGGCAATGTGCGCTTGCAGCCTAGAAAGCCAATCGTATCCTGGGCTGCATAAAAAAGAAGCACGGCTAGCAGGTCAAGGGAGGTGATTCTCCCCATCTACTCTGCTCTCGTGACACCCCACCTGGAGTACTGCATCCAGCTCTGGGGTCCACAGCACAAGAAGGAAATGAACCTGTTGGAGCGGGTCCAGAGGAGGGCCATGAAAATGGTCAGAGGGCTGGAGCACCTCTCCTATGAAGACAGGCTGAGAGAGTTGGGGTCGTTGAGCCTGGAGAAGAGAAGGCTCCAGGGAGACCTTATTGCAGCCTTTCAATATATAAAGGGGGCTTATAAGAACAACGGAGAGAGACTTTTTAACAGGGCCTGTAGTGACAGGAGAAGGTACAATGGTTTTAAACTGAAAGAGGGTAGATTTAGACTGGATATAAGGAGGAAATTTTTTATGATGAGGGTGGTGAGACCCTGGAACAGGTTGCCCAGAGGAGTTGTGGATGCCTGTATTGGGTTTGCGTGGCAAGGTTTTGGTAGCGGGGGGGCTACACAGGTCGCTTCTGTGAGAAGCTGCTAGAAGCTTTCCCCACGTCCGATAGAGTCAGTGCCAGCTGGCTCCAAGACAGACCTGCCGCTGGCCAAAGCTGAGCCAATCAGTGACGGTGGTAGCGCCTTTGTGATAACATTTAAGAAGGGGGAAAAAAACTGCTGCGCAACAGCAGCCAGAAGAGAGGAGTGAGAATAGGTGAGAGAAACAACTCTGCAGACACCAAAGTCAGTGAAGAAGGAGGGGGAGGAGGTGCTCCAGGCGCCAGAGCAGAGATTCCCCTGCAGCCCATGGTGAAGACCATGGTGAAGCAGGCTGTCCCCCTGCAGCCCATGGAGGTCCGTGGTGGAGCAGATATCCACCTGCAGCCCGTGGAGGACCCCACGCTGGAGTAGGCTCCTGGCAGGACCTGTGACCCCGTGGAGAGGAGCCCACACTGGAGCAGGTTTGCTGGCAGGACTTGTGACACTGTGGGGGACCCAGGCTGGAGCAGTCCATTCCTGAAGGACTGCACTCCGTGGAAAGGACACATGCTGGAGCAGTTCGTTAAGAACTGCAGCCCGGGGAAGGACCTACATTGGAGAAGATCGTGGAGGGCTGTCTCCTGTGGGTGGGACCCCACACAGGGGAAGAGTGTGAGGAGGAAGGAGCGGCAGAGACAGCGTGTGATGAACTGACCGCAACCCCCATTCCCTGTCCCCCTGCGCTGCTCAGGAGGAGCAGGTAGAGGAAATTGGGAGTGAAGTTGAGCCTGAGAAGAAGGGAGGGGTGGGGGGAAGGTGTTTTAAGATTTGGTTTTATTTTCTCATTATCCTACTCTGATTCGATTTGCAATAAATTAAAGTAATTTTCCCCAAGGCTAGTCTGTTTTGCCCGTGACGGTAATTGGAATTTTTATCATCCATTTGCTCACCAACTCCACATTTGCTATGGATAGAAATCATTACATTTGTTTAACGTAGGGGAAAAGAATAGATTAAAAAACTGGAAACATGAGTGAACCCAGTTGGACAGGAACACATTTAATACTAATACTAATAACCAGAGATGGCTGAATGTGATGAACAGATGTGGGCAGAAGGAAGAAGATTCATGCATTTTTGTGGCTTGGATTACGTTCTCAGCCTAATACACCCACAGTATTTTTTACATAAATAACCACATTTATTTTAATAAGACTTCTTGATAGGAGAGGACAGATTACTTACCTATACTAATGCTTCTAATCTAGCACTTCAGCTCGTTATATATTCACAGTGTATCTTATACCAGGCTATTGCACAAGAAAAATAGACTGTTTAATAGCTTTCATCAGAAATTATGAATAAATGTATTCAGGAAATTTATATGATAAGGCATTTATGAACTGTCATGTGGAAAAAAATACATTGCCCCGCAATAGCATGTGCATAACTATTTTGGTGGTTCTGTAATCTGGTGTGTTTCTTCATCTGATTTATAGAGAGATCTTAAAATAGATGAGAACCTTTGCAGATCAAATTTTTAATCAGAGAAAATTAGCTGCTGCTGAAGGAGTATGGGTCATAGACATTTCTAAGTTCTACCTCACTAGCATGTGTTGTGGCTATTTAGGTGCTATGTAGCAATAGGAGATATCACTAAAGTATTCTGTAAGGTGACAAAGCCTAATACATTTACTTGATATGTAAAAGTAGCAAGCATTAAAACAGATTGGGAATTGCCGTGTGGTCTTGCCATACAACAGTATTTAAGATGCCAAAACATTAGTTATGCCCCTGAGCTGAATGTTGGAGCTAAAGTTAGCTGTTATAAGACAGAGAGAAATCATAGACAAATAGGCCTTGAAGAGGATTAGAGCAGTCATGTAATCCATCGTGTTGTCTCAAAGCTGAAAAAAGTATCCATCACTCCTAAAGATTTTTCCTTCACCTGTTCTTATGTTTCCAATGGCAGAGACTTAGCAACCTTCTCAAACTATTCCAGTCCTCCTCTGTCCTTTCCATTGGAGAAATTTGCTTCATATCTAACGTAATATCCCCTACTACCATTTAAACCTATATCCTGTCCCAACATTGGCAAAGACAAACAACAGTTTTTTTCCCTTTGCAGTTGTTTTGCACATTTCAAGACTATCACATTTCTCCCTTTGTCTCACCACAACACTCACCCCTATTATTTTTATTTCTTAATGATATTTTCTATCTTGTGTGGTCTCTCTTCAGTTGAACGCATCTTACAGTGTAGTGCCCAACTGGGATCTTTCCAGGGCTATGTGCAGGACAGAAAGATCCTTGTGTGGGCATGCTGCATCCCAGCATGGAGTGCTGGTGCTGGTGCCTCATTTCCATCCATGGCCTCTGATTATCCCCAGAGCAAGAATTACTACCCAGCCAGTGTTATATTTCTGTTGTTGGTTATCCCAAAGTAAAGGCAGAATTTTCTTTATATCTTTATGGAACTGAATCTTATATTTTTCTCAGGCATTTCACCATTTTAATGAAATCCTTATGATTTTGAATCATATTCTCCAGTATGATTTCAGTACAACCATATCTGTGATCTCTGAATTGGCTCTCTTTTGACACCCAAGTCATGAATGAAAATATTGAATGACAGTAGCTCTTTTGATACCTGATGCAATAGGGTAGCAAATTTAAATTTTGGTGTGTCTTTTTTCTGTTAGTAGTCATCAAAAACCTCATAGATAAAATTATTTGGTCTCTTACTATGTTTCCTATCCTTCCTCTGCACTATTGTAGCCCCCTTCCTTCTACTTCCCCCAGCTTTTATTGCTGAGCATGATGTCATATGGTATGGAATATCCCTTTGGTCAGTTGGGGTCAGCTGTCCCAGCTGTGTCCCCTCCCAACTTCTTGTGCACCCCCAGCCTACTTGCTGGTGGGGCAGTGTGAGAAGCAGAGAAGGCCTTGACACTGTGTAAGCACTGTTCAGCAGTAGCTAAAACATCCCTATGTTATCAACACTGTTTTCATCACAAATCCAAAACATAGCACTATACAAGCTACTATGGAGAAATTTAACTCTATCCCAGCCAAAACTAGTACAATCTCCAGTTTCAGCCGGCTCCAAGATGGACTCACCCCACAGGAAGGACCCACGTTGGAGAAGGTCGTGAAGGACCGTCTCCCATGGGAGGGACCCCACGCTGGAGCAGGGGAAGAGCGGGAGGAGGGAGGAGCAGCAGAGATGAAGCGTTATGAACTGACTGCAACCCCCATTCCCCATCTCCCTGTGCTGCTTGGGGGGGACAGGTAGAAGAGTTGAGAGTGAAGTTGAGCCCGGGAAGAAGGGAGGGGTGGGGGGAAAGTGTTTTTAGTTTTGTTTTTATTTCTCATTATCCTGCTCTTTTACAGTTAATTGGCAATAAATTAAATTAATTTCTCTGAGTCGTCTGTTTTGCCCATGATGTTAATTGCTGAGTGATCTCCCTGTCCTTATCTCAACCCATGAACTTTTCATCGTATTTTCTCCCCCTGTCCTGTTGATGGAGGGGGAGTGAGAGAGCAGCTTGCTGGGCACCTGGTGGCCAGCCAAGGTAAACCCACCAGAAGATGGAAAATGAATCCAAAGATCCTGTAAAACAATGTGACTTTGGAAATGTAGTGAAACTGAAAAGGTAACTTTGCAGCTTGGGTCTACTCAGATTGTGCAAAGGATCTTTTTAGGAAATAATGTTTTTAAATTTTTTCTTAATGTCTGGTTATTTGAGAAAAATGAACCAGTTTATAGCATGATTGAGAATGGACCTTCATATGCAGAGAGATTGGAAAAGAATATAATTGCTATTGATATAAATGCAGAAGAAAAAAGGTGACTTCACTGAAATACATTGAGTGTTGATGCTTCTAAACTGCTGTAAAATTTAGCTCCTACTAAACTAATAGAGAAATATAGAAAAATGCTTATAAATTTTACAAAATCATGTACTCATAAAGCCCCAAATGATTGTAGAAAACTGTTAATTTTGACTGGAATGTAAAAAAAACATTGAAGTTCAAGTATGTTAGTGTTAATTTTGCCAGTATTTCCAGATAGGCAGTGTTTTGAATAAGAATTAAGGACTATGTGGCTGCATAATAATGAAATAATCTAAACTAAATAAGATCTGAGATTGGTTTGATCCTAACTTAAACTGTTGCATCATTTGTGGTAATTGCTACAGATGTTAGGGAACTGCGATCAGCACGGTGTTATCTCTGCTGGGTCAAGGTGGAAACAACACCTATACTCCCATCATGTGAAAGAGTCTTAGAGAACAAGTGTTCATTGGCCCAAAGACAAACTGTGTGGGAATCCAAATAAATTGGGACATAAAGATTATGCAGGTGAGTGCAATAAGTGGAACTGGCAGTGTAATAGCAACAAATCTGTGTATGCCAGTTATGGAGCATGTAATTTTTTCAGTGCTGAAGACGACTATTCTAAAGGGCCTGAAATGTTTTGTATGAATTAACCAAGAAAGGGAAAGGGAGGTGGGAAGGGGAAAGTGTTAAGACAAGATATTAAAAACTTAACAGATAAACTCTAGCAAATCTAGTAGTAGTAGTTTAATTCATTAAACATTCTTTTACCTCTGGCAGTTGAAAAAAGGGACTCTAGACCTGTGCCTCAGATGCTTCCATGATTAAGCTTCTGATAAAGAAGTGTTTGTGCTAAGATGATGGAATTTGTGCTGGAGTGACTAAAGCATGGGCATATTTAACAGACTCAGAATGGAAATTGAGTAAGACCCTCTGGCAGAAAGGCAGTAGTGGACACTGTATGAGTGTGTGAATATCTAAGCCACTGTGGCTGTTTTCTAAGTGAAAGTGAGTCAAAGTCTTCCCAAACGCATTTCAAACTCTGCAGTTTGACATGTTCGCTGAAGAAAGCTGACTAAAAATGGCACTGGTAGCTTATGAAGATATGGTGTGGTGGAATTTGGCTCTGATTTGTGCTGGTCACATACATGAGTATGGTTCTGAACATGCAGTTCCCATTTGAAAGATGAATTCCTACAGAACTGATGAACTAGCACCTGGATATGTATGTGTATATGACAAAGTCCTTCTAGAGAACTTTAAAAGTTAGATTTATTAAATCAGTTCTTCCTCAATTAAAAGAATTGACTTTTTTCTGGGGACAAAGCAATTGTTTCTGTGTGTATGACAAATTTTCAAGACATGAGTCATTTTCAGTCACCTTCTTCCCCTGTCTTTGCTACTGGATTTTTTTCTTGGCTAGAATGTGCACCCAAATTATTCCAATTAATGAGCCAACTTCAAGCATTCTTTCTTAAAATACAGTCATCTACTGCTATTATTTGTGATATTCCCTAGAAGGATTAAACACAAAGCATGGTAAATCTGACTTTCAGTGTTTGTGAAAACCTGTTTTCTGTAAACAATGCAGTCAATACATGTGAAATATCAGTATTTAATAAGGACTCGCAGAAACCATGCTCTGAGTGTGACTTCATTAAACTGCAAATGGTTTGCAGATTAAGTTATTGATCATCTTCTGCAAGGTGTTGAAACAAACTTCTGCAGATGAGATTGAGCCTGAATCCTTAAATGTGCTGCAAGAGACATCCATTTATGCTAGCATTTTACCAATCAATGGCAGTAGGAAAATGACACTGGAAGAAGCTATCTATTCATTTGGCTATCAGTGTAGCATGAGTACCTCAGAAACCTAAAATTTCACACTGTTCAGGCACTTAAAAGCTGCATGTTATAATACTCTGCATCCCACTTTCCGGATTTCTTTGTGGCTCTGTTCCTCATTCTTTTGGTACCTCAAGTCATTATTACTGAACTGAGAATAACAATACTTTCCCAATGTTAGTGGTTTCCAACCTTTTTGTAAATAAGATGCATTTGAGAGAATGAAGACCCTGTTATCATAGTGTCCCTGTTCAAGGATAGCATATGGTCTGCAGGCCACGGATTTGTAATTTTTTGGGTTTATTAGCCAGCACTCATATGACACATTGATAGAGCAGTGAGAGACATTGAAAGCTTGTGGCTTTTGCTCCTGTCCCCTCACCTGCTTTGTAGTATCAGAATGACTCTACTGCTGGAAATCTCACTTTTGGTGAGGATACAGGATAGGAAGGAGGGCTCGAGAAGCTCAGAGGAGTAGGAAACAATTGTCAACGGATAACCTCTTCTGACAAGTCAGAGTTTTTAATGTCTCTTTTTTGAATCACATGCCTCTCCACTAAATAGTCATTAAATAAAATATTTAATCAGGCTTTAAAAGGCAATAGTAGAGAGATATATATTGATGTTCTCAGACATTCTTGGCTTGCAGGCCATAGGAATTTCCATAAACTTCTGACCATGTCTTCTTACTCTGAGACTTGAGGAAGAAGAGGGGAGAGAGGTCATAGATTTTACTCAGCAATGTAAATAGGGTTTATATATCTCTTTCAGTATTAGGAAGTTGGCTTGAGACTATTAGGATGCCCACTGCCAAAATGATAAATGTTCCTTAAACAATAGCATGTAGTTTCAAAGATCTGTTTATTTTAATGGTGTCCTTTAGCTTTATAGCTGTACACTTTTTATAGAGGTATAATACTTATAATTTCTTCTTACTAAATTAAACACAAATTTCTAAAATGAAATTGAAAAAGATTGTTCAAGTCCTCTGAGAACCTGAAAACCAGAAATCACAAAGCTTGAAAGTTCTTAAAGCTGTTGGCTCTTTTCAGATCTTAGTTTTTGCTATTATTGTAAGGCATTTGGCATCAAGGCAAAGGTGAGAAATTTTAGGTGTGAAATTTATAATCATATATGTGGCTTGGCTATAATGCAATGTATTTTGCTGATATCCTAATTTTATGATGTTATGGGTCTGCTGCCTTTTTCACCCCTGAAAGTACAGATACCTTTGACCAAATTTTCCAAAATGTGCTCCCAAATCATGATTATCAAACCAAGCTGCTAGTTGCATGCAGAAAAGAGAGAAGTAATATTTACAAAGCTTATGATTACATACAACTAGATAGTTACGTGTACAGTTTGAAATTATGATTATCTGTTTGGCCCTGTAGATACTTGCATGGTCTAACTTGTATGCATATATTAGACCTCTACCTTTGCAAAACTGACTTTATACTTCTAATAGAATGAGAAATGCAGTAGCAATACATTACTAGCATACTTTCATAGCATTACGTAAATGATTTGGAAAGTTGGATGGTAGGTTATTAGCTACCAAGCAGGCACAAATTATCTTAAGGACTTTTTTGGCTGTTATAGTGTTGGCTAAGAGAAAAGAGCTGAGTTAGCTCATGTCTCTGTAAGGAAAAGATGATCTTCTAAAGAGGAAATCTCTATGTGATTTCCTTAAAAAAAAACCAGGAGCACGTTGAGTTTTTATTGGTATAAGCTGTGGCAATGCCAAGCAGCTACCACAATAGATCAGGTATCTGTTTGAAAATAAAATAAAAATGTTGCTAGTGTGTATGAGTATTCTGGGTTTTTTTAAATTTTTTTTCAGCACACACAGATCCTGGACCACCATGGCATAGACTGAAGAATGCGAGTAAATTTTATTTTCTTGCAGCCTTCTATGTCTCAAGCTTATAGAAAGAGTCAGCTATTGAGTTGAATGTAGCCTTGCCCACCCTCCATCAGTACCCTAATTTATTCTTAAACATCTCGGTTGAGTTGAAGCTTGCCACCTTTCAGACTTTATATGACTACCTCTGGTCCTCGTACTTTGCCACATTTATTCTCTTAATCATCAGAAATGTTTTAACTACCTGCCTCAAAGAACGGACAATAATAAATCGAGAAGGTTACTTAATTCATTTGTATGATGATATTAATTTCATCTTCTTGCAATATGAGTAACATTGTTTTGTACCCAGTTTAATTTTATTTGGTATGATTTATGTTTCATGTTATAATTTTAAACATTTTACATGGTTTTAAGTCTTGCTTGTTTAATTGAATTGGATCACTTCTGTGCATCAAGTTATTTGTGTGAGCTAGTGTTTGAAACATTAGCGCTGAGGTGTTTACCAGGTCAGAGTATGTTATTTAAAGCAGTATCTCAGTTTTTGACAGATTTGATATAGAAAGAGGAAAAAAATCTCAAATAGGAGAAAATGAGAATTACTCAGGCTTCTGCAATTATTACTGGTTTGTGTCGGTAATCAGCCTGAGTATAACTGAAAGCTGATTCTCAAACTTATCCACTCCTTTCTTTTCAACATGAAAAATATGCATGTGAAAAATACATGTTAATTATCTGTGCTGGGTTGACCCCAGCCAGCAGCCAAGCACCTACACATCTCCTCTCCTGTGAGATGGGGAGAAAGTAGAAGGAAGGCAAGAAGACTCTTGGATCGAGATAAAGACAGTTTAAAAGGTGAAGCAAAAGTTGCACATGCAAACAAAGCGAAAAGAGGAATTCATTCACTACTTCCCATCAGTAGGCATATGTCCAGCCACTTCCTGGAAAGCAGGGCCTCAGCATGCATAACCATTATTTGGAAAGAGATACCATAACCATGAATGTCCCCCTTTCCTCCTTCTTTCCCCCAGCTTTTATTGCTGAGCACAACATCATGTGGTATAGAATATCCCTTTGGTCTTATGCCACCATATTCATCTGAAAGGGAAAGTGTCAGAAGACTGTTTTTACTGTACGTAATTAACCAATCCTGAATGCTCAATGAAACTTCAACGGTATGGCATAGAACCTGGTAATGACAGTTAATGAGATGAGACTTGCACGTATTCTGCTTGCATAATAAGTGAAAGCTTTTGTCTTCAGAATGAGGGCAGAGAGATACTGAAGTATTCATTGAAAATGCTAAAACCAGCAACAAGGGCACTGTTCTGTGCGTCTCTGTTTTATGACTCTTGCCAAGAAGGGAGAAACTAGATTAAATAATTTCTTAATTGTACCTATTCAATATCTGTAATAAACTAAGGCATTCGTATTCATGGTGGAGAAGACTAAAAGTAGACATTCAGGAAACCACTAGCAGCACAGGAAGTTATGCTACCGTATCTTTCTTTCAGAGTCCAAAATATTCACAGACTTACTGAAACTACATAATTAATTTCATTCAGTGTCTGTAATAAGGAGATAATGCCTAGAAAAGGCCTTTTCACCTTTGTCTCTGCTGCTTTTCCACATTCATGTACAAAATAATTTTGCCTTTTGCCAGTCTTCTACTGCCATTGGTGTTTCTGTATATTTGCAGCATTATGATATTTGCAGCTTATAATATAAATATGCATATATATATATATATGGGCTTTCCAATGAATGACACAACTTAGCTGATACTGAGAAAATGTATTAATTGGATTTTTTTAAATGTCCAAATGAATGTTGGTAAGCACAACTTCATTTCGATTCTGTTATTAAAAAAAAAATTATTTTTTCAAGGACGCAGCCCTAAGCTTTAACCCAGCAAGCCTACTGAAACATCACTGTTGTTTTCAAATTAGGACTTTGGTCTCAGCTTGAAGGTGGCATCTGCAGCACTCACCTCTCTTCTCCATACTATTCTGTTCCCCTGGTGACATGAGCTAACTGCTTTGATTTCTTTCTTGACCTGTTTAAATCTCACAAACATTCAGACTCTTCTTTGTCCCATCTTTTCAGTTGTGGTGGGTTGACCTTGGCTGGATGCCAGGTGCCCACCAAGCCACTCTATCATTCCCCTCCTCAGCAGGAGAGGGGGGGAGAAAATAAGATGGAAAAAAAACCTTGTGGGTCAAGATAAAGGCAGTTTAATAAAGCAAAAGCAAAGGCCGTGTGCGGAAGCAAAGGAAAACAAAAGATTTATTCTCTACTTCCCATCAGCAGGCAAAGTCCAGCCACTTCCCAGGACAGTACAGGGCTTCAGTACGTGTAGCGATTGCTCCGGAAGACAAACGTCGTAATAACGAATGCCCCCCCCCCCCGCCTCCTCCTTTCTCTTAGCTTTTATTGCTGAGCATGATGTCATATGGTATGGAATATCCCTTTGGTCAGTTTGGGTCAGCTGTCCTGGCTCTGTCCCCTCCCAACCTCTTGCCCCACCCCCAGCTTACTGGACTTTGGGGGTGGGGTGGTTGGAGAGACAGCCTTGATGCTGTGGGAGCACTGCTCAGCAGTAGCCAAAACATTGGTGTGTTATCAACACCTTTCTAGCTACAAATACAAAGCACAGCACTATGAGGGGAAAATTAACTCCATCTCAGCCAGACCCAATACAATCTCCACCCCTTATTCCATACCATTTGCATCATGCTCAGATCCCACATAATTTAATACACTTATATATCTTCTAACCATCCCATTGTTTTTAATTCTCATTACTGAAATCCATTCTTACCAACACTTACAACTTATACTACATACTTAAATCATCTTTATACCCAATATACAGATTTATACATTCTCATTAACTACTATCCCCTGTCCTTTAACAGATAGATATTATTCTCCCATTCCATGGGCTTCCTCCACTCCTCCAGATGTTCATGAGAACAGGCTATGACTTGGGCCCCATCTGCAGAGATGGGCGCTCAGGACAGGAGAAGCAGTATGTTCGATTGTTGGGCACCAGTATCGGCTTGGTTTGAGTCATGGTTGCACTCGTCTGGTTCCTTGCGAATCTCACTCTTTGTTGGTTCAGGTCATTCCTGCTACATTACTTCCTACAACATACAACTCACATCACAGATTATTTTTCCCCCAAGGTTAAATCTCCTTGAGGCACACACCGGGTCTCCCTATCCTTCCGCATTACCCACCAAGTACACCCAGGTCCTTGAGCGAAGACAATCCCACGAATGGGCTTGCCTTTTCCCAAGGGAGGAGCAATCCACACCGCCTTCCCCAGCCACTTCCCTATGTGCACTACGAGGACCTTATCTCCTCACGCAGTATGTAGGGGCTTTGTTTGATCAGGACCAGGACAGTTAGCAGATCCTCTGCTGTTAACCAGCCAAGTGGCTTTGGCTAAATGTACATCCCAGTGCTTCCATTCCCCAGCACCCAACTGTCGTGGTTTAACCTCAGTCGGCAACTGAGCACCACACAGCCGCTCGCTCACTCCCCCCTGCACCCCGGTGGGATGGGGGAGAGAATTGGAAGAGCACAAGTGAGAAAAAGTCGTGGGTTGAGATAAAAACAGTTTAATAATTGAAATAAAATAATAATAGCAATAACAATAATAATATAATAATAGTAATAATAATAATAATAATAATACACAAAGCAAGTGATGCACAGTACAATTGCTCACCACCCGCCAACCAATGCCCAGCCAGTCCCCGAGCAGCGGCCCCCCCGGCCAGCTTTCCCCAGTTTATGTACTGAGCATGACGTCACATGGTATGGAATGTCCCTTTGGCCAGTTTGGCTGTGACCCCTCCCAGCTTCTTGTGCACCTCCAGCCTTCTCAGTCAGTAGAGCATGGGAAGCTGAAAAGTCCTTGGCTAGTGCAAGCATTACCTAGCAACAACTAAAACATCGGTGCGTTATCAACTTTGTTCTCATCCTAAATCCAAAACACAGCCCTGTACCAGCTACTAGGAAGGAAATTAACTCTATCCCTGCCGAAACCAGTACACTGCCTTCCCCAGCCACTTCCCCATGTGCACTACGAGGACCTTATCTCCTCACACAGTATGTAGGGGCTTTGTTTGATCAGGACCAGGACAGTTAGCAGATCCTCTAGTGTTAACCAGCCAAGTGGCTTTGGCTAAATTTACATCCCAGTGCTTCTGTTCCCCAGCACCCAACGCTCTCAGCATAGTCTTTAACAGTCCATTATATCTCTCAGTCTTTCCAGAGGCTTGTGGGTGATAGGGGATGTGATACACCCAGTCAATGCCATGTTTCTTGGCCCAGGAGTTTATGAGGTTATTTCAGAAATGAGTCCCATTGACTCAATTCTTTCTGGGGTGCCGTTTTGCCACAGAATGTTCTTTTCAAGTCCCAAGATGGTGATTCAGGCGGTGGCATGGTTTACAGGCTATGTTTCTAGCCAACCAGTAAGTTGCTTCCACCATGGTGAGTATGTAACGCTTGCCTTGGCGTGTTCATGGCAGTGGACCAATATAGTCAATTTGCCAGGCCTCACCATATTGAAAACCCAGCCACCACCCTCTATTCCAGGGATACTTTACTCGTGTGGCTCGCTTGATTGCGGCACGTTTCACATTCATGAGTGACCTGTGCGATGGCCTCCATGGTCAGGTCCACCCCTTGATCACGAGCCCATCTGTATGTTCCAACTTTCCCTAAATGTCCCGAGGTTTTATGGGCCCATCGAAGTACAAATAGCTCACCCTTATGCTCCCAGTCCAGGTCCACCTGAGCTACTTCAATTTTGACAGCCTTGTCTACCTGTTCATTGTTTCGATGTTCTTCAGTGGTGCGGCTTTTGGGCATGTGAGCATCTACATGATGTACCTTTAGAGCAATGTTTTCTACCCAGGCAGCGATGTTCTGCCACAATGCAGCGGCCCAGATGGGTTTACCCCTGTGCTGCCAATTGGTCTTCTTCCAGTGCTGTAGCCACCCCCATAGGGCATTAGCCACCATCCAGGAGTCAGTATAGAGACAGAGTACTGGCCACTTCTCTTGTTCAGCAATCTCTAGGGCTAGTTGGATGGCTTTCACTTCTGCAAACTGACTTGACTCACCTTCTCCTTCAGTGGCTTCAACGACTTGTCATGTGGGACTCCACACAGCAGCTTTCCCCTTCCAATGGTTTCCTACCACATGACAGGATCCATCAGTAAACAAAGCATAACGCCTTTCATCTTCTGATAACTCATTATATGGCGGTGCCTCTTGGGCACGAGCCACCTCCTCAGGCAATGCTCCAAAATCTCTGCCTTCTGGCCAGTCCATGATCGCTTCCAGGACTCCTGGGAGGTTGGGTTTCCCCAGTCGAGCCTGTTGCATGATCAATGCTACCCACTTACTCCATGTAGCGCTGGTTGCGTGATGCGTAGAGGGTATGTTTCCTTTGAACATCCAGTGTAGCACAGGCAATTGTGGTGCCAAGAGAAGGTGTGTTTCTGTACCAACAACTTCTGAAGCAGCTCGGACCCCCTCATATCCTGCTAGTATCTCATTTTCAGTTGGGGTGTAGTGGGCTTCTGATCCTCGATATCCCCGGCTCCAAAACCCTAGAGGTCGATCTTGGGTTTCTCCTGATGTTTTCTGCCAGAGGCTCCAGGTGAGACCATGCTCCCCAGCTGCAGTGTAGAGTACATTTTGCAAAGCTGGTCCTGTCCGGACAGGCCCAAGAGCTACCTTACAAGCTATCTCCTGTTTGATCTGCTCAAAGGCTTGTTGTTGCTCAAGGCCCCACTCAAAATAGTTCTTTCAGGTTACTCGATAGAGAGGGCTCACAAGCTGACTATGACCTTGAATATGCATTCTCCCGAATTCCACAATGCCTAGGAAAGCTTGTGTTTCCTTCTCGTTAGCTGGTGGAGAAATAGTTGCTATCTTATTGATCACATCCATAGGGACACGACGGCGTCCATCCTACCATTTTATTCCCAAGAACTGAATCTCCTGTGCAGGTCCCTTGACCTTGCTTTTCTTTATGACAAAACCAGCTTTCAGAAGAATCTGAATAACTCTTTTTCCCTTCTCAAACACTTCTTCTGCCTTGTTGCCCCACATGATGATGTCATCAATGTATTCTAGATGTTCAGGGGCATCATCCTGTTCCAGTGCAGTCTGGATCAGTCCATGGCAAATGGTGGGGCTGTGTTTCCACCCCTGGGGCAGTCGGTTCCAGGTGTACTGGACACCCCTCCATGTGAAAGCAAACTGTGGCCTGCACTCTGCTGCCAAAGGAATTGAAAAAACACATCGGCAATGCCACTTGGCTACCTTTGACTTCAGTTCATATAGGAGCTCTAACATGTCTGGTACAGCAGCACTCAGTGGTGGCGTGACTTTGTTCAGGCCACGATAGTCTACTGTTACCTCCATCCTCCGTCAGACTTTCGCACTGGCCATATGGGACTGTTAAAGGGTGAACGAGTCTTGCTGATCACTCCTTAGCTCTCCAGTCGATGAATCAGCTCATGAATGGGAGCCAGGGAGTCTCGGTTCATTCGATATTGCCGCTGGTGCACCATCCTGGTAGCAATTGGCACCTGCTGTTCTTCAACTCACAGCAATCCCACAATGAAGGGATCTTCCAAGAGGCCAGGCAGGGTAGATAGCTGTTTGATCTTCTCTGTGTTCACAGTGGCTACACAAAAAAAACACCGGTACCCTATTGGGTCCTTGAAATACCCTCTCCTGAGGCAGTCTATGCCAAGGATGCACGGAGCCTGTGGGCCGGTCACAATGGAGTGCTTTTGCCACTTGTCCCCTGTTAAGCTCACCTCAGCCTCCAATACAGACAATTCTTGGCATCCCCCTGTCACTCCAGAGATCCAGATGGGTTCTGTACCCCTATACCATGATGGCACCAGCATAGAATCATAGAATCATAGAATCATTTGGGTTGGAAAAGACCTCTAAGATCATCAAGTCCAACTGTTGACCCAACACCACCATGCCCACTAAACCATGTCCCTAAGCGCCTCATCTACACGTCTTTTAAATACCTCCAGGGATGGGGACTCAACCACTTCCCTGGGCAGCCTGTTCCAATGTTTAACCACTCTTTCAGTAAAGAAATTTTTCCTCACGTCCAATCTAAACCTCCCCTGGCGCAACTTGAGGCCATTTCCTCTCGCCCTATCGCTAGTTACTTGGGAGAAGAGACCGACACCCACCTCGCTACAGCCTCCTTTCAGGTAGTTGTAGAGCGCGATAAGGTCTCCCCTCAGCCTCCTTTTCTCCAGGCTAAACAGTCCCAGTTCCCTCAGCCGCTCCTCATAAGACTTGTTCTCCAGACCCTTCACCAGCTTCGTTGCCCTTCTCTGGACACGCTCCAGCACCTCAACGTCTTTCTTGTAGTGCGGGGCCCAAAACTGAACACAGTAGTCGAGGTGCGGCCTCACCAGTGCCGAGTACAGGGGCACGATCACTTCCCTACTCCTGCTGGCCACACTATTTCTGATACAGGCCAGGATGCCATTGGCCTTCTTGGCCGCCTGGGCACACTGCCGGCTCATGTTCAGCCGGCTGTCAACCAGCACCCCCAGGTCCTTTTCCGACAGGCAGCTTTCCAGCCACTCTTCCCCAAGCCTGTAGCGCTGCATGGGGTTGTTGTGGCCCAAGTGCAGGACCTGGCACTTGGCCTTGTTGAACCTCATACAGTTGGCCTCGGCCCATCGATCCAGCCTGTCCAGGTCCCTCTGCAGAGCCTTCCTACCCTCGAGCAGATCAACACTCCCGCCCAACTTGGTGTCCTCTGCAAACTTCCTGAGGGTGCACTCAATCCCCTCATCCAGATCATCGATAAAGATATTGAACAAGACCGGCCCCAAAACTGAGCCCTGGGGAACACCACTCGTGACCGGCCACCAACTGGATTGAACTCCATTCACCACAACTCTCTGGGCCCGGCCGTCCAGCCAGTCAGTTTTTGACCCAGCAAAGAGTACACCTGTCTAAGCCGTGAGCCGCCAGCTTCTCTAGGAGAATGCTGTGGGAGACAGTGTCAAAGGCTTTACTGAAGTCCAGGTAGACCACATCCACAGCCTTTCCCTCGTCCACTAGGCGGGTCACCTGGTCATAGAAGGAGATCAGGTTGGTCAAGCAGGACCTGCCTCTCATGAACCCGTGCTGGCTGGGCCTGATCCCCTGGTTGTCCCGCTCATGCCTTGTGAGCGCCCTCAAGATGAACCGCTCCATAATCTTCCCCGGCACCGAGGTCAGGCTGACAGGCCTGTAGTTCCCCGGATCCTCCTTCCGGCCCTTCTTGTAGATGGGCGTCACATTGGCAAGCCTCCAGTCGTCCGGGACCTCCCCCGTTAACCAGGACCGCTGATAAATGATGGAGAGTGGCTTGGCGAGCTCCTCCGCCAGCTCCCTCAGCACTCTCGGGTGGATCCCATCCGGCCCCATAGACTTGTGAGCATCCAGGTGGCGTAGCAGGTCATTGACTGCTTTCTCTTGCATTACGGGGGGTTCATCCTGCTCGCCGTCCCTGTCTTCCAGCTCGGGGGGCCGAGTACCCTGAGGATAGCTGGTCTGCCTGTTAAAGGCTGAGGCAAAGAAGGCATTGAGTACCTCAGCCTTTTCCTCATCCTCGGTGACAATGTTGCCCCCCGCATACAATTTTTAACCCTAAACAAGACCTGAAACACATTCAGAAGACATAGCAATAGGAGCATGCTGGCTTGAACATCCCAAGGATATTTAAAATTCTGGAGAGCTGGTGTACTAGCCTGAAGGAGAAAGGGAAGGTGAAAGAATGGGGAAAAACATCCCCCTCTGTCTTCCCCATAAATTGGTTCTCTGAGGAGAAAAGGTGAAGAGTGTCATTATTAATAACTTCCGATAGATGGCGCCCGATGTACGGAAATGACAGTATTACCAAATACAACTACTAAATTAGTCTTTTTACCAGTAATATTATCGTATCATAAGGCGATGTTACACAGTAGAGCAAAGTGATAATCCTGACCCATCTCCCAGAAGTGATAAACAGCACCACAGGGAATACATACTGCAAGTAAGGATTTATATAATACAACCATACGAACAAATAAAACAACATTGTGACCAGTGACTATTAAACTAATATAAGGAACACATGTAAAAAATTTATTTTAACATGGTCTGGTCAGATCTATCGTTATCTCAACCCTTTGTGCCCCACATTGGGCACCAAAAAGGTCTGTTGTGGTTTAACGCCAGTCGGCAACCAAGCACCACACAGCCCGGTGGGATGGGGGAGAGAAATCGGAAGAGCAAAAGTAAGAAAACTCGTGGGTTGAGATAATAATAATTGAAATAACAGTTTAATAATTGAAATATAATAATAATAATTTGTAATGAAAAGGAAAATAACAAGAGAGAGAAAGAGAGGAACAAAACCCATGAAAAATAAGTGATGCAACTGCTCATCACCCACCAACTGATGCCCAGCCAGTCCCCGAGCAGCGATCACTGCCCCCTGGCCAACTCCCCCCAGCTTATATACTGAGCATGACGTCATATGGTATGGAATAGCCCTTTGGCCAGTTTGGGTCAGCTGTCCTGGCTGTGTCCCCTCCCAGCTTGTTGCTGGCAGGGCATGAGAAGCTGAAAAGTCCTTGGCTAGTGTAAGCATTACCTAGCAACAACTAAAACATCAGTGTGTTATCAACATTATTCTCATCCTAAATCCAAAACACAGCACTGTACCAGCTACTAGGAAGGAAATTAACTCTATCCCTGCCGAAACCAGGACACCCTGTGCTGTTATTCCATGTGGGCACAAATGATACTGCCAGGGGAAACCTGGACAGGATCAAAAGTGAATACAGAGCTCTGGGGTCAGTAGTCAAGGGCATGGGGGCCCAGGTGGTGTTTTCCTCAATCCTGCCGGTGAGGGGAACGGGTGTGAGGTGAAGGGCACTAGTAGAACAAGTTAATAATTGGCTGTGGAACTGGTATTGGCGGCAGGGTTTTGGGTTCTACGACCACGATGATACCGTAAGTCGGCAGATGAAAAACAGATTTTAACAAATTTTCAGTTCCCCAATGCACAGCGTTGTGTTCCTCCTTTACTAAATTATTCATGAGACAATGAGGTATTACTACTAGACCTGTAGGTATAACCGCCCATCCATCTTCCCATTTTTCTGCTCATAAAATTTTGATTAGTTTTAAATCTTGCTTATCATAAACAGGGTTTTTCTGTAGGGGGATTCTTTTCTCTGGCACTATAGCTAGTACTTTCTTCCCTATGCTTTTTTCTGCAGCCTGCTTTGCAGCCAAATCAGCTAGATTATTTCCTCGCTCCTGAGTGGTTTGTCCTGACTGATGAGCTTTACAATGCATAATAGCTACAGCTCTCCATTTTTTACATCTTGTCCTGCCCGGACCGGCCCAAGGGCTACTGCATGAACTATCTCCTCTTTAATTTGTTCAAAAGCTGTTCAAAAACAAAAATTTGTTCAAGGAAAAATTTCTTTACTGAAAGAGTGATTAAACATTGGAACAGGCTGCCCAGGGAAGTGGTTGAGTCACTATCCCTGGAAGTATTTAAAAGACGTGTAGATGAGGCGCTTAGGGACATGGTTTTAGTGGGCATGGTGGTGTTGGGTTGACGGTTGGACTCGATGATCTTAGAGGTCTTTTCCAACCTTAATGATTCTATGTTTCTATGATTCTATGTATGTGTTAAGTAGTGATTGGCCAAATCATGTTGTGCCTAGCAGTTTTCAGCAGGGCGGTTTGCAGGTTGGCCGCTGAGTACCAGGGCCACGCGCTTTCCCCCACGGTCAGTGGGATGGATAGTGCATCCCCAGTGCAAAGCGCAAGTCCATAAGGGACTGGTAATATTTGGCCCCGCGGTATCTAACAACATACCTGGACCTAATGCTAACGATCGAGCTTCAGCTGGGGTAAGGCAGAGCTTGTTGGCTCCGGCTGTCCAGACCCATGCTAGCCAGTCCACGGGTGTTTCCCCTAGGTTAGCTCCATATCTCTCCTCCAGATCTCTTAACTCTAGGGCAGTAAACCCTTGAGTCATTGTTGTGGAGGGAGGGTTTCATGCCGCTACCCCTACGGGCATGCTCTGTTGTTCAGTCTTGATTACTGGTGCCAAGAGGGCAGGGAATCATCCTCATTATCACCTGGCCCTGAGGGGAGGGTATGCTGGTCTGCTTGTTTCCAGATATCCCCATCCCAATCATCATCATACATGGCACAATAAACTTTAACCGGGTCTACCATAGTAGCTTCCAACAACCTCCTCCTGCGCTCTTCAGCTTCTGCAATTATCTGGGGCTGAAGTTTTGACTCAAGCAGTTTATTTTGCATTTCTAATTGCTTAGACTTTATTTCCCAAGTATTCTTTCCATTTTCCTTTTCCTCATTTTCCTTTTTCAACCGTACATTTTCCCCTTTCAACTCATCAATCATATCCGTTGCTGCTCTAAGACAACTGCTTAGTAGCCAGCACATAGCATCTTTCCCTTTTCCCTTCTTCAACTTACAAGAAGTCTGCCATCTGGCAAACTCCTGCCAAATATTATCAGCATTCGTGCAGAGGCTCTCAACCCAGGACAAATCCCACTTGGGGTTTCACCATCCCTTTCTCAAATTTTTCTCCCAGTTGTTGCCACTCAGTGTCTAGTTTTTCATTCTTTGCCATGGCACAGACAAACACAGACACACAGAGACACAAACAATATCTTTATACTCACACCAAACATTGCCTCAACAGGCACGGCAAAGCAGCTTGTGCTTGCCAACAGAACATGTCCAAGAGAGATCCCACTGCTGCCACCAATAAAATGTCATGGTCCATTTGGATCTCTCAGGACAATGTACTCTGTGATTTAATCTTTATTTCATGAGCTCATTAAGAAATACAATAAACAAACATGACAAACAGGGGCTCAGTCCCCTTTTGCCCAGACTAGTCTATCACGTGAATTCACTTATTCATAGAATCATAGAATCATAGAATAGTTTGGGTTGGAAGGCACCTTTAAATGGCCCTTTAGCTCTTTCTGGCCACCTGTCCTGCCTACATGGTGCTCTCGCTTTGACCTAATGGCGCTGCTCCCAGCATATATCAGGCCTTAGCATGAGCTGGGTTAGCCAAAATCTAAGCAGGAGTTGAGTGAACAGTCACAGTTCATATACTGACATGGTAAGTAGCCAGTGTTAGGTTTACCCGATTTGATGAGCTTGGGAACCTAGAAGATCCCTTCTTCTGCATCACCCGAACCTCTTGCGGCAGTCTTTAGGGCCTGGGTTCCTTCTAGTTCAACTTGATCTCTCGGACTCTCCAATAGCAAGGCTCAACACATATTTCCAAATTCATTCCCGATAGGCAGTTTATGCTATATACAATATAGCTACATATATGTATACATATATATATACACAGTTGGCCACAGAGATAACACAGACAGACACACAGAGCACAAACTCAGACAGCACTAACAACCCTATTCTGTTCCCCTCTCTGTCTGAGCAGGATGGAGGACCGCTAGTGAGAATATATATACACTTATGTACAATGTTGATCCCTCCAGCAGCTGGGGTCAGACACTCAGTCTGCCCAGTAGCCGCCCCTGCATCCCAGTTGCTGGCAGATGGACATATGAGCCTCCGAGGCTGCAGACCAGCTCCAGTTGCTGGTACAGACCATCTCACGCGCGTGTGTGCGCGTGCACACACACACAGCTGGCTGAGGCTCTCCTGGTCCCCAGTAGCCAACCCTGCCATGGTGTCGCCCTTAGAGACACACACACACCAGAGGGTCTCACCTCTACAGACCCCCCAGACCCTACAATCTCTCCAGCAGCTGGTCGGGATGCCCCTGGTCAGTTCCTCCTGTGGTCTCACCTTTAGAGAAACACACACATACCCCCTGGCTCCCAGGCCACTTCACCTACTCGCTGGCTAGTCTGGATTGATCTTTGCTAGCTCCCACACACTCACTCACACATCTCACTTGCTCCAGTTTCTGGCACTGCAGACACATGGGCCCCTATGACCTAAGGTCCCACTACAGTCACTGGCACCACAAGCACATGGGCCCTCTGGCTCGCAGTCCCACTCCAGTTGCTGGCACTTAGACCCCATACACACACACATGAAATAGAGAGCTTATTACCCCGAAAATAGTTGAAGGTAGAGTTTAATGAGACAAGACAGACTGTGCTGACCAGGCACAGAGCATGGCCAGACAAGCATTATGACCAGCCAACAGTTTACACATGATCAGCCCTTTTTATCCCCTTATCCCTCTGTTTTCCCACACTTTTTCCTCCTCAAATCACCTAAATCCATCCCTTTCCCTGCCTTTGGTTCCTCCCCTAAACATCCCATAATAAGTCTTGTACAATCTCCAAATGCTTTTCCCCTGCATCCCATAATGTGTCCCATACCCCTAGGCAGCAGCCACCCTCAGTCTGAAAGGTGCTCCAGCACTGACTGATCTTGATGGGACACAGGCTGAGGCTTTCCTGGAACAGCCCTTGGAGGGACCTGGACAGGTGTTCCCTACCTCCGAGTCATTAATTTGCATTCCCACCTGCTTTTGTGCCCCTGTGCTTGTGTCGTCTGTGCTTGTGGAGATGGGCCTCTGGCTCCTGTGATGGGCCTGGGAGAAGCTGGGGCAGAGTATTACTGGGCTCCCCCACCTGCTATTGCCTCTCTGTGCTGCTTTGTGGGTGTACAGATGAGCTTTTATCACATAACCTAACAATCAGGCTTTTCAACTTAATTGTCATTTCCACACCTATTGCCTGGTTAGTGCTGCAAGCAATGAAAACGTATGGCAGTAATCCAGTCCCCAGAGATTAGGTACACTCTCCTATTTATCTTGAAGTCTAAACTTAAAACATATACTTACTTCCTTCCCTCCCATCTTCCAGTGTGAGAAACAGAGAAGGCCTTGACACTGTGTAAGCACTGTTCAGGAATAGCTAAAACATCCCTGTGTTTTCAACACTGTTTCGGTCACAAATCCAAAACATAGCACCATATGAGCTGCTATGAAGAAAATTAACTCCATCCCAGCTAAAACCAGTACAAGGCCTTAAGTACAAGGCCCAATAGAGCAGACATGGCTTGCTCAAGATCACTAACTCTTACAAAGTAGCTAGAAAACACTGACTCTCAAGCTGTGTGACTGTACTGCTTCCGGTTCTCCTGAGGAAATATTAGTTCCCCATACATTCACTGAGTTGTGCAGTGTAGCTGTGCCCATGGGATGGGCGAGGAATATGTGAAACTGCCTTGAGCTGTTAAGGTCCCCTCTAGTCTGACATCTGCATGATTATATGTGATTCACTGTTAAAGTTTCCTTTTGTCATGAAGTGGCTTTAGCGTTCTGCTTTTTTTTTCTCTCTCCTAATAAAGTGCTGCAACAAACCACATGCTGGGAGGCAGAAAGAGGAGCAGTACCATTTTTTTGAAGAAAAATAGAGTTTTCATTATACTGATGGTAGTTTAGCCTTTCTGGGTGTCTGCTAAAGGAAGGGTGTTATCCTCTTGAACTCTACTTTCAGAAAATGACTGATGAAATATGCTAGAAGCATCAGGATCCATAACTGATTAAAGAGGTGGAGAATGTACTGGGTTTGGCTGGGATAGAGTTAATTTTCTTCATAGTAGCTAGTATGGGACTATGTTTTGGATTTGTGCTGAAAACAGTGTTGATAATACAGGGATGTTTTCGTTATTGCTGAGCAGTGCTTACACAGCGTCAATGCCTGTTCTGCTCCTCAGACTGCCATGCCAGCAAGTAGGCTGGGGGTGCACAAGAAGCTGGGAGAGGACACAGCTGGGACAGCTGACCCCTACTGGCCAAAGGGATATTCCATATCATATGACATCATGCTCAGCAATAAAACTGGGGGGGAGGTTGGGGGGGGGGCCGCTGCTCGGGGACTGGCTGGGCATCGGTCGGTTGGTGTGAGCAATTGTTTTCATTTGCATCACTTGTCTTTCTTGGGTTTTATTTTCCTCTCTCTTTGTTATTTTTGTTTCTCTTTTCCTTACAATTTTTTTTATTGCTTCTTTTTAATTATTAAACTGTTTTTATCTCAACCCACAAGTTTCTTTCTCACTTTTACCCTTCCAATTCTCCCCCCATCCCTCTGGGTGTGTGTGTGAGCAAGCAGCTGTGTGGTGCTTAGTTGCTGGCCGGGGTTAAACCACGACAAGAGGTCAGTGTCTTATCCCTTAGTACATATGTCATTTTTAGGGCAAGTGTGCCAAGCCAAAGGAGTAGTTTCTAGTTGGTCCACTTTTTGTTGCTGCACTCTTCAGTTGCTGGGATTACTGAACAGCTACTTTCTGACTTTATTGGATAAGGCATTGTCAGCCATATTAAATAAGAAGTCTTGTCATGTCATTTGGTAAGCATTTCTTCTGGCAGCTGTCAATTGTTCCTACTCCTGAGACACCTCCGCATCCCTGCACTGATGCCACTATGTGTGAGTCACATAGTGACCTGGATTGGAGAGCTGACCTGAGTTTAAAGAACTTTGCAAAAAATAGCCTAGAGTAGTTCTCCATTCTGGTCTGCAATGTGACCCTGCTACATTTATATGAATGACTGACTTTTCCACTGAAAGCAATATTCATTAAATTATGCACTGAACACTATTTGTTGTCAACACTTATAGGGCACCATTTCTAGGCTGGGACAGAGCTTAATGTATCAGGATCTATATTAATTTACATGAAACCCTTTTGTTTACAATTATTTGGGTGGTTTGTGTTTATTTTTTCATTTCTTTGGCCAAAAGCTACATTGTGTGGAAACAGACAAGTGCCTAAAACCATAATGAACAATAGGTGGATGCATGTATTAAACTCTCCATTGTTTTTAATATCATTTAGTTTTTGCATTGCTTTTGTATCATTGAGAAGATCTGGGGTATCATTTAACCATTATCTTATTTGCTTGGAAGATCTCATCTGTTCTTTACCTAATGCAAAATAAATCTAGTTTAAAATAAAAAAAAATCTGTTGTAGGTCTTGAAGTATGTATATGTTTGGCCCATTTTCCAAGCTACTGGCACCACTTTTGCTCCTAGGTCATTTGGAGTATATGAGAAAGTTGCCATTGATTTGAGTAGAAGCTAGGCTTTCTGTCATTCCCCAAATGCAGAGAACTGCGAAAAAGATATACAGATTTTCTACTGTATAGAACTGATTGAATCAAAGAAATCTACATGTGATTCAACACATCTGTTTATGCTCAACAGCACTTCTGCTCAGAGCAGGAAGGATTACACAGATTCCATCACCACTAGCAGGAAGAATATAGATAATTCCTACCATTAGCATCATGATTAAAAATTGCCCTAGTAAGTTTGAACTCAGTGTTTTCCTATGGGCTCCTGCAGTTTTTCTATTTACATAGTTCCCATTTCAGAAGATTGTCTCTCTTTTTATGATATAATTCTTTTCCATAAGTCTAGTTGTTACCGTAAGTCGGCAGATGATGAACTCTCTAAGACTCAATTTGGAGTTTTAGAAAGCAGGCATTCTTTATTGCAGCGCCGGGTGCAAGGTGGAATTCCACAAATCAAGCACACCTAAGGCTAGATCACCGTTACATTTATACACAACAATTCCAAGGTAGTACAGTCCCAGTTACAATGATTGGTTAGTGATTTACATATAATTATAATATCTGCTGTGTCATTCTCTTCTGTTACTACACTTGCGCGGGGGAAGGGTCTTCACCTAGGCAAGGGTCTTCTTGACCTGTGGGTGTGTTTTCTAGTATTATAATGAAGGCAGTTCGCTTCAGGACACCTTAAAAGTAGGTTTTGTTGCCAAGTTGGCCAGCTAGATATCTACCTTGCCAGGTTGTCAAATAACTCATCCCATATACAATAGAACCTAGGGGCTCTGGTTATGGTCCAGAAAATAAGGACTAAGGCTACCATGGTCCAGAGAATAGGGACTTCAAGCAACACAGCCTCGGATAACAAGTAGCACAGCAACCCATATATAATGTTAACATAGAGGCTAACTTCTTAAATCAAGATGTTCTTATAGTTGCTTATTCATTATTAAACACAAAATATAGAAAGATTCAATAAAACTTAAGATAATCTTCAACATTTCCCCCCTTTGAAAGTTTTGAAAATCATTTCAATACTTTCATTTTAATATTTGAATTAGTGAGAATCATTACATCTTAGTGATCTTAGTGGGAATCTTTGGAACTGTATCTTGTTCATCCTGTTGTCTGGCCACTGCTTGGATGATCATTCGATTAAATGCCATCTTACTGTTTATTTGCCTTTTTAAACAGTAATAGATCAAACTAATTGTTAAAACAATTATCAGTAAGACTAACGCAGTATGTATCAGTGATTTCATCCATGAACTCAAATTCCATCCTAGTCCCTTGAAGATTTTATCTATCCAACTTTCCTGTATGTCTTGTTGAAGCTTTTGAGTATCCTCTTCTACCTTTTCCAATAAATCTAAGTCATGCTCCACATCTTGTGTCACATTCGGGATATGTATGCAACAATGAACAATCCTATCTTTCAAGTATCCACAAACTCCATGCTCTTTTAGTAAGAGCATATCCAAAGCCATTCTATTTTGTAAAGTCATCCTTGAAGTTGCCTGTAGTTGTAAATTTAAAACCTTGAATCCTTTTCTAGTTGCATTTGCTATCCATTCTACTTGTCCCGTTAATTGATATTATATATATATGATATAATAGATTATTTCCTCGCTCCTGAGCGGTTTGTCCCAACTGATGAGCTTTACAATGCATAATAGCTACAGCAGCCGGAGCCTTTATGCTCTCCAGTAGGCTCAAGATCTCTTCTTTATGCTTTATCTCTGTACCTTGTGAGGATAACAATCCTCTTTCCTTCCAAATTGCTCCATGTGCATGTACTACTCCAAGAGCATATTTAGAATCTGTCCAAATATTCACACACTTATTTGCACTTAACTGTAGAGCTCGGGTGAGAGCTATCAGTTCTGCCTTCTGAGCTGACGTCTTGATGGGCAGCGCTTGTGCTTCCACCACCGTTTCGACGGTGGTGATTGCATATCCTGATACCCACTTTCCTTCTTTCATAAAGCTGCTGCCATCCGTGTATAGCTCCCAATCCGGATTCTGCTAGGGAACCTCCTTTAAATCAGGTCTGCTTGAATAGACTTCCTCAATGGTCTGCAGACAGTCATGTTCCGGTTTGCCGCCTTCTTGTCGAGTTGAGAGAAACATGGCAGGGTTAATCACGGCAGTAGTCTTTAAGGTCACATCATCTAGTTCTATTAGTACTACTTGATATTTTAGCATTCTACTAGGAGACAACCAATGCCCACCCTTCTGGTCCAATACTGTGGTCACCATGTGTGGAACATAAACAGTTATCTTTTGTCCCATAGTAATTTTTTGAGCCTCCTGTATTAATAACACTGTTGCAGCTACTGCTCTTAGGCAACTCGGCCATCCTTGGCTCACCATATCAAGTTGTTTAGAAAAGTAGGCCACAGCCCTTTTATATTCTCCCAACCGCTGGGTTAAAACTCCAAGGGCTATTGCTTGTCTTTCATGAGTAAATAGCTCAAATGGCTTTTCTAAATTAGGCAGTCCCAGAGCTGGGGCCTTCATCAGAGCTCTTTTGAGTTGAATGTATGCATTTCGATCTTCATTTGACCATTGCAGGGGACCTTTTGATGACTTCAATAATTCATACGAGGGTTTTACCATCAGTCCATAGTTAGCAATCCATAATTGTCTCTGTCCCCTCAGAATTTCAAAGCCCAAATATATTAGAGTTTCCTGTGCAATTTGGGCCTTTCCTTTCGACGCTCTGTAACCACTAAGCCCGAGGAAATTTAATAAACTGACTGTCAGTTCCAAGCATTCCTCTCGGGAGTTCCCAGCTATTAGTATATCGTCGACATACTGTAGCATTGCTCCCTTTCTATTTTCTTGTCTCCATAATATACTGGGTTTTCCTTCCAGTCTCAGGATTCTCCCATTCAAAGGCAAACAATTCCTGGCTTCCAGAATCAAGCGGGACGCAGAAAAAGGCATCCTTTAAATCTAAAACTGTAAACCACCCCTGATCCTCAGTGAGCGCAGTTAATAGTGTATACGGATTTGCCACCACCGGATGTATATCTTGGACAATTTGATTTACCGCTCTCAAATCCTGGACTAATCTGTAAGATTTTCCATCAGCTTTCTTAACAGGTAAAATCAGAGTATTATACTTAGATTCACATTCTCTTAATAACCCATATTCCAAAACCTTCTGTATAATAGGTATCAACCCAAGTTTAGCTTCTAACTTTAAGGGATACTGTTTCAGTCTTACCAGTGCTGATCCTGGTATAAGGTCTATTCTTACGGGTTCAGCCCTCTTTGATTTTCCAGGTATTTCTCCTGCCCAGACGACAGGAATCACTGCATCCTCAACTTCAGTCGGGATTTTTCTTTCCACCTGCTCAATTTCCTGCAATAATAATATTGAAGCTTGGACAAATTTAGATTCAGGTATTGACACTTCTACTTCTCCATTTTTGAACTTTATTTCAGCTTCTAGTTTTTCTAGTAGATCTCGGCCTATTAAAGGTTTTGGTGCACCTGGTAGATACAAAAACTGGTGCGTTACCCATTGTTTTCCAATTTTAAGTTTTAGAGGTCTAAAGAAGGGCCGTGTCTCCGGCTTTCCTGTCGCACCAATAATTCTCACAGTATCATATCCTAACTCATGTTTCTTCGTGTTCAAAACTGAATGGGTGGCCCCTGTATCGACCAAACATTCTATTTCAGTTTCCTCTTCCCCTAGCTTAATTTTAACCAGAGGCTCTGCTGGGGAAGATTCCTCTGGTCTTCTTCAATCCCTTGCCTCTACAGCTAACATGGGAGTGTCTTGTTCCCCAAATTTCTGCAACGATGGGCGCTCTCGTTTCCAGTGCCCCTTTTTTTTTCCTACAATAAGCACACTGTGTCTCTCCTATTGGGGACCTTGGGAATCCTCTACCACGTCCTCTTCCTTGATAACCACCTCTAAATCCTCCCCTGGGTCCTCCTCGAGGACCATAGGTTCCTTCTAGTGTCGCGATCAGTCTAGCATTTCCCTTTTCTTTCTGCTGATCTCTGTAAATCACCCAAGCCATATCCAACAATTTTCCCAGGTCCCTGGCATCTGCTCCTTGTAACTTCTGCAGCTTTCTCCGGATATCATCAGCAGACTGCCTGATAAACAAAGTTGTTAACTGATTCTTTTCTTCCTCTGACTCAGGATCCAGAGTTGTATACTTCCGAGCAGCTCCCTTCAGTTTATTTAGGAAATCAGTGGGAGGCTTCTTTCTATCCTGCTTAACTTTGTATAATTTTGACCAATTTATTGCTTTTGGTATAGCATTTTTATACCAAACAGAACCCACTTCTGATATTGCATTAATAACATTTTCTGCCCATTATCATTAGGATCCCAGCCAGGATAATGTCCCTGCCGCTATTTGGGCTTCAACCTGAGTCCTTGCCTTCTCATGAATCATCTCCCTCTCTGTACTATCAAACAATACTTGCATGATAACTTCAATATCTTTCCAATCTGGATCCTGAGTTTTTATCATCATTTCAAAAGCACTAGCCACTCGATCGGAATCGTCCCTATAACTACCGGCAGCTGCTTTCCAATTATTTAAATCTGTAATCGAAAAAGGCACTTTCACTACAACCGGACCATCATTCCCTACTGCTTCTCTCAACGGAGCTTGCAACGTGGTTCCCTGTCAGTTACGAGTTCTCCTTGCCACCGGCGTGACCCCTGCAGCGTCTCTCTCGGACTCATTGTCTGATTCGCCCTCTGCCCCAAAGGGCTCACGTTCATGATTCTGAGGTCTTTGCCTCAACCCCGGAGCCACTAACATCTCTAAATCCTCTTCCTGCTCATTCTGGGTCAACTTCAAACATCTCTGTCCAATACTACATGCCGAACAACACCTTTTTAACACTTTCCCTCTTTCTCTCTCTCGCTTCTCCTTTTCCAATGCCAATACCAGAGGATCAGTCGGGGCCAAATTGATTCCACACTTCTTTTGCCACTCGGGATGCTGCCTTAATGTAAAGAACATATCAGCATACAATACCTCATCCTGTTTTCCTTCTCTTCTTAGAAACAGCATTAGTTGTAACAGAGTATTATAATTCAAAGTACCATTCCTTGGCCATTTTCCTCCATCTTCTAGTTTGTATAGTGGCCACCATTGATTACAATACTTAATTAGATCATCCCTTTTTGTGACCCCACCAGGTGATCCTGCAATTTGTTTCCAATGCTTTAAAATACAACCCAAAGGTGATTTCTTTAAAATTCCCCTACCCGTGGATGATCTGGCACCCATTTTATACACGGGGAATCACACACACACAAACAAGTCTTTCGTACAACACCACCACAAATAACCGGTCACTATGACAAACAGATGAACCATAACAGACAGACAAAATGCTTACAATAATAGAGAAGTTCTTACAGTATTTGTTACCATGGTTGCTCTTAACATTTACCTTGAGCGGGAATTCCAGTCCCTTTTAAACCAAACAGGGATTTTAACCCCTTCCAAACCAAACGGGGACATTTAACCCCTACCAAACGGGGACCAGCCCCTACCAAACGGGGACATTTAACCCCTACCAAACGGGGACGTTTACCCCCTACCAAATGGGGACTAGCCCCTGCCTGGGTCCCAAACCCAACCCTGCGGAGCTTTTGCTGCATCTGACTGGCAGGTATCCAAATTTCCAAAAGAATGCCTTAATACTCACAAAACAATGTTCTTCGCTCAGGGGCTCTTCGGTCCAGGGATCGGGAGAAATCCTCTCCGAGAATCCCTCGGTGCTGGCTGAGGTTCCCCGATCCCAGGATCCGTCGAGGCTCAAGAGCAGTGTCCCATCTGGGTCACCAAAACCTGTTACCGTAAGTCGGCAGATAAAAAACTCTCTAAGACTCAATTTGGAGTTTTAGAAAGCAGGCATTCTTTATTGCGGCGCCGGGCGCACAGGGGATCATTCCAACCTAATGTGCGCGCCGAGTTGTTCAACTTCAGAAGTTATATACAATTAGAATATACATATTCACTAGATTTCCTAGTAATGATTAACATATTCATGTTACTTCCTGGAACTCATCAACATATGTAAAAGTCTTTAATGCATGCGCTCTTATGTCCATTGGTGGTCTCTCAGGGTCCTCTGGTGGTCGTCGATAGTCTTCCTCACTGTGTCCTTTTGCTCACCTCTTCAATTTGGCGTCCTTCAGTCTGAGTCATTCTTGTCTTTCTTAAAGGTTAACTTTAAAGGTTAACTACTGATGTATGGTTTGCCCCTGTTCTTTTCCTATTACTGTTACAGGGTGTTACATATACTTCTGAGCACTGATGTTCTCATTCCCTCCTATTCTTTTGAGGACCTGGAGCTATACTTCTGAGCACTGATGTTATCAATGAGTCCCTGTTTGCATATCAGCATCTGGTTGGGAGACATGGGATCCATCTCACCAGGCAGGGCGAAGCTATTTTCGCCAGTAGGATGGCTAGCCTCATAAGAAGGGCTTTAAACTAAGAATGATGGGGGAGGGAGACAGTAAACAGCAGTCCTGTGAAGGAGTGACAGACAGGATTGCTGAGCAAAGGACATGGGGTGATGTGATGTGAAGGGATCATAAAGTCAACAAAATGGGGCTTGGGTGGGGTCACCTCCAGCACCTGCATGTGGGCAGGGAGTAGCCTACAAGGCACCATTATGGAGAAATCCCCCAAGTCTTCTCCAGGAACTCAGCATGCTGGGGTGCCTCTCTAAATTGCCTGTACACTAATGCACACAGCATGGGGCATAAACGTGAGGAGTTAGAGAGCTGTGTGCAGTTGCACAGCTATGATCTTGTTGGGATCATGGACATGTGGTGGGATGGCTCCCATGACTGGAGTGCTGCAATGGAGGGATACAGGCTCTTTACGAAGGTCAGCCTGGGAAGACGAGGAAGGGAAATTGCCCTTTATGTAAGAGAGCAGCTGGAATGCATGGAGCTCTGCCTGGGGATGGAAGAGTTGATGGAAAGCTTATGGCTAAGGATTAAAGAGAGGACAGGCAAAGGTGACATTATAGCAGGTGTCTGCTATAGGCCACCTGACCAGGAAGAACAAGTGGATGAGGCCCTCTACAGACAGATAGGAAGAGCCTCAAATTCGCAGGCCCTGGCCCTCCCGGGAGACTTCAACCACCCCAATATCTGCTGGAGGGACAACACAGCAGGGCATAAGCAATCCAGGAGGTTCCTGGACTGCATTTATGATAACTTCCTCCTGTAGTGGTCACGGTCATGACCTATAAGGGTTACCTGACCTGCAGGTGTGTAAATATCATGGGGTTCTCAGGATCCTGTAATACACAAGGACACGGAGGTCTGGGTTTCTGAGAATTTCTTTATTACAAATTGCTACAAAACTACAATTAGTAAAAACAAATATATATATACACACATATATAAGAATAACCACAGGCACCAATACATGCTGGGGGCCACTCAGATGGAAAGCAGCTTGGCAGAAAAGGACCTGGGGTTTCTGGTGGGCACCAAGCTGACCAGAAACCAGTAATGTGCCCATGTTGCAAAGAAGGTGAATGGGGTCCTCAGCTACATTAGACAAAGTATTGCCAGCAGGTTGAGGGAAGTGATCCTTTGCACTGGTGAGGCCACACCTGGAGTCCTGTGTCCAGTTCTGGGCTCCCCAGTACAGGAGAGACATCTCTCCTATGAAGAAAGGCTGAGAGAGCTGGGACTATTTAGCCTAGAGAAGAGAAGGCTCAGGGGGGATCTTCTCTATATAAATACCTGAAGGGAGGGTGCAAAGAAGGCGGAGCCAGGCCCTTTTCAGTGGTGCCCAGTGACAAGACAAGAGGCAATGGGCACAAACTGAAACACAGGAGGTTCCCTCTGAACATAAGGAAACACTTTCCTACTGTGGGGGTGACAGAGCACTGGAAGGTCCTTAAAAATTCATCTTTTACCATGTCTTAGAATCATAGAATCATAGAATGGTTTGGGTTGGAAGGGACCTTAAAGATCATCTAGTTCCAACCCCCCTTGCCATGGGCAGGGATACCTTCCACTAGATCAGGTGGCTCAAAGCCTCATCCAGCCTGACCTTGAACACTTCCAGTGATGGGGCATCCACAATTTCTCTGGGCAACCTGTTCCAGTGTCTCACCACCCTCACAGTAAAAAATTTCTTCCTAATATCTAATCTAAAATTACTCTCAGTTTAAATCCATTACCCCTCATCCTATCACTACACTCCCTGATAAAGAGTCCCTCCCCATCTTTCCTATAGGCCCCCTTTAAGTACCGGAAGGCTGCTATAAGGTCTCCCTGGAGCCTTCTCTTCTCTAGGTTAAACAACCCCAACTCTCTCAGCCTGTCCTCATAGGGGAGGTGCTCCAGCCCCCATCTTCATGGCCCTCCTCTGGACTTGCTCAAGCAGGTCCATGTCTCTCTTATGCTGAGGGCTCCAGAGCTGGACACAGTACTCCAGGTGGGGTCTCACAAGAGCGGAGTAGAGGGGCAGAATCACCTCCCTCGACCTGCTAGCCATATTTCTTTTGATGCAGCCCAGGATGCGATTGGCTTTCTGAGAATGAATTCTTTCTTCACAGAATATAAACACGGTATTTGCTATAACTTTAAATACACTGTGATGTAAACTGATTTCCTACATATTTAATTAAAAGAATACATATAAAATGTGCACATGGTTTCTTCATAATTAACTGATAAATAGCTGGTATATATCTCAGATGCAGAGAACTAATTGGTTTATGTTTTAAAAATCAGAAAGAAAAGTTACTTAATAATAGTAATATTCTTCAAGATATGTTGCCACATTGTAAATATATTCGAAGTGAACATATTTTTAGAAGTCTTGTTCTTGATGATGTGTATAAGCCATGAGGGGATGAACCTCCAACACCCTTCTGAGACAGTAGCTGTAAGGAACAACCACTCTCATAGACAGAAGGCAGTAAGAATCCAAGGGCTGAAAGGGAGATCCCATGAACATTTGAAACACAAGCTTCAAATCCCATTAAGAAACTGTTCAGACACTGTATTGGATTTACTTGGAAAGATTTTGGTAGTGGTGGGGCTGCAGGGGAGAAAAGCTGGGGGAAGAAGGAGGAAGGAGGGACGTTTGGAGTTATGGCGTTTGTCTTCCCAAGTAACCGTTACGCGTGATGGAGCCCTGCTTTCCTGGAGATGGCTAAACACCTGCCTGCCGATGGAAGTAGTAAATAAATTCCTTATTTTGCTTTGTTTGCATGTGCAGCTTTTGCTTTGCCTATTAAACTGTCTTTATCTCAACCCACAAGTTTTCTCACTTTTACCCTTCCAATTCTCTCTCCCATCCCACTGCAGGGGGAATGAGTGAGCAGCTGTGTGGGGCTTAGCTGCCTAACAGAGTTAAAACACAACAGTCTTTTTTGGCACCCAACATGGGGCATGAAGGGTTCAAGGTTATGACAGATTTGATTGGAGTTTGCCAGACAATTTATAGCTGTTATAGCTGTTTAGTAACTAATTGGCAGGCTCCTGTGCTTGCCATGGGGCTTGCTTGCCTTACTGTATATTAGAGTCTAGTGCTTGTTAGGGGATATTTTTTGCTCTTGCTGTTTGCTGTACCGCTTATAATCTTACCCTGCTGTACCTGGGAACATTTTGATAACAACAGTGGCCATGCGCCTGGGCTGGCAGATGGCCAAGGCATTGCTGCTGTTCCTGTGCTGCTGTACTGGACAGGCTGGAACTCCAGTGTGAACTCAAGTCAAAAGGACTGTGACCTGTGGATGAGTCCATGTGGGAGCAGGACACCTCAAATCATCTGTGGCCGTGGATATGCCCACGCTGGAACAGGGGCAAGGGGAGGAGTTCATTGCAACGTTAAAACCTATGGCCTAGTCCAAAGGGACCGGGGTGGAGATTGTAATGGATATACCTTTAAATTGTTGTAACCCATGATTTGAGTTGCATGTCATAGGAAGTACTATAGCAGGAACCACTCGAAACAATGGAGAATGAGCCTCATAAGAAGCAGTGCAAGTGCAGCAGTGACCTGACCTGAGCTGGCTTTGGGTCCCAATAACTCCATGCAATGCACCACCTCTCCTGTCCTGACTGACCACCATAATAGATGGAGCCCAAAGTCATGGACTAAATGAACTCAATGGACATTTTATGGTTATTTTACAGGGTTGGTCCATAGACAAGGGTAAAGCTTTTTTTTTTTCCTTATTAAACTGTCTTTATCTCAACCCACGAGTTTTTGCACTTTTACCCTTCCAATTCTCTCCCCCATCCCACTGCGGGGGGGGGCGAGCAAGCAGCTGTGTGGTACTTAGCTGCCTAAGGGAGATAATCCACAACAGGTAGGAGTTTAGATATGCAACTGTTGCTCCTTTTTAACTCCAAAAATTGGTAGAAAATGGTGTTGAAGTGCCCACAGGAAAAGCCTGAAGACTTAGACCCTAACCCACATTTAGAAGAATTAGATGTGGTTTATTTATTAGGTTGCTATAAGTATTTTTGTGTTATAATGTCATTTTTGAAGTTGGTTTTTTTTACTAAATTTTGTCTTGGAGGGAATGATCTAGTAATGAGGAGAAAAAGGGGGAAAGGAAAAGAACCTGGGCAAGGGACTGTCAAATTTCCTGTTGTGAGTAGGGTGGATCCAGGCATAGAATAAAGCAGCTCTCCACAAGCATCTTCTAGAATAATCTCTGTATACCATAGCCCATCTGGCACCCCCCAGGTCCCTTAGCTCGCTCTGGGGCAGACCTGGTGTATGCCAGCCTTCCCACAGCAGCCTCTGGGGAGAGGAGTCATATTTTTCTGTCCTTAAAGTATCTGCTAATGCTGATACAACCCTCCTGCTTATTTTTCTTGTAAGGCCAGAGTAAATTTCTGCTTCTCGGTGGTGCCCAAAAGAGGTTGCTCCAATTAAAATAAAGATAAAATAGAAGGTACATGATCTGTGTTCACATGCACATTGTAAGTAAATATCTGGTTTCACCTTAATTAGAATAGAATAATTTCAGTTGGAAGGGACCTACAATGATCATCTAGTCCAACTGCCTGACCAAATCAGGGCTGACCAAAAGTTAAAGCATGTTATTAAGGGCATCGTCCAAATGCCTCTTAAACACTGACAGGCTTGGGGCATCCACCACCTCTCTAGGAAGCCTGTTCCAGAGTTTGACCACCCTCTCGGTAAAGAAATGCTTCCTAATGTCAAGTCTGAACCTCCCCTGAACCTGTCAAGTCTGAACCTCCCCATCAAAGTTTGTTTTTACTTGGGGTGGAATACAATACACCTTTAATTGCCTATGCCAAGGTTTTAAACATAGTCCCAAAATTGTCCATGATATGTTAGCTAGAATCAATCATCCTCCCACCTGACGTAACAATTTTACAATATATAGATTATATTCTAATCGGAGGACCAGATGAGGAAACAGTTCGCCAAAGTATTGTCCATCTTTTACAGGAACTAAATATTAGCATTCCCCACTCAAAATGGCAAGGACCAAGTCAAGAGGTTACATTGTTAGGTACCCGATGAATAGGAGGACAAAAAAGTGTGCCAGAATCTACATTAGCAGAGATACAAAGCATTCCAGCACCTTCTGATAAAAAAGAATTGCAAGCTTTATTAGGAACTTACTGGTTTTTGAGGTCACACATTCCTGGATTCAGTATCCTAGCAAGACGTCTGCATGATTTGCTTAAGAAAAACACAGTATGGAACTGGGAACAGAAACATCATGAAGCATTAACTGCTTTAAAAGATGAAATTTGTACTTTGGCTAGAAGAAATGTATTACAAAATTCTGCCTCAGAATGGCTAGGTAAATGGTTACACAAATGGCTAGGACACACTGGGAGTTATGATTTATTTTAACAGGCTGCAAGGAGAGGATGGCATGTAACAGAAGCTCTGGCAAAACAAATTGTAGACTCATGCCATTTTTGTCAAACAATGGTACAGTACATGTAGGAAGGACAACAGTTTGCCAATCTCAGGGAAGGTAAACTACTCTGGGAAACTTGGCAAGTAGAATATATTGGTCCCTTAAAGTGAACACCTGAAGGCTGGAAATACATCCTCACAGGAGTAGAAATGGTATAGGGAATGTGCACCCTACCAGAGCTGCAACTGATCTAGCAACTGTTGTTGGTTCAAACAGGTGGTTTGCTACTTTTCACTTGCCCAGAGAAATACAGTCTGATAATGGACCACATTTTAAGAATAAAGAAGTGCAGACTTGGTGTGCTTCAAATGGAGTACAATGGACTTTTCACCTACCAGATCGACCTCAAAGTAATGGGATAGTAGAAAGGTGGAATGGGCTACTAAAACAACAACTACACAAGAATGAATCTATTAATACCTCTAAGTGGGGATCCCATTTGTGGGGAGTTGTAAGTAGGCTAAATAAGTGACAAACTCCCATGGGATTTCCCATAAATAAGGGATTCATGTCAGTAGCTGCACAAATTCAGGTTAAACCAGAAGTGAAAGCCTATCGAAGTCTTGGAGATGAGGTTGTGGTTAAACACCCAACTCAAGGATCGATCAGGGTGACTCTGTTGTTTTACAAAGGAAAAGGAGTATGGGATGCTGTGGACACTAAAGGGAGCATGTTAACCATAAGTGAGGCTTGGATTATATCCAAGACCTAAATGTCGTTTCTTACAGGAGAATGTGGTGTTACCTTATCACCATGGGAACACTGGAATGTACACCCAAAATCTGTCTCTAACAGGTTGCGCCTTTTCACGTTGCCCATGGGACAATTCGGGTATTAAAAATAAGTCGCAACCCATCTTTAGAACTACAGTTACAGAAGGAATACCATCTGTAATACCACAAGGCAATAATGTTACACTAACCCTAAGATCTAAGGTTAATCTGAATTTAACTATTTGTAATAACACTGAATGAGAAGCTGCACATGGTTTTGACAATAGAATGAAGTGGGTACCTACACTGGCAGGAGATCGTTTGCATTGTAAGACTAATGACACTTATGAAATAAGTAAACATTGCACCTACTGGCTCTCCAGTCAAGGATGGACCTGCCCTACCATGCCTAGAGCTCCAGAATTATGCATATTAAACACTCATCTAGTACCTGCATCTGGCAATGTATCTATGGTAATGAGACATGAGTATATGACAATGGTGTTGGATGTGTGTGTGTATCCACCTTCAATACTATTCACTTTGAAGATGATATAAATTTTGGACCCGGCAACATTTGCCATTGTAACATGTCATATGTTTTTGACCAAATCACCAAGCAGACTTACTGGTTAACTTCTCATATGACTGAACAAAATATGTCTTACTTTGCACCATTTAATACATCAGTAACAATTGGCGTGATCTTCCATCAACTAGATAACTTTCTCAAACAAAACACCAAGGTTACTCAACATCTGTCTGAAACGGGAAAACGCTTAGAAGAAAGAGAAGTAAAAATGGTATATGATAATAATGAACTGATTTGGTTAGCAAAAGTGGAAACCAGACTTACTGATCATCGTTGGTGTGATATCTTTAAGGGCTGGTCACCAAAAGCTACCAATGTATTGCGATTGATATTACATCCTATGCTCATAATGTTAATAACCACTGTATTGTTATTTATTCCAACCTTAATATTGATCTGTTAGCTTAAAAATAAAATTGTACACATGAACGAAATATTGACTCAAGTTAAATCACATACTGAAGTATTGTAAATTACTGGTTTCATATATCATAGCCTCATAGAATGGTTTGGGTTGGAAGGGACCTTTAAAGATCATCTAGTCCAACCCCCTCTGACATGGGCAGGGACATCTTTCAATAGATCAGGTTGGTTTTCTGGGCTGCAAGCGCACACTGCTGGCTCATGTCCAATTTTTCATCCACCAGTATTCCCAAGTCCTTCTCTGCAGGGCAGCTCTCAATCCATTCATCATCCAGTCTGTATTGATAGTGGGGATTGCCTCGACCCAGGGGCAGGACCTTGCACTTGGCCTTGTTGAACTTCATGAGGTTCACATGGGCCAACTTCTCCAACCTGTCAACGTTTCCCTGGCTGGCATCCCGTCCCTCTGGCGTGTCGACCACACCACTCAGCTTGGTGTCATCTGCAAACTTGCTGAGGGTGCACTCGATCCCACTGTCTATGTAACTGATGAAGATATTGAACAGTATCGGTCCCAATATGGACCCCTGAGGGACACCACTTGTTACTGCTTTCCACTTGGATATTGAGCCATTGACTGTAACTCTTTGGACATGGACATCCAGCTAGTTTCTTATCTGACGGTCCATCCGTCAAACCCATATCTCTCCAATTTAGAGGCAAGAATGTTGTGGGGGACCGTATCAAAGGCCTTACAGAAGTCCACGTAGATGACATTTTCAGCTCTTCCCTTGTCCACTGATGCAGTCCCTCCATCGTAGAAGGCCACTAGGTTAGTGTCCTGGTTTCGGCAGGGATAGAGTTAATTTCCTTCCTAGTAGCTGGTACAGTGTTTTGGATTTAGGATGAGAACAAAGTTGATAACGCACCGATGTTTTAGTTGTTGCTAGGTAATGCTTACACTAGCCAAGGACTTTTCAGCTTCCCATGCTCTACCGACTGAGAAGGCTGGAGGTGCACAAGAAGCTGGGAGGGGGCACAGCCAAACTGGCCAAAGGGACATTCCATACCATGTGATGTCATGCTCAGTACATAAACTGGGGAAAGCTGGCCGGGGGGGCCGCTGCTCGGGGACTGGCTGGGCATCGGTCAGCGGGTGGTGAGCAATTGTACTGTGCATCACTTGCTTTGTGTATTATTATTATTATCATATTATTATTATTATTTTATTTCAATTATTAAACTGTTTTTATCTCAACCCACGAGTTTTTCTCACTTGTGCTCTTCCAATTCTCTCCCCCATCCCACCGGGTGGGGGGGAGTGAGCGAGCGGCTGCGTGGTGCTTAGTTGCCGACTGAAATAAAACCACGACAGTTAGTCAGGCATGAATTGCCCTTGGTGAAGCCATGTTGGCTGTTTCTAATCACCTCCCTGTCTTCCATATGTTTCAACATGTGTGGTGGGTTTACCTTGGCTGGATGCCAGGTGCTCACCAAGCTGTTCTATCACTCCCCCTCCTCAGCTGGACAGGGGAGAGAAAATATAACGAAAGGCTCATGGGTCGAGATAAGGACAGGGAGATCACTCAGCAACTACTGTCACAGGCAAAACAGACTTGACCTAGGGAAATTAATTTAATTTATTACCAATCAAATCAGAGTAGGATAATGAGAAATAAAACCAAATCTTAAAACACCTTCCCCCCACCCCTCCCTTCTTCCCAGGCTCAACTTTACTCCCAATTTCTCTACCTCCTCCCCCTGAGCAGCGCAGGGGGACAGGGAATGGGGGTTGCAATCAGTTCATCACACGTTGTCTCTGCCGCTCCTTCCTCCTTACACTCTTCCCCTGCTCCAGCGTGGGGTCCCACCCACGGGAGACAGTCCTCCATGAACTTCTCCAGCGTGGGTCCTTCCCACAGGCTGCAGTTCTTCATGAGCTGCTCCAGCGTGGGTCTTTTCTACAGGGTGCAGTCCTTCAGGAACAGACTGCTCCAGCGTGGGCTCCTCTCCACGGGGTCACAGGTCCTGCCAGGAGCCTGCTCCAGCACGGGCTCTCCACGGGGTCACAGCCTCCTTCGGGCGCACCCACCTGTTCCAGCATGGGGTCCTCCATGGGCTGCAGTGTGGATATGTCCTCTGACATGGTCCTCCATGGGCTGCAGAGGGACAACCTGTGTCACCATGGTCTTCACCACAGGCTGCAGGGGAATCTCTGCTCCGGTGCCTGGAGCACCTACTCCCACTCTATTTCATTGACTTTGGTTTCTCCAGGATTGTTTCTCTCACATTTTTCTCACTCCTCTCTCTCGCATCTGCCGCACAGCATTTTTTACCCTTTCTTAAATATGTTATCAGAGAGGCGCCAGCTTTGGGCAGCGGTGGGTCCATTTTAGAGCCATCTGGAAGTGACTCTGTCCAACATGGGGAAAGTCCCTGTTTTCTTCTCACAGAAGCCACCCCTGCAGTCCCCTGCTACCAAAACCTTCCCTGACCTTGGTGTCTCCATAGTTGTTTCTCTCACATATTCTCACTCCTCTCTCCCGGCTGCTGTTGCGCAGCAGTTTTTTACCCTTCTTAAATATGTTATCACAGAGGCGCTACCACCATCACTGATTGGCTCAGCTTTGGCCAGCGGTGGGTCCGACTTGGAGCCGTCTGGCATTGGCTCTGTCGGACATGGGGGAAGCTTCTGGCATCTTCTCACAGAAGCCACCTCTGTAGCTCCCCCACTACCAAAACCTTGCCATGTGTCGTGGTTTAACCACAGTTGGCAACTGAGCACCACACAGCTGCTCACTCACTCCCCCCTCCTCCGGTGGGATGGGGGAGAGAATTGGAAGAGCACAAGTGAGAAAACTTGTGGGTTGAGATAAAAACAGTTTAATAATTGAAATTAAAAAAATAATAATAATAATAATAATAATACACAAAGCAAGTGCTGCACAGCGCAATTGCTCACCACCCGCCGACCGATGCCCAGCCACTCCCCGAGCAGCGGCCCCCCCGGCCAGCTTTCCCCAGTTTATGTACTGAGCATGACATCACATGGTATGGAATGTCCCTTTGGCCAGTTTGGCTGTGCCCCCTCCCAGCTTCTTGTGCACCTCCAGCCTTCTCAGTCGGTAGAGCATGGGAAGCTGAAAAGTCCTTGGCTAGTGTAAGCATTACCTAGCAACAACTAAAACATCGGTGCGTTATCAACTTTGTTCTCATCCTAAATCCAAAACACAGCACTGCACCAGCTACTAGGAAGGAAATTAACTCTATCCCTGCCAAAACCAGGACACCACGTAAACCCAATACATCTTCCAGGAGGAACTGTTCCATGATCTTACTGGGTACAGAGGTGAGGCTGACTGGTCGGTAGTTCCCAGGGTCCTCCTTATTACGCTTTTTAAAAATGGGTGTGATTTTTCCCTTTTCTCCAGTCACTGGGAACTTCACACGACTGCCATGACTTTTCAAATATGATGAAGAGTGGCTTGGCAACTTTATCTGCCACTTCCCTCAGGACCCTGGGATGCATCTCATAAAATCATAGAATCATAGAATCATTGAGGTTGGAAAAGACCTCTAAGATCATCGAGTCCAACCGTCGACCCAACACCACCACCCACTAAACCATGTCCCTAAGCGCCTCATCTACTCGTCTTTTAAATACCTCCAGGGATGGGGACTCAACCACTTCCCTGGGCAGCCTGTTCCAATGTTTAACCACTCTTTCAGTAAAGAAATTTTTCCTCATGTCCAATCTAAACCTCCCCTGGCGCAACTTGAGGCCATTTCCTCTCGTCCTATCGCTAGTTACTTGGGAGAAGAGACCGACACCCACCTCGCTACAGCCTCCTTTCAGGTAGTTGTAGAGAGCGATAAGGTCTCCCCTCAGCCTCCTTTTCTCCAGACTAAACAGTCCCGGTTCCCTCAGCCGCTCCTCATAAGACTTGTTCTCCAGACCCTTCACCAGCTTCGTTGCCCTTCTCTGGACACGCTCCAGCACCTCGACGTCCTTCTTGTAGTGAGGGGCCCAAAACTGAACACAGTAGTCGAGGTGCGGTCTCACCAGTGCCGAGTACAGGGGCACGATCACTTCCCTACTCCTGCTGGCCACACTAGTTCTGATACAGGCCAGGATGCCATTGGCCTTCTTGGCCGCCTGGGCACGCTGCCGGCTCATATTCAGCCAGCTGTCAACCAGCACCCCCAGGTCCTTTTCCGACAGGCAGCTTTCCAGCCACTCTTCCCCAAGCCTGTAGCGCTGCATGGGGTTGTTGTGGCCCAAGTGCAGGACCCGGCACTTGGCCTTGTTGAACCTCATACAGTTGGCCTCGGCCCATCGATCCAGCCTGTCCAGGTCCCTCTGCAGAGCCTTCCTACCCTCGAGCAGATCAACACTCCCGCCCAACTTGGTGTCGTCTGCAAACTTACTGAGGGAGCACTCAATCCCCTCATCCAGATCATCGATAAAGATATTGAACAAGACCGGCCCCAAAACCGAGCCCTGGGGAACACCGCTCGTGACCGGCCGCCAACTGGATTGAACTCCATTCACCACAACTCTCTGGGCCCGGCCGTCCAGCCAGCCAGTTTTTGACCCAGCAAAGAGTACACCTGTCTAAGCCGTGAGCCACCAGCTTCTCTAGGAGAATGCTGTGGGAGACGGTGTCAAAGGCCTTCCTGAAGTCCAGGTAGACCACATCACAGCCTTTCCCTCGTCCACTAGGGGGGTCCCCTGGTCATAGAAGGAGATCAGGTTGATCAAGCAGGACCTGCCTCTCATGAACCCGTGCTGGCTAGGCCTGATTCCCTGGTTGTCCCGCTCATGCCTTGTGAGCGCCCTCAAGATGAACCGCTCCGTAACCTTCCCCGGCACCGAGGTCAGGCTGACAGGCCTGTAGTTCCCCGGATCCTCCTTCCGGCCCTTCTTGTAGATGGGCGTCACATTGGCAAGCCTCCAGTCGTCCGGGACCTCCCCCGTTAACCAGGACTGCTGATAAATGATGGAGAGTGGCTTGGCGAGCTCCTCCGCCAGCTCCCTCAGCACTCTCGGGTGGATCCCATCCGGCCCCATAGACTTGTGAGCATCCAGGTGGCGTAGCAGGTCATTGACTGCTTCCTCCTGGATTACGGGGGGTTCATCCTGCTCGTCGTCCCCGTCTTCCAGCTCGGGGGGCCGAGTACCCTGAGGATAACTGGTCTGCCTGTTAAAGACTGAGGCAAAGAAGGCATTGAGTACCTCAGCCTTTTCCTCATCCTCGGTGACAATGTTCCCCCCTGCATCCAATAAAGGATGGAGATTCTCCTTGGCTCTCTTCTTGTCATTAATATATTTGTAAAAACATTTTTTGTTGTCTTTAACGACAGCGGCCAGATTGCGTTCTAGCTGGGCTTTTGCCTTTCTCATTTCTTCTCTGCACGACCTAATGAGATCCCTGTACTCTTCTTGAGTCGCCTGCCCCTTCTTCCACAAGCGGTAAACTCTCCTTTTTTTCCTGAGTCCCAGCAAGAGCTCCCCGTTCAGCCAGGCTGGTCGTCTTCCCCGCCCGTTCTTCTTACGGCTTACAGGGACAGCCTGCTCCTGCGCCTTTAAGACTTCCTTCCTGAAGATCGTCCAGCCTTCCTGGACCCCTTTGCCCTTCAGGACTGTCTCCCAAGGGACTCTCTCAACCAGCGTCCTGAACAGGCCAAAGTCCGCCCTCCGGAAGTCCATGGTTGCGGTTTTGCTGGCCCCCCTCCTTACTTCACCAAGAATGGAGAATTCTACCATTTCATGGTCGCTAAGCCCAAGACGGCCTCCGACCACCACATCCCCCACCAGTCCTTCTCTGTTTGTAAACAGCAGGTCGAGCGAGGCACCTCCCCTGGTAGGCTCACTTACCAGCTGTGTCAGGAAGTTGTCTTCCACACACTCCAGGAACCTCCTAGACTGCTTCCTCTCTGCCATGTTGTATTTCCAGCAGACGTCCGGGTAGTTGAAGTCCCCCACGAGAACAAGGGCTAGCGATTGAGAGACTTCTGCCAGCCGCTTGTAGAACGCTTCATCCGCCCCTTCATCCTGGTTGGGTGGTCTATAACGGACTCCCAGCAGGATATCTGCCTCGTTGGCCTTCCCCCTCATCCTTACCCATAGACACTCAACCGTATCATCATCACAATCGTTGAGCTCTATACAATCGAAACACTCCCTAACATACAGGGCCACCCCACCGCCTCTCCTTCCTCGCCTGTCCCTTCTGAAGAGTTTATAGCCATCCATTGCAGCACTCCAATCGTGAGAGTCGCCCCACCATGTTTCTGTGATGGCGACTACGTCATATCTCTCCCGCTGCACAATGGCTTCCAGCTCCTCCTGCTTGCCGCCCATGCTGCGTGCATTGGTGTAGATGCACTTGAGCTGGGCTATCGATTTCACCCCCGGCATCGGCACGCCACCCCTAGGCTCATCTCTAGTGAGCCTGGTTTCTGGTTTCTCGTCACGTCCCATGGACTTGTGTACGTACAGGTTCCTCAGGTGGTCTCAAACCTGATCTTCTCCTACAATGGGAAGGACTTCATTCCCCCAGTCCCTGTCTTGAAGTTCATGGCCTTGAGAAATGTGGGGTTTAGGGTCTTGACTTTACTCATCACCTGGCCTATATCACTTGGGATCATGAATTCCACCAGGGCATGGTCACTGCAGCCCAGGCTGCCACCAATCTTGACATCTCTAATTAGTTCATCCATGTTGGTAAGCAACAGGCACAGTAATGCTTCTCCTCTGGTCGGGCTGTCTATCACCTGGATTAGGAAGTTATCCTCGATGTACTCCAAGAGTCTCCTGGACCGCTTACAGCTTGCTGTGCCACTTTTCTAGCAGATGTCAGGGTCATTGAAATCCCCCAGCAGGATCAGGGCCTGTGAGCATGATGCTTCCTGTAGTTGAAGTAAGAACGCTTTGTCAATAGGCTCCCCTTGATTGGGCGGCCTGTAGTAAACACCAACCACGAGGTTTCCTTTCTGTCTCAGCTCCTAGCTTTCACTCATAAGCTCTTGACCTGTGCACTGTTGTTTTTCAAAGACAGATCTGTACAGTCATTCCATTCTTTTACATGGAGGGCAACCCCCCCGCCTCTCCTTCCTTGCCTGTTCCTCCTGAGCAGTTTATAGCCATTGATTGGAGCACTCCAGGTGTGTGATTTGTCCCACCACATTTCAGTCATAGCGATTAGATCATAGCTTTGTAGCTGCACAGTGGCTTCCAGCTCCTCCTGCTTGTTACCCATGCTGCATGCGTTGGGATAGAGGCACTTCATATGGGCTATTGACTATGTCACCTTTTTAGAGGAACAAGCCCTAATTCCTTTGAGGCATTTCACAGCTGTTTCCCTGTTGGTTCCTAATACATCAGCAGCCCCTGGCTCTTCTCTGTTCCTCAAAACTCCATCCCCTTCCCCCACTAAGTCTAGTTTAAAGCTCTCCTTATAAGCCTGGAAACTTTGTGGGTGAAGACCCTCTTGCCCCACTTGGTCAGGTGAATCCCATCAGCTCCCAACAGACTCAGTTTCTCAAAGGTAGATCCATGACCATAGAAGCCAAAACCTTGAGTATGGCACCAGCCACGCAGCCAGGCATTCACCTGTTCAATTCGGCTCCTCCTTCCTGAACCCCTTCCTCTGACTGGGAGGATAGAGGACAACACCACCTGTGCTCCTGATCCTTTGCTCTGAGGGACATATAGTCTCTTTGGAGGGTTCTAAGTTGCCTCATCGCAGTATCATTGGACCCTACATGCAATAGCAGGAGCGGATGATAATCTGTAGGGTTCAACAACATCGGCAGCCTCTCAGAGACATCGTGAATGCAAGCTCCTGGTAGGCAGCAAACTTCTCTTGAGAAGTTGTCTGGACGGCAAATGAGTGCTTTGGTGCCTCTCAGTAAGGAATCTCCAAGTGCTAATACTTTACGCACTTCTCTGATGGCACTGGTTCTAATGCAGGTGGATGGTTGGATCAACTTTGCATGGTTGGCTTTTCCTGGATCCTGTCTGTTACTCACGTGCTCTTCATTCTCCAATCCCAGAGCATCATATCTGTTATATAGGGGCACTTCAGAGGATAGGGGAAGGTTCTTCATTCTGCCCCGAGAAGGGTCCAGTCTCCTTCACCTCGTGAGTTACGTGTGTCAGCCAGCTTGAGGTTGGATTCAGGCTTACCTTCCCCTTGAGCAGCCTTAAGGCCAGGCTGTCACTCAGCCTGGGACAGCATTCAATACCATGTATCAATGTCATGCTCACATTCCCGGATGCTGCACTGCCTGTTGAGCTCCTCTTGTAACATAGCTACTTGTTTGAAGAGTTCTTCTAGCTGGGCAGACTTGCAGCTATGACATCCACCACTGCCTTCAGGTGCTAGGGGGACTTCTAGGTGCTGGAGCTCCATGCAACCTGAGGTCTGGACAGCTATTTTAGTCCTTAGGAGGTCTGTTTGGGTGGAGACATCAGCATAGGTAGTCTGCAGTGCTTATGTTTGTGTTTCAGCCTCAGCCTTGCAGTTGCGGTGGGTGGACACCATTTTCTTTCAGCAGGACACAGTCTCTTTATAGTTCTTAGAAAAAGAGTCCACTTAGAAAATGGTAATCCTTTTGAAAGATATCATCCTTTTAATTCTAATTCACTGAAGACCTCAAGCTTCTGGGCAGGCTCGCATAGCCGCCAGTTGGGGTGACCGTTGGGGTTGCAGCCTAAGCCTGCAGGTGAGCAGAGCAGGGAACAGCCTGATAACTGGCAGAGTGCGCAGCCCTTCCTGCGTGCCCTTCCATGCAAACTGCCATGCAAACTGCTGATGCTGCTCCCAACAGATGCCGTGCCCTGGTTGCAGCCCTGCTGACGCCGCTACCAACAGATGCTGCACCATGTTCACCCTGCTCCTGGTCACTGGCACTCCCTAGGGGCCGGTTATATGCAGTTGCCTGCGGTTTGAACTGGCTGCCACAACTAGCTGCGGTGACAGCTGCCACAACTCTCGCATGCTCCTCTCGTGAGACCTGCTGACTGCCAGCTGGTCCCTCGGTCACACACAGCCCAAGGGTGTTGGGGGCCCAGAAACCCACTCAGATACCCCTGGGTACCTCCCAAGCCTTGAACTCCTGTCAGCACATGGCAGCTGCTGCTGCTGCTAGCGTTGACTATGTATGTTCTTACCCTCACTGTGCACAGGCAAGAGGGCTGGTCATTCATACAATGAATGTATTAAGCTCACTATGAAACACCAGTAATCGTTAAATCTTGGTGTGAGCCAAGGGGTGGAATGTGACTGGCCAAGAAACCCCTACAGTGGAAGAAGGCTTAGTGGAGATGGGCAAGGGCAATGTGCCCATGAAGCTCAGGGAATAATGCAGGGTGTGACTGACCACAGCTGTTGGAAAGAAAGCTGACTGTATCTCAACACAAAGGGGACCAGAGGGTGGCCTTTGTTTTAGATAAACAGCTATATAAGTTGAGTGGATCAACTGGTGGTGCAAATGTTTCTCCCTGAGATCATTAAAAGAGTGTGAATGTCTCCCTGAGTTGTCCAGACCAACATGGTGAGAGTGAATACATGGCTCAGCCCAACAGAGTATAAAAACAAAGCAACTAACAAAAGAATTTCAAAGAGAGCAACAGGCTTGAGCTGGATTCAATCCACATATTCCTTCCTGGCAATAGGGGATGCCCAGCATCATGATGATGATCATATTATAGAAACCGGTAATGGGGACCACATTGGTACTGTGATTGAATTGCTATATTTCACTAAGTGTAACTTACATTTGTACTGTGTTTTCAGTATATTTTGTATAGCTCTGCTAAATCAGAAATCCCATGTAACATGAACTATCTCCAAATAAGTAAATTTGATATTAAACATTACACCCTCCATGCGTGGAATATCTAAAAGAACCTGGTCAGGGAGTATTGGACTCTGCCACCCCGGGAGTCAGCTAAGTGCCACACAGCGGCTTGCTCACTACCCCCACAATGGAATGGAGGAGAGAATCAAAAGGGCAAAAGCAAGAAAACTTGTGGATTAAGCTAAAGACAGTTTAATAGGTAAAGCAAAGCTGCATATGCAAGCAAAGAAAAATAGTGAATTCATTCACTGCTTCCCATCGACTTGTTGAAGATTATCATAAGTTTTTATTGAATCTTTCTATATTTTGTGTTTAATAACGAATAAGCAACTATAAGAACATCTTGATTTAAGAAGTTAGCCTCTATGTTAACGTTATGTATGAGTTGCTGTGCTATTTGTTATCTGAGGCTGTGTTGCTTGAAGTCCCTATTCTCTGGACCATGGTAGCCTTAGTCCTTATTTTCTGGACCATAACCAGAGCCCCTAGGTTCTATTGTATATGGGATGAGTTATTTGACAACCTGGCAAGGTAGATATCTAGCTGGCCAACTTGGCAACAAAACCTACTTTTAAGGTGTCCTGAAGGGAACTGCCTTCATTATAATACTGAAAAAAACATCCACAGGTCAAGACGACCCTTGCCCAGGTGAAGACCCTTCCCCCGCGCAAGTGTAGTAACAGAAGAGAATGACACAGCAGATATTACAATTATATGCAAATCACTAACCAATCATTGTAACTGGGAGTGTACTACCTTGGAATTGTTGTGTATAAATGTAACGGTAAACTCGGCTTAGGTGTGCTTGATTTGTGGAAGTTCCACCTAGCACCCGGTGCCACAATAAAGAATGCCTGCTTTCTAAAACTCCAAATTGAGTCTTAGAGAGTTCATCATCTGCCGACTTACGGTAACAGTTTTGGTGACCCAGATGGGACCCTGCTCTTGAGCCTCGATGGATCCTGGGATCGCAGAACCTCAGCCGGTGTTGAAGATGATCTTAAGTTTCATCATCTTAAGATGATTCCAATAAGTTAGCCCCTATGGTAGCGTTATGTATAGGTTGCTGTGTTACTTATTACTTGAGGCTGTGTTGCTTGAAGTCCCTATTCCCTATTCTCTGAACTCTCTAGACCATAACCAGAGCCCCTAGGTTCTACTGTATATGGGATGAGTTATTTGACAACCTGGCAAGGTAGATATCTAGCTGGCCAACTTGGCAACAAAACCTACTTTTAAGGTGTCCCGAAGTGAACTGTCTTCATTATAATACTAAAAAACACACCCACAGGTCAAGACGACCCTTGCCCAGGTGAAGACCCTTCCCCCGCGCAAGCGTAGTAACAGAAGAGAATGACATAACCGATATTATAATTATATGTAAATCACTAACCAATCATTGTAACTGGGAGTGTACTACCTTGTAATTTTTGTGTATAAATGTAACGGTGATCTAGCCCTAGGTGTGCTTGATTTGTGGAAATTCCACCTTGCACCCGGCGCCGCAATAAAGAATGCCTGCTTTCTAAAACTCCAAATTGAGTCTTAGAGAGTTCTTCATCTGCTGATTTACGGTAACACCGGCACCGAGGGATTCTCAGAGAGGATTCCTTCCGATCCCCGGACGGAAGAGCCCCTGAGCGAAGAACATTGTTTTGTAAGTATTAAGGCATTCTTTCAAAACTTGAATATTTTGCAGTTGAAAAAGCCTGCCTGCCTGTAAGGTTGGGGCTAAAAGGGTACCCGTTTTGCAGTTGGAAACCTAGATGTCTGCCTGTAAGTCATAAGCGAAAGGTATTGCTGGGTTGGACTTTGTCGGTAATTACCTTTAAGGTTAGACTTTGGTTATATAACTAGCTAGCCATATATATATATTAATATTGATATATATAAAAAATATATACATAATACATAGTTATTTGGTAATTATAATTTTATAATTACCTTTGAATATTTGTTGTAATGGCATCAGGATTTGTAAAACTGTTTAAGAGTAAAAGTGTTGGGAATTTAGCGATGGATGAAAAGATACCAAAAACCTCGCCGTTGGGGTGTTTGTTAGCGCATTGGGGTGATTTACATGATGATTTGCACAAAACCCAGATGATTGAATATTGTAACCATTGGTGGCCTTTGTATGTTTTGGAGAATCAGGAAAAATGGCCAAAGAACGGAACTTTGAGTTATAATACTATTTTGCAGTTAATGTTGTTCTGTAGGAGAGAAGGCAAATGGAATGAAGTACCACATGTAGATTTGTTCTTTTATTTGAGACAGCGAGTGGATTGGCAGAATGAATGTAAGTTAATCAGTCGAGCTAAGTTGGTAATGGCGTTAACTTCGGAAAATAAGAAAACAAAGAGTTGTTGTTCCTAGCATTTTTACTCTTACTCTTTTACTTCCTTAAAAAAAAGGAAAAGGGGAAAAAAAAGAAAAAGGAAAAAAAAAGGTTCAGCTTGTGATATTGGAAAGAGGTGCATTAAGTTTACAGTACCAAAAGAGGATGAAATGCAATTAGAACTAGGAATAGCACCCCATAGGAGGGATGGAATTTCCCTCCCTCATGTGCAAGGAAAAAAAGTGTTAAAAAGAACCGGATAAATATAGAACGCAGAAGAAGGCTAAATCGATATCAAAAATGGGTGCTGTATGGAGTAAAGCATGCAATCCCAAGAGCTTTAAATTGGTCTAAATTATATGAGGTAAAACAAGACAAAAATGAATCTCCCTCTGTGTTCCTAGAAAAATTAAAGGAGACTGCTAGAAAATATACTGATTTAAAATTGAAAACAGAGGCAGAACAACAACTGGCTTTGATTTTTTTTATGGGACAATCAGCACCCGATATAAAAAGGAAACTCCAAAAGTTAGAGGGACAGGATTCCAGAAATTTAAATAAAATGCTTGAAGTAGCATGGAAAGTTATAATGATTATAATTAAGCTGGGAGATGATAAAGTTGAATTTTTAGTAGATACGGGCGCAAAATATTCTGTTTTAAATACTTGCAAAGGAAAACTGGGAAATAAAGTGGCTAATATAATTGGAGCGACTGGGAAACAGGAAAACAGGCCATTCCTTCAACCCCTAGATTTGAAATTTGGAAATAAGGTAATTACGCACGAATTTTTGTATGTGCCAGATTGTCCAATACCCTTGCTAGGGCGAGATCTATTGTCCAAATTAAATGCGCAAATAGTGTTTGAAGAAGGAGAAATTCTTTTAAAAATACCAGAATCAAAGACAGGGGAAATATTGATGATACAGGAGAAAGTTAAGGAACAAAAACCACAGGAAGTAGACCAGGCTGTTGTACCTATAGTCTGGGATACAAACATACCCGGTAACTCAAAAACAGCACAACCTGTAAAAATAGAATTAAAAGAACAGGCAAAACCAGTAAGAATCAAGCAATATCTAATTAACCCAGAGGTTAGACAAGGAATCAAGAAATTGATTGATAAAATTTTAAAGTTTGAAATTCTTGAAGAATGTGAGTCAGAATATAATACATCAATTCTACCAGTGAGAAAACCTTCAGGTGAATACAGACTAGTACAGGACTTAAGAGCTATAAATTAAATAGTTAAAGACATACACCCTATAGTTGCAAATCCATATACGCTTTTAACAGCATTGAGAGAGGTTGATCAGTGGTTTACAGTGCTTGATTTAAAGGATGATTTCTTTTGTATACCTCTGGAGAAGGAAAGACGAAAGTTATTTGCCTTTGAGTGGGAAAATCCACAAACAGGACGAAAGACACAACTAACATGGACAAGACTGCCGCAAGGACTCAAGAATAGTCCAATGATCTTTGGTAATCAGTTGACGAAAGATCTGGAACGGTGGAAGCAAAGTGATACAGAACCTAAACCTGCACATTTGCTTCTACAATACGTGGATGACATCTTGATTGCTACAGAAGAAAGACTGACCTGCATCAAGGTAACAATAGACCTTTTAAACTTTCTTGGACTGAATGGGTACAAAGTGTCTAGGAACAAGGCTCAGATAGCGAGCCAAACTGTAATATATCTGGGCTTTGAGATTTCAAAAGGGCAACGACAGTTGGGAACAGACCGTAAGGAAGCAATTTGTAGTATCCCCAAACCGAAAAAATGTTCATGAATTAAGAGCATTTCTGGGAATGGCTGGATGGTGTCGCCTTTGGATAATGAATTACGGTCTGATAGCAAAACCACTTTATGAGGCCCAAAAGGTTGTACCATTTGTGTGGGGCCCAGAACAGCAAAAAGCCTTTCTGAACTTAAAACAGGCTTTAATGACTGCACCAGCATTGGGACTTCCAGATCTAACCAAAGATTTTCAGTTATTTGTTCATGAAAGGTAACCTCTTGCCCTCGGGGTGCTGACTCAGAAAATGGGAAGCTGGAAAAGACCGGTTGGGTATTTCTCCAAACAACTGGGCACTGTAAGTAAAGAATGGCCTACATGTCTCCGAGCAGTCACTGCTACAGTGATGTTAATACAAGAAGCCCGGAAATTAACTTTGGGAAGGACAATAACAGTATATGTACCACACATGGTAATCACTGTTTTGGAACAAAAAGGGGGCCATTGGTTATCCCCTAGCAGAAGGATGAAATACCAAGTGATTTTGACAGAGCAGGATGATGTCATTTTGAAAACTACTAACTTAATTAACCCCGCAGACTTTTTGAACTCCGTGCAGGAAGAAGGGCAGATAGAACATGACTGTTTGGTGACCATTGAACATGTCTATTCCAGTCGAGAAGACTTAAAGGATAGACCGCTGGAAGATCCTGATTGGGAGTTATACACGGACGGCAGCAGCTTTGTGGAGGATGGGATCCAATATGCAGGATATGCGGTGACTACTGAGAATTGTGTTGTAGAAGCAAATTCTTTACCCCGCACAACTTCAGCCCAAAAGGCAGAATTGATAGCCTTGACGAGGGCATTGGAGTTAAGTGAGGGGAAGAAAGTGAACATTTGGACTGATTCAAAGTATGTTTTCGGCGTAGTACATGTTCATGGAGTCCTGTGGAAAGAAAGAGGATTATTATCCTCACAGGGGACGAGTATCAAATATCAAGAAGAAATCTTAAAATTGATACAAGCAGTCCAAAAACTGATTAAGGTGGCAATCATGCACTGTAAAGCACATCAATTGGGAAATACAAAAGAAATTATAGGAAACAAATTGGCAGACAGGACAGCTAGGAGAATTGCAAAGAGAGATGCCTTTCAAATGGCATTGATCCATATTAAGACCATTGCTCTACCAAGGGAGAAACCTAAGTATTCAGAGGAAGACGAGAAATTAGGTCAGTTGTTAAATGCAAAAAAGAATCTGGCAGGATGGTGGATAACATCACAAGGCCAAGTAGTAGTCCCACCACTAGTAATGAGGGAAATAATACAGACAAAACATAAGGAATGCCATTGGGGAGCAGAAGCATTGGTGGCACTTTTAAGGAAACAAATAGTATCAGTAAAAAATGCTAGAAAAGGCTAAAATGATAACTGCAAAATGTGAGATATGTTTGAAAAACAACCCAGTTGTAAAGAGAAAGGTTCAAATGGGAACATTAAAATCGGGAATGGAACCAGGAGATTATTGGCAAATCGATTTTTCAGAATTACCTCGCCAAAATGGGTATCGGTACATTTTGGTGGGGGTTAATACTTTTACAGGATGGCCAGAAGCCTTTCCCTGTTGGACCAACCAAGCAAAAGAAGTCATTAAGTGGCTATTCCAGGAAATTATCCCGAGATTTGGAGTACCGATCAGAATATCTTCAGATAGAGGTCCACATTTGTTGCAGAAATGGTGCAGGGCGTTAGTAAAATGTTGGGAATTACTTGGAATTTACATACACCCTGGAGACCACAATCCAGTGGTAAAGTAGAAAGAATGAATCAAACACTGAAAAGACAGATTAGTAAAATATGTCAGGAAACTAATTTGAAATGGCCTCAGGCACTCCCATTGGCTCTTTTGCGAATTCGGGTTCAACCGAAGAGTGGAACTTTAATTAGTCCGTATGAGTTGTTATACGGAAAACCATATGAATCTCCAGAACCAAATTTGAATGTACACATTAAAGGAAAACAAGATATATATAACTATCTACTTTCCCTAAGAAAAACTTTAACTGCGCTTCGGAGTGTGGTTGTTTGGAACAGGCCTCTGTCTTTGGAGAATCCAGTACATGATTTCCAACCAGGAGATTATGTTTATGTGAAAACATGGACTTCTGAACCCCTTCAGGAACGTTGGAAAGGACCTTTCCAAGTACAGTTGACTACCTTCACCGCCATCAAGAAAGCTGAATCAGAAGCGTGGATACACTACACCAGGGTGAAGAAAGCCCCACCATCGTGGAAAATTGTCAATAAGGAAGATAAGACCTCAAAATTGACTCTGAAATGTGTCTAATTTTGTGTATTCTTTTCAGAAATGGGAATGGATATTGGTTTGGATGTTAGTGGGAACCAATTTTCTAGCGAAATTTGAACCAGCTGGGGAATTAATAAAACACAGAAATTTATTAAAATTGGTATGTAATTCTACTCAAATTCCAGACCTTAATCCTGAGGAGATGACAATAGAATCGAGAAAAAGATGGGGAGGAAAGAAAATGAGAAATAAAAGGCAAATAGAAGCAGACCAATTCATATATCTCCCAAGAAAAACTCAGGATGAAAATTTGGTGTTAGGAAATGGTTAAACTATGTTTTTATTGGAATAGAGAGATTAAAGACTAGGATGGAATTTGAGTTCATGGATAAAATCACAGATTAGCACAGCATTAGACTTCTTGATAATCATTTTAAAAATTAGTTTGATCTATTACTGTTTAAAAAGGCAAATAAACAGTAAGATGGCATTTAAATCGAATGATCATCCAAGCAGTGACCAGACAACAGGATGAACAAGATACAGTTCCAAAGATTACCACTAAGATCACTAAGATGTAATGATTCTCACAAAAATAAATATTAAAACGAAAGTGTTGAAATTATTTTCAAAACGTTCAAAGGAGGGAAATGTTGAAGATTATCATAAGTTTTTATTGAATCTTTCTATATTTTGTGTTTAATAACGAATAAACAACTATAAGAACATCTTGATTTAAGAAGTTAGCCTCTATGTTAGTGTTACGTAAGGGTTGCTGTGCTACTTGTTATCCGAGGCTGTGTTGCTTGAAGTCCCTATTCTCTGGACCATGGTAGCCTCAGTCCTTACTCTCTAGACCGTAACCTTAGCACTTAGGTTCTATTGTATATAGGATGAGTTATTTGACAGCCTGACAAGGTAGATGTATATCTGGCCAACTTGGCAACAAAACTTACTTTTAAGGTGTCCTGAAGGGAACTGCCTTCATTATAATACTAAAAAACACACCCACAAGTCAAGAAGACCCTTGCCTAGGTGAAGACCCTTCCCACGCACAAGCATAGTAATAGAAGAGAATGACAGAGCAGATATTATAATTATATGTAAATCACTAAACAATCATTGTAACTGGGACTGTACTACTGTTGTGGTTTAACCTCAGTCGGCAACTAAGCACCACGCAGCCGCTCACTCACTCCCCCCTCCCCCGGTGGGATGGGGGAGAGAATTGGAAGAGCACAAGTGAGAAAAACTCGTGGGTTGAGATAAAAACAGTCTAATAATTTAAATATAATAATAATAATATAATAATAATAATAATAATAATACACAAAGCAAGTGATGCACAGTACAATTGCTCACCACCCGCCGACCGATGCCCAGCCAGTCCCCGAGCAGCAGCCCCCCTGGCCAGCTTTCCCCAGTTTATGTACTGAGCATGACGTCACATGGTATGGAATGTCCCTTTGGCCAGTTTGGCTGTGCCCCCTCCCAGCTTCTTGTGCACCTCCAGCCTTCTCAGTCGGTAGAGCATGGGAAGCTGAAAAGTCCTTGGCTAGTGTAAGCATTACCTAGCAACAACTAAAACATCGGTGCGTTATCAACTTTGTTCTCATCCTAAATCCAAAACACAGCACTGTACCAGATACTAAGAAGGAAATTAACTCTATCCCTGCCAAAACCAGGACAATATCCACCCCTTATTCTATACCATCTGCGTCATGCTCAAGTCTCATATTTTCCAGTATATTTTCATTAATCACCACCCTCTTTTTTTTAATATATATATATACACACACACATACACAGAGATATCATTCCCTTAGTCTGTGGGCCATCCCTCTAAACTGTTCGGTGAGTTCATTTAGTCCATGACTTCGGGCTCCATCTGTCATAATAACCTTCCAGGGCAGGAAAGATGGAGATGGTATGTGGTGTTGGATTGTTTCATGTTGAAATCAGTTCTGGTACCATCATCACTGTGCTTTGCTTGGTTTCATCGAAGTTATTCTTCATTAGTCTGGGTGATTCTTATTGTAATATCATTAGTATGGCATATAATATTATGAAGCACTTAACATCACATAATTCAGATCATTGGCTATTCTCACCCAAAATCAAATCCCCTTGAGGTACACATCGGACTGCCCCATCCTTCCGCATTATCCACCAAGTGCACCCAGGTCCTTGAGCAAAAGCAATCCCATGGATGGGTTTGCCTTTGCCCGAGGCAGGAATAACCCAAACTGTCTTCCCCAACATAATTTTTATGGGCACTACAGGGACTTTATTCCCATCTACAGTACGTAAAAGTTTTGACTGGGCAGGGCCTGCTCGTTTGGCAGATCCCCTGGTGTTGACTAACCAGGGAGCCTTAGCTAAATGTGTATCCCAATGTTTGAACATCCCGCCACTCATTGCTCTTGGTGTAGTCTTTAACAGTCCATTGTATCGTTCAATTTTCCCAGAGGCTGGTGCATGACAGGGGATGTGATATACCCACTCAATGCCGTGCTCTTTGGCCCAGGTGTCTGTGAGGTTGTTTCAGAAGTGAGTCCTGTTGTCTGACTCAATTCTTTCTGGGGTGCCATGTCGCCATAGGACTTGCTTTTCAAGGCCCAGGAGTGTGGGGGTTAAAAGCGGCACGGACTCCGGCAGACACAGCAACCAAAGACCTTTATTGCTTTTTGTTAGAATCTTTTATAGCAAGCAGAAGTGTACACGCACTACCTGCAGCTTGCAGATAGGTTATAGCCTTGTGTTCACGCACATCTATGCTCTAGCAGATTGGCCCGTTCTTCCTGATCATGCGAAATGCCTTCATGGTCTTTATCTTGTTTTTCTCCTTCCAGCTGCACATTCCTTTCTCTGTTATTTTCTGCTTAAGTGCCTTGTCATGCCAGGTGGTACAGTGTTTGCTCATTAAAATCAAACTCAGGAATGTCCGTTAGTGAGATTCCCATCCCCACATCTCCCCCTTTTTGTTTTACTAGAAACACTGCTGAAACCGATCTTTCAATCATTTTTCGCATATGTCGTGGTTTAACTTCAGTCGGCAACTAAGCACCACGCAGCCGCTCGCTCACTCCCCCCCACCCGGTGGGATGGGGGAGAGAATTGGAAGAGCACAAGTGAGAAAAACTCATGGGTTGAGATAAAAACAGTTTAATAATTGAAATAAAATGATAATAATAATAATATGATAATAATAATAATAATACACAAAGCAAGTGATGCACAGTACAATTGCTCACCACCCGCCGACCGATGCCCAGCCAGTCCCCGAGCAGCGGCCCCCCCGGCCAGCTTTCCCCAGTTTATGTACTGAGCATGACGTCACATGGTATGGAATGTCCCTTTGGCCAGTTTGGCTGTGCCCCCTCCCAGCTTCTTGTGCACCTTCAGCCTTCTCAGTCGGTAGAACATGGGAAGCTGAAAAGTCCTTGGCTAGTGTAAGCATTACCTAGCAACAACTAAAACATCGGTGCGTTATCAACTTTGTTCTCATCCTAAATCCAAAACACTGTACCAGCTACTAGAAAAGAAATTAACTCTATCCCTGCCGAAACCAGGACAATATCCACCCCTTATTCTATACCATCTGCGTCATGCTCAAGTCTCATATTTTCCAGTACATTTTCATTAATCACCACCCCTTTATATATATATATATATATATACACACACAGAGATATCATTCCCTTCGTCTGTGGGCCATCCCTCTAAAACGTTCGGTGAGTTCATTTAGTCCATGACTTTGGGCTCCATCTGTCATAATAATATTTCAGGGCAGGAAAAATGGAGATGGTATGTGGTGTTGGATTGTTCCATGTTGAAGTCAGTTCTGGTACCATCATCACTGTGCTTTGCTTGGTTTCACTGAAGTTATTCTTCATTAGTCTGGGTGATTCTTATTGTAATAACATTAGTATGGCATATAATATTATTAGTATTATTAGTATATCTGTGTATTATTAGTATAACTATTATAACTATAATTAGTACTTAACATCACATAATTCAGATCATTGGCTATTCTCACCCAAAATCAAATCCCCTTGAGGTACATATCGGACTTCCCCATCCTTCCGCATTATCCACCAAGTGCACCCAGGTCCTTGAGCAAAAGCAATCCCATGGATGGGTCTGCCTCTGCCTGAGGCAGGAATAACCCAGACTGTCTTCCCCAGCATATTTTTTATGTGCACTACAGGAACTTTATTCCCATCTACAGTACGTAAAAGTTCTGACTGGGCAGGGCCTGCTCGATTGGCAGATCCCCTAGTGTTGACTAACCAGGTGAACTTTGCTAAATGCGTATCCCAATGTTTGAACGTCCCGCCACCCATTGCTCTCAGTGTAGTCTTTAACAGTCCATTGTATCGTTCAATTTTCCCAGAAGCTGGTGCATGATAGGGGATGTGATACACCCACTCAATGCCGTGCTCTTTGGCCCAGGTGTCTATGAGGTTGTTTCGGAAATGAGTCCCATTGTCTGACTCAATTCTTTCTGGGGTGCCATGTCGCCATAGGACTTGCTTTTCAAGGCCCAGAATAGTGTTCCGGGCGGTGGCATGGGGCACGGGATATGTTTCCAGCCATCCGGTGGTTGCCTCCACCATTGTAAGCATGTGGCGCTTGCCTTGGCGGGTTTGTGGGAGTGTGATATAATCGATCTGCCAGGCCTCCCCATATTTATATTTCAACCATCGTCCTCCATACCAAAAAGGCTTTAACCGCTTGGCTTGTTTGATTGCAGCGCATGTTTCGCATTCATGGATAACCTGGGCTATAGTGTCCATGGTCAAGTCCACCCCTCGATAACGAGCCCACCTGTATGTTGCATCTCTTCCTTGGTGGCCTGAGGTGTCATGGGCCCACCGAGCTAGAAATAATTCACCCTTATGTTGCTAGTCCAGATCCACCTGAGCCACTTCAATCTTAGCAGCCTGATCCACCTGCTGGTTGTTTTGATGTTCTTCAGTGGCCCGACTCTTGGGTACGTGAGCATCTACGTGACGGACTTTTACAACCAGGTTCTCCACCCGGGCAGCAATATCTTGCCACAATGCGGCAGCCCAGATGGGTTTGCCTCTGCACTGCCAGTTGCTCTGCTTCCATTGCTGCAACCACCCCCACAGGGCATTTGCCACCATCCATGAGTCAGTATAGAGATAGAGCACTGGCCACTTTTCTCAGTCAGCAATGTCTAAAGCCAGCTGGATGGCCTTGACTTCTGCAAATTGGCTCGATTCACCTTCTCCTTCAGCAGTTTCTACAACTTGTTGCATAGGACTCCATACAGCAGCTTTCCACCTCCGATGTTTTCCCACAAGACGACAGGACCCATCAGTGAACAGGGCATATTGCTTCTCATTTTCTGGTAGTTCATTATACATTGGGGCCTCTTCAGCACGCGTTACCTCCTCCTCTGGCAATATTCCAAAATCTTTGCCCTCTGGCCAATCCATGATCACTTCCAGGATTCCTGGGCGACTGGGGTTTCCTATTCGAGCCCGTTGTGTGATCAGTGCGACCCACTTACTCCACGTAGCATCAGTTGCATGATGTGTACAGGGGACCCTCCCTCTGAACATCCAGCCCAGCACCGGCAGTCGGGGTGCCAGGAGGAGCTGTGCTTCAGTGCCGATCACTTCCGAAGCAGCTCGAACCCCTTCATATGCTGCTAATATCTCTTTTTCAGTTGGAGTATAGCGGGCCTCGAATCCTCTGTATCCCCGACTCCAAAACCCTAGGGGTCGACCTCGAGTCTCCCCTGGTGCTTTCTGCCAGAGGCTCCAGGTAGGGCCATTCTCCCCGGCTGTAGTGTAGAGCACATTTTTTACCTCTTGCCCTGCCCGGACTGGCCCCAGGGCTACTGCATGAACTATCTCCCGTTTAATTTGTTCAAATGCTTGTCGTTGCTCAGGGCCCCATTTGAAATCGTTCTTCTTCCGGGTCACTTGATAGAGAGGGTTTACAATCAGACTGTAATTTGGAATGTGCATTCTCCAAAAACCCACGATGCCTAAGAAAGCTTGTGTTTCCTTTTTGCTAGTTGGTGGAGACATGGCTGTTATTTTGTTGATCACATCCATTGGGATCTGACGACGTCCATCTTGCCATTTTATTCCTAAAAACTGGATCTCCTGTGCAGGTCCCTTGACCTTACTTTGTTTTATGGCAAAACCGGCCTTCAGCAGGATTTGGACTATTTCCTTCCCTTTCTCAAAAACTTCTCCTGCTGTGTTGCCCCACACGATGATATCATCAACCTATTGCAGGTGTTCTGGAGCCTCACCCTGTTCCAGTGCAGTCTGGATCAGTCCATGGCAAATGGTGGGGCTGTGTTTCCACCCCTGGGACAGTCGGTTCCAGGTGTACTGGACGCCCCTCCAAGTGAAAGCAAATTGTGGCCTGCACTCCGCTGCCAAAGGGACTGAGAAAAACGCATTAGCAATATCAACTGTGGCATACCACTTGGCTGCCTTTGACTCCAATTCGTATTGAAGTTCTAGCATGTCTGGCACGGCAGCACTCAGCAGTGGCGTGATTTCATTTAGGCCACGATAGTCTACTGTTCGTCTCCACTCTCCATTAGACTTCCGCACTGGCCATATGGGACTGTTAAAGGGTGAGCGGGTCTTGCTGATCACTCCTTGGCTCTCCAGTCGACGAATCAGCTTATGGATGGGAATCAGGGAGTCTCGGTTGGTGCGATATTGCCGCCGGTGCACCGTGGTGGTAGCAATTGGCACTTGTTGGTCTTCGACCTTCAGCAACCCCACAACAGAGGGGTCCTCCGAAAGACCAGGCAAGGTGGACAGCTGTTTAATTTCCTCCATCTCCAAGGCAGCTATACCAAAAGCCTACCGGTACCCTTTTGGGTCCTTGAAATACCCTCTCCTGAGGTAGTCTATGCCAAGGATGCACAGAGCATCTGGGCCAGTCACAATGGGGTGCTTCTGCCACCCGTTCCCAGTTAGACTCACTTCGGCTTCCAATACAGTTAGCTGTTGGGATCCCCCCGTCACCCCAGAAATACAGATGGGTTCTGCCCCTATATAGCTTGATGGCATTAGGGTACACTGTGCACCGGTGTCTACCAGAGCCTTATACTTCTGTGGGTCTGACGTGCCAGGCCACCGAATCCACACAGTCCAGTAAACCCGGTTGTCCCTTTCCTCCCCCTGGCTGGAGGCAGGGCCCCTCTAATCCTCATCACAGTACTCATTTCTCATTTCTTGTACGTACGAGTCAGAAGTTTCTTCATTAAGATCAGGAGTAAGATCAGCCCTTCTACTCTCTCTGGGGAACTGCCCGCTGGAAACTGGAGCAGCAATTTTCCTGGAAGAACCTCTTTCTGTGATTGTTTTCCCTTGCAATTCGCGTACCCGTGCCCCTAGGGCTGAGGTAGGTTTTCCATCCCACTTCCTCATGTGCTCTCCGTGGTCACGCAGATAAAACCATAGGGTGCCCCATGGTGTGTACCCTTTATATTCTCTCTCTTGAGCAAAAGAACGCTTACTTCTAATAGCCGAGATACTGGTCCGTACAGGTGAGGAGTAGGACCTATCCTCTCTGAGTTGCTGGATCTCCCGGGACAGTTTTTCGGACAGTTTCTCCACAGCCGAGACGATGGAGGAAGAAAGACTTTCCTCGTATTGCCGGAGTTGACTAGCCAATTCAACCACTGTTTGTTCCTCTCCATCTTTCCAGGTCATCACTGCCAATGAATTGGCGTATGACGATGGTGAGCTCCTTATAAACTTCCGCCACATGGGTCGTTTGCACTTGACTTCGTCTGGATCTTTGGATAGTTGTTTATTGTTCAGGTCATCATAAATCACCTCCAGCACAGCTAATTCTCTCAGAAACTGGATACCCTTCTCCATGGTGGCCCACTTGCTTGGGCGACATATGACATCTTCCTTAAAGGGATACCTTTCCTTCACGCTTGACAAGAGTCGCCTCCAAAGGCTGAGGATACGTGTCCCTTTTCCAATTGCTTTATCAATGCCCCCTTCCCTAGAAAGGGATCCCAGCTGCTTGGCTTCCCTACCCTCTAATTCCAGGCTACTGGCCCCATTATCCCAGCATCGGAGCAGCCAGGTGACAATATGCTCACCTGGACGACGGCTGAAATCTTTTCGTATATCTCGCAGCTCACTCAGGGATAGAGATCGGGTGGTCACTGACTCGTTTGAGTTCTTCCTCTTCCTCCTCCCCGATCAGCGGCCGACTCTCCTCCTCCCGTTCTCGTGATGGCCCTTCTCCAGGGTAGTCGTACAGTTCTTCCTCCGGTTCCCTTTTAGAAGAAGCTTCTTCCTCCCTTACTAAACGAGCCGACTTCCGCTTCCAAAATTTCTTCTTGTGTACAGGGTCGACTGATACCGGCACAGGCTGGTTCTTTGGTTCAGCCACAGGGCCTGTTGCCGGGGTTGGAGTGGTTGCAGTGCATGTCGCCGGGGTTGGAGTGGCCGCAGTGCAAGTGCATGTCACCGGAGTCCGAGTAGCCGCAGGGCCTGTTGCCGGGGTCTGAGTGACTGCAGTGCAAGTGCATGTCACCGGAGTCTGAGTGGCCGCAGGGCCTGTCGCCGGGGTTGGAGTAGCCACAGTGCAAGTGCATGTCACCGGAGTCTGAGTGGCCGCAGGGCCTGTCGCCGGGGTTGGAGTGGCCACAGTGCAAGTGCATGTCACCGGAGTCTGAGTGGCCGCAGGGCCTGTCGCCGGGGTCTGAGTGACCGCAGTGCATGTCGCCGGGGTCTGAGTGGCCTCAGTGCATGTCGCCGGGATTGGAGTGGCCGCAGTGCATGCCGCTGGGGTCTGAGTGGCCGCAGTGCATGTCGCCGGGATTGGAGTGGCCGCAGTGCATGTCGCTGGGGTCTGAGTGGCCGCAGTGCATGTCGCCGGGGTCTGAGTGGCTGCAGTGCATGTCGCCGGGATTGGAGTGGCCGCAGTGCATGTCGCTGGGGTCTGAGTGGCCGCAGTGCATGTCGCCGGGGTCTGAGTGGCTGCAGTGCATGTCGCCGGGATTGGAGTGGCCGCAGTGCATGTCGCTGGGGTCTGAGTGGCCGCAGTGCATGTCACCGGGGTCTGAGTGGCCGCAGTGCATGTTGCTGGGGTCTGAGTGGCCGCAGTGCATGTCGCCGGGGTCTGAGTGGCCGCAGTGAATGTCGCCAGGGTCTGAGTGGCCGCAGTGCATGTCGCCGGGGTCTGAGTGGCTGCAGTGCATGTCGCTGGGGTTGGAGTGGCCGTAGTGCGTGTTGCCCGGGTTTGAGTGGCCGCAGGGCCTGTTGCCGGGGTCTGAGTGGCTGCACGGCCTGTCGCTGGGGTCGGAGTGGCCGCTGGGCGCGTTGCCCGGGTCTGAGTGGCCGCAGTGCGTGTCGTTTTACCGTCAGAACCAGAGACCTTCCCTTCCCTTTGAGGGCACTGAATGGTGTTGAACAGGGCTCGGTAGGCATGGGCCAGGCCCCAGCACGTTGCAATGAGCTGCATCTCTCTGGAGTTGCCAGGGTGACAGCATACTTTTTCCAAATATTCTACTAACTTTTCAGGATTCTGCACTTGCTCAGGGGTGAAGTTCCAAAACACTGGGGGTGCCCATTGGCCTAGGTACTTGCCCATCTTGTCCCACACACCCTGCCACTCATAATTATTCAGCCTTGGGGCAGATCTCTGGATGATATTCTTAAATTGCTTACCAACTTTAGACAAAACCGAAACAGTATTCCCAAGAAGTATTAATAGAAGTATCTTAACTGCCCAAGGATGTTCAAAATACTGAAAAATTACTGTAATGAAGGAGGAAACATTATAGAAGAATGTAGTGACCCTGCCATTCTGTATTTCCTCCGTAAAAAAACTCTCAGAAAAGTTACTGCAATTGCTAGTTGTCTCCACGAAATGATCTCCATGGTACAGTAACGGCTTCATTGCAAAGTTTACATACCACACTAACGTCAAGGTCAATGTTCTAAAAACAAACCTCACAAGCGAGACATTACTATTCACTGCAGACCACAGCAAACTGCAAAACCCAACACCAATCTTTAACATGTACAGCAGGAAAAAGAGCGCGATGCAGATTATACAAATCAATATCGAGAACAGAGAAACCAACATTGTGACCCACAACTACTAACAGATATAAGTTCTTTAATACACTCCGGTTAACCTGTTATTATCTCAAACCCTTCGAGCCCCACGTTGGGCGCCAAAAAGGACTGTCGTGGTTTAACCTCAGTCGGCAACTAAGCACCACGCAGCCGCTCGCTCACTCCCCACCACCCGGTGGGATGGGGGAGAGAATTGGAAGAGCACAAGTGAGAAAAACTCGTGGGTTGAGATAAAAACAGTTTAATAATTGAAATAAAATGATAATAATAATAATATGATAATAATAATAATAATACACAAAGCAAGTGATGCACAGTGCAATTGCTCACCACCCGCCGACCGATGCCCAGCCAGTCCCCGAGCAGCGGCCCCCCCGGCCAGCTTTCCCCAGTTTATGTACTGAGCATGACGTCACATGGTATGGAATGTCCCTTTGGCCAGTTTGGCTGTGCCCCCTCCCAGCTTCTTGTGCACCTCCAGCCTTCTCAGTCGGTAGAACATGGGAAGCTGAAAAGTCCTTGGCTAGTGTAAGCATTACCTAGCAACAACTAAAACATCGGTGCGTTATCAACTTTGTTCTCATCCTAAATCCAAAACACTGTACCAGCTACTAGAAAAGAAATTAACTCTATCCCTGCCGAAACCAGGACAGCATACCTTGTAACAGACACGGCACACAAACCAGGATGCAAAGGAACATTACTAAGCATAGCCCTCCTAGCTTGGCTAGTCCTTTTAACCAGCCGCTTAGACCCCGTTTCCCGAATAATTTATCCAACCAGTCCCAGGGGTCTTCCACTCTTAGCTTCTGTACTCCTTCCTTCAACATCTGAATGCTGCGGTGAATTGATTCCGAATGGTCAGATAGGTTCATACAACACATTCCCTCCAACTCTTCACACCCATGGCCTTGCGCTAAAAGCAAAAAATCTATCGCTGCTCTATTTTGCAAAGTAGCATGTCGTATAGAATCTACATCCATTAGTAATCCTGTTAGTGCTTCAGAGGTTGCGTTTGATTGTTTCGCTAGCCAACATCCTAATTTATTTAATGTGACCAAACTCTTTGCTGCTGCGACACCTGGAGCCAAGATTGCAACCGCAGCTATAGTGTTCCGGTTCCATAGGTCGACAGCATCATCACATTGTGAAGTGTAGGCATGTGCTCCGCGCTTACTGCGCGTCTTAGAGGTGCCCCTTCTGTGGTCTAGGATCATAGATGTGTTTGGCATTAGTAGAGTTAATCTTCCCAACGAACACGGCCCACCTTTAATATGAGAGGGAATGCCAGGCCAGGCCCGGTCTCCACATATTAAAAAGACCCCCCTGGGTAATCCTATAGGTGCATTGGATGATTTAGATATATTGCTGCTTGTGTGGTTACACCACAGTGATTCATTTTTATAGATTCCCAGGGTCGCGTTAACTGACCAGGCTCGGGAAACGTTGGCCCCTGAATAATTGAAATACAAACACCAATCCATTTTTATGGACCCTAATAGCTCGAGTTCCTGAGGTTCTATTGGCAAGTGATTAAGATGTGGTAGGCATCCATCCCAATTGTCAGTGGCGTGTCGTCCCCCTCTGCAGGCCTCCTTGAAAGGACTAGTCAGGCCCAAGTCCCAATTATCTAAAGGAAGCCCCACTAGGCAGGTAGAAAAGGGGTTGCCGGGAGAAGATATCGACAGGCAGATGGAATCCTGTCCTGTCTGATTGGCCAGAGTTACCCAAACATTTTCCTTCGGCTGTGAGGGTGCCCATAACGCAGCAACTGCACACAGTGATACCAGCCACAAGACACCCCCCCATACTGGCGTCATGGTTTACATTCTCTTTTTGTTCCGTTTCCACCCAAATCATTTGTCACACTGTCATTTGGTACTTTCCCAGTCCATTTCCCACACAGTCCACAGCTGGGGGACACCATGTGATCTCCCACACACTAGCTGTAGATTCTGTGGTTCGGCGCTCCCGGTGGTATGCCCTTTACACCTTGTGCACCTTCCCGCCCGGAACTGAGAGTGACAATACCAGTTTCTTTCGCAATTATCGTATTTGCACAAAGTCCATGCGTGATGTGTTGATCCGGGACACTGGAGGCAGGGAATTCCTGTCACCTCTCGATTATCCAGTTGACTCTTCTCCGCCGCCTGGTGTTCCCAGTCCACGGCTAATGGCAACCCACTTGGTCCTCTATATACCCCGACACGGCCTGGCCCACTAGGTGGTTCCCCGAATATCGAATGAGATACTTTGTGTAAGTCCCAGTAATCTACTTCAAACCGTTGATGCATCCGTGGGCTCCTTGGGCTCCTTGTCCAGATACGGTCGAACGCAGCGGGCGGGTATCCATCGGGGTCCACGATCTGTGGAAACACAAGCATATCCTCTCCCCCATGTTATAAGATCATAAGGGCCTTCCCATTGGCTATTTTCCAATGACTTGACTCACACCTGAGCCCTTTCCCCTGCCAGAGAAGCTGAGTTACAAGATGTAAAGTGTCTCGCTATTACTGTGTTAGGGCTGCCAACTGCTGTCCTGTCTTCCCTTATTGTAAGATGATTTAACACATATACTGCCTTATGGAGACGGGCTTGCGGTGATTCCCCTAGCATTCCCCCTTTTTGTTTTTGTAGTAGCTGCTTGAGAGTGAGATGAGCCCGCTCAACGATACCCTGGCTCTGAGGGGAATAAGGGATACCAGTGATATGTCGAATGCCCCATTGTGCCAAAAAGGCCTGCGTTTTTGCACTTATGTACCCGGGCCCATTGTCCGTTTTGATCTGGTGTGGAACCCCTAGAGCAGCAAAGGCCCCTTTCCAGTGCCGTAAAATATCTTTGCTTTTTTCTCCGGTCTCTGCGGTCGCCCATAGAGCTCCGGAGAACGTATCGATGGAAACATGCACATATTTTGTTTGCCAAATTCTCCGATATGAGTAACATCGGATTGCCAAATCTGTAGGGCCTTTTCTCCTCGGGGATTTACCCCTGTTTGGGGTATGGGAACTAATTGCTGACAGTCAGGACACATTTGTACAATACTTTGTGCCGTGTCCCAAGTCAACCCAAATTGTCGACGCAGCATTCGGGCAGATTGATGGAAAAACTCGTGCGACAATCGGGCTTGTGTAGAAACGTCTGGTACAGGGACTGTCCATACGGGGGCAGCGAGACGATCAGCTCGCGCATTCCCTTCTGATATAAACCCTGGGAGAGAGGTATGACTCCTCACGTGGAGCACGTAATACGGGTTTACGCGGCGATTCAACAAGTCCCATACCTGTTTGAACATTAAAAACACTGGTTCGTTATCAACTTCTTTGAGCCAAGCCTTTTCCAAGCGCCTGACAACGTTGGCGACGTACTGAGAATCAGTAACCAAATTTAATGGCATCTCCCATTGGCGAAAGACCTGAATTACTGCTGTCCTGGTTTCGGCAGGGATAGAGTTAATTTCCTTCCTAGTAGCTGGTACAGTGCTGTGTTTTGGATTTAGGGTGAGAACAATGTTGATAACACACCAATGTTTTAGTTGTTGCTAGGTAGTGTTTACACTAGTCAAGGACTTTTCAGCTTCCCATGCTCTACCAACTGAGAAGGCTGGAGGTGCACAAGAAGCTGGGAGGGGGCAGAGCCAGGACAGCTGACCCAAACTGGCCAAAGGGATATTCCATATCATGTGACGTCATGCTCAGTATATGAAGCTGGGGGAAGAAGAAGGAAGGGGGGGACGTTTGGAGTGATGGCGTTTGTCTTCCCAAGTAACCGTTATGCGTGATGGAGCCCTGCTTTCCTGGAGATGGCTGAACACCTGCCTGCCGATGGGAAGTAGTGAATGAATTCCTTGTTTTGCTTTGCTTGCGTGTGTGGCTTTTGCTTTACCTATTAAACTGTCTTTATCTCAACCCACGAGTTTTTCTCACTTTTACCCTTCTGATTCTCTCCGCCATCCCACCGGGGGGGAGTGAGCGAGCGGCTGCGTGGTGCTTAGTTGCCAACTGAGATTAAACCACGACAGTCCTTTTTGGCGCCCAACGTGGGGCTCGAAGGGTTCGAGATAATGACAGGTTTGATTGGAATGTGCTAGATCGAATTTATAGCTGTTATAGCTGTTTAGCTATTAATTGGCAGGCTCCTGTGCTTGCCATGGGGCTTGCTTGCCTTACTGTATATTAGAGTCTAGTGCTCGTTAGTGGCTGCTTTTTGCTTTTGCTGCTTGCTGTACTGCTGATCATCTTACTCTACTGTGCCTGGGAACATTTTGATAACAGCAATGGCGATGTGCCTGGACTGGCAGATGGCCAGGGCATCGCTGCTGTTTCTGTGCTGCTGTACTGGACAGGCTGGAACTCCAGTGTGAACTCGAGTCGAAGGGACTGTGACCTGTGGATGAGTCCATGTGGGAGCAGGACACCCCAAAGCGTCTGTGGCCGTGGATAAGCCCATGCCAGAGCAGGTACATCTCGAAGCGTCTGTGGCCGCGGTTATGTTTGTGCTACAGCAGGTTTACTTCTGAAGGGACTGTGGCTGCGAGTAAGGCCACGCTGGAGCAGGTATATCTCTGAAGACATTGTGGTCCATGGAGAAGGCCGTGCTGGAACAGGTGCATCTCAAAGTGACTGTGGATAAGTCTATGCCGCAGCAGGTGTACCCCTGGAGAGACTGTGGCTCATAGATAAGGCTCCACTTGGAGCAGGTACTACCCTAAGGGACTGCAGTCTGTGGATAAGTCCAAGCTGGAGCAGGGGCAAGGGGAGGAGTTCATTGCAATGTTAAACGCTATAACCTGGCCCAAAGGGACCAGGGGTGGAGATGATTGTAATGGAAATACCTTTAAATTGTTGTAACCCATGATTTGAGTTGCGTGTTATAGAAATTACTGTAGCAGGAACCACCTGAACCAGTGGAGGACAAGCCTTGCAAGAAGCAGTGCAAGTGCAGCAGTGACCCGACCTGAGCTGGCTTTGGTACCCAGTAACTCCACGCAACACACCACCTCTCCTGTCCTGAGTGACCACCATCACAGATGGAGCCCAAAGTCACGGACTAAATGAACTCAATGGATATTTCATGGACATTTGTGGACATTTTACAGACATTCCACAAGGGTGGTCCATAGACTAAGGGAATGATATCTGTGTGTTATATCAAAGGATGGAAAGCGGGGTGGGTGGTTAATGAGGTTGTACTGGAAAATATGGGACTTGAGCATGACATAGATGGTATAGAATAAGGGGTGGATACTGTCCTGGTTTCGGCAGGGATAGAGTTAATTTCCTTCCTAGTAGCTGGTACAATGCTGTGTTTTGGATTTAGGGTGAGAACAATGTTGATAACACACCAACGTTTTAGTTGTTGCTAGGTAGTGTTTACACTAGTCAAGGACTTTTCAGCTTCCCATGCTCTACCAACTGAGAAGGCTGGAGGGGCACAAGAAGCTGGGAGGGGGCACAGCCAGGACAGCTGACCCAAACTGGCCAAAGGGATATTCCATATCATGTGACGTCATGCTCAGTATATAAAGCTGGGGGAAGAAGAAGGAAGGGGGGGACGTTTGGAGTGATGGCGTTTGTCTTCCCAAGTAACTGTTACGCGTGATGGAGCCCTGCTTTCCTGGGGATGGCTGAACACCTGCCTGCCGAGGGGAAGTAGTGAATGAATTCTTTGTTTTGCTTTGCTTGCGTGTGTGGCTTTTGCTTTACCTATTAAACTGTCTTTATCTCAACCCACGAGTTTTTCTCACTTTTACCCTTCTGATTCTCTCCGCCATCCCACCGGGGGGGAGTGAGCGAGCGGCTGCGTGGTGCTTAGTTGCCAACTGAGATTAAACCACGACAACTGCGTATATTTCCACCAGCTGAGGACTTCCTACAACATGGTGACCTTGATGTTTCCATTCCCCTTTTTCGCACCACACTATAACTGCCTTACCTGTTCGTCCTGACCCATCGGTGAATAAGGTGGGTCCTTCGACAGGTACCTCCTTACTCAACGATTCGGGAATTATACTAATTTCCTCATTAAGGGAGAATAATTTGTGAGATGGATAGTGAATTAGAATTTGTCCCCTAAAGTTTTCCAGCGCTATCTGTAGTTCTAGGCTATTAGCCTCACACCAATTAAGGTGGTCTTTAGTCAGTGGGAGATAAATTGTTTTAAGATCTGTGCCCGTTAATTCCAAACATCGCGCGCGTCCCTTTCGCACAAGCATCGAAAACATTTCCACCCTCGTTACTATCGTTTTTGGTGCTTGATGCGGCAGGAATACCCACTCAATGATGGCTAAGGGATCCTGGGTACCCTTGCTGTCCCATTGGCCTAAGAGGCCCACTGCTTGTCTGGACTGATTTAGGACATACGAGTTAACTCCCAATCCTTCAATTACGCGTTGTGCCTGCCTTTCGGTAAGCACCTGTGATATTTTTTGTAGCGCTTGTTTGGCCTCTGTCGTTAATTCTCGTGGAGATGTCAACTCAGGATTACCCTTTAACAACTTGAACAGTGGGTTTAACATGTCATTATCTATTCCCAGCAATGGGCGCACCCAATTGATAGTCCCTACTAGTTTTTGCAAGTCATTCAGTGTCTTAATGTTAGATTGCAAGGTTATGGGTTGGGGCTGTATCGTATGTTCCAAAATCTTCCACCCCAAGTACTTCCACGGGGCTTGCACTTGCACCTTTTCAGGAGCTATTTGCAAGCCGTATGTCTTTAACCCCTGCAACATATCTTTCATAACTGTGACCAGTTCCTTTGGGTCCCGTCCGGCGATTAAAATATCGTCCATGTAGTGATAACAAATTAAGTTCGGATATTTGTTTCTTATGGGCGACAACGCACGCGCAACATATATTTGACATATTGTGGGACTGTTTTTCATGCCCTGGGGCAACACCGTCCAATGATATCGCAACCTAGGCCCTTGATGGTTTACAACTGGGAGAGAGAAGGCAAATCTGGGAGCATCTTCCGGCGCTAAGGGAATCGTGAAAAAGCAGTCTTTCAAATCGATAATCACAATGTCCCATTGACGAGGTATCAATGTTGGCGAAGGCATACCTGGTTGCAATGTCCCCATATCTTGAATCACGGCATTTACTTGCCGTAAATCATGTAGAAGTCTCCATTTGCCACTTTTCTTTTTTATAACAAACACTGGGGTGTTCCAGGCGCTGGTGGTGGGAACCAGATGTCCTTGACTCACTTGCTCGTCCACTAACGTTTGCAACGCGTCGGCCTTTTCCTGTGATAGGGGCCACTGATCCACCCACACTGGCTGATCGGTGAGCCATGTGAGTCGAACGGTGGGCCGAGCGCCAGTGACCCCCGCTAAAAATGTTGATGCGAGTCAGCAGTGCCAATCACTAGTCCCCAAGTGCTCAAGACATCTCGTCCCCACAGGTTTAACAGCACAGGAACCACAAAAGGTCGAATAGTTGCAACCTGTCCTTCCGGGCTTACAATCTGTATTAAGTTGGCACTCTGCCTGGACGTCGACAGGCCTCCGATTCCCACTAGCCCCGTGTTGACCGGGATGGTTTCCCATGACCCAGGCCACTTTGCAGTACTGATGATAGTAACGTCTGCCCCTGTATCTATCATTCCCTTCACTACCAGTTGTTCCGGTTTGCTGCCTTTATTCTTTAGAGTGCAGGTCAAAGTGGGCTGAGTTCTTTGGACAAGCTGAGTCCAAAAAATATTTGGTTCACCTGTTGACCCAAATCCGCCAAGTCCCCGGGAAATATGATCCCGATTACGAACCATGCTCTTAAAAGGAACTAGCTGTGCAATCCTGCTTCCAGCTGGAATAAATACTGGAGGAGACGGGGTCCATAGCAGCGCTTGCAGCTGTCCCGTATAATCATAGTTGATAACCCCAGGTAACACAAACAAACCCTGCATAGTAGCACTGGATCTCCCCACCAATAGGGCGCTCAGCCCCTGGCCAAGGGGGCCTCTCACATTGAGGGGCACCCTGTGCACAGTCTGATTGTTTATAGAGAGGTTGGTGGCTGTGGAGACATCCACTCCGGCACTGCCGATGGTTCTGGCCTTGAGGTGACCCAGGCCTGCTGAGACAGCGGTCTCATGGGGTTTTGGGGTTGGGGATTTTGGGGTGGCATTTGTGTCGGTGCGCGCCCCCGCCTCGCGCTCGACTTCCCGTTTCCCGACAAGGGTCGACTGCGGAGATCGTATTTCGACCGGCATTGATTAACATAGTGCCTCCCCTTGCGGCAGCGCGGGCAAATACCAGGAGGCTGCTGAATTCCTTCCGATCCTCCCTTTTGTACAGGATTCTCAGGACATTGCCGTTTAAAATGCCCCGAGTTTCCACAGCGGAAACACGCTTTGTTACCGGGACGCAAGGCAGCAGCTAAACAGGCTGCAAAAACCTCATTCTTATGTGTAATTGAACCCACACGATTGCACGTGTCAAGCATGTCTATTATGGTCGGATTTCGCAATGTCTGTAAGACTCTTTTACAGTCCTCATTGGCATTTTCTATAGCCAATTTCATAAGCAATGCCTCTTTGGCTTCAGGATTTTGTATTTCTTTTTGAATAGCTTCTTGGAGCTTGTCGATAAAATCCATGTAAGGTTCGTTGGCCCCTTGCTTAATGCTAGTAAAAGATTTTACCGGTCGTCCTGTATCAGGGACCTTTACCATTGCTTGAAACGCAAGGTCTGCTGATTGTCTTAAAATTTCAGGCGCCAGCTGTGCCTGCAGTAGCGGCGTATTGACAGGGTCCTCCCCCATTAACTGAGCGATTCCCGCACCCAGTAGCGGGTCTCCCGCTCGCCATTAAAAGCAGTAGCCGAATCAAGGGGAATTCCCTTTTGCTTTAGCCATGAAAGCAATATGCGGAGGGTATAATCATCATACTTAATTCCATGCTTTTCTAACAGTTTCTTAATAATACATAGTATAGATTCCTCCTCCTTAGTTAGTTGCGATCCCATTTTAAGTTTCCAGCTGCTCACCTCTACTACGACTAGGCGATGATTCAAAGTTCCGGCTCCAGCTCTTTCCTGAGAATGCTCTGTCTCCCGCTGGCTGTGGCTCGTTCAGCTGGCTCCCCACCGGTGCTCTGTTCCAGCATTTTCGCCCCACGTTGGGCGCCATTTGTGGGGGTGAAAAGCGGCACGGACTCCAGCAGACATGGCAACCAAAGACATTTACTGCTTTTTGTTAGCATCTTTTATAGCAAGCAGAAGTGTACATGCAATACCTGCAGCTTGCAGATGGGTTATAGCCTTGTGTTCACGCGCATCTATGCTCTAGCAGATTGGCCCGTTCTTCCTGATCATGCGAAATGCCTTCATGGTCTTTATCTTGTTTTTCTCCTTCCAGCTGCACATTCCTTTCTCCGTTGTTTTCTGCTTAAGTGCCTTGTCATGCCAGGTGGTACAGCGTTTGCTGATTAAAATCAAACTCAGGAATGTCTGTTAGTGAGATTCCCACTCCCACACAAGAGAGTGTTCTGGGCGGTGGCATGGGGCACGGGATATGTTTCCAGCCATCTGGTGGTTGCCTCCACCATTGTAAGCACATGGCGCATCCCTTGGCGGGTTTGTGGGAGTGTGATATAATCGATATGCCAGGCCTCCCCATAGTTATATTTCAGCCATCATCCTCCATACCAGAGAGGCTTTAACCGCTTGGCTTGCTTGATTGCAGCGCATGTTTTGCATTCATGGATAACCTGCGCAATAGGGTCCATGGTCAAGTCCACCCCTCGATCACGAGCCCATCTGTATGTTGCATCTCTTCCTTGGTGGCCTGAGGTGTCATGGGCCCACCGAGCTAGAAATAATTCACCCTTATGTTGCCAGTCCAGATCCACCTGAGCCACTTCAATCTTAGCAGCCTGATCCACCTGCTGGTTATTTTGATGTTCTTCAGTGGCCCGACTCTTGGGTACGTGAGCATCTACGTGACGGACTTTTACAACCAGGTTCTCCACCCGGGCAGCAATATCTTGCCACAATGCGGCAGCCCAGATGGGTTTGCCTCTGCGCTGCCAATTGCTCCGCTTCCATTGCTGCAACCACCCCCACAGGGCATTTGCCACCATCCAGGAGTCAGTATAGAGACAGAGCACTGGCCACTTTTCTCGGTCAGCAATGTCTAAAGCCAGCTGGATGGCCTTGACTTCTGCAAATTGGCTCGATTCACCTTCTCCTTCAGCAGTTTCTACAACTTGTCGCATAGGACTCCATACAGCAGCTTTCCACCTCCGATGTTTTCCCACAATACGACAGGACCCATCAGTGAACAGGGCATATGGCTTCTCATTTTCTGGTAGTTCATTATACAGTGGGGCCTCCTCAGCACGCGTCACCTCCTCCTCTGGTGATATTCCAAAATCTTTGCCCTCTCGCCAATCCATGATCACTTCCAGGATTCCTGGGCGACTGGGGTTTCCTATTCGAGCCCGTTGTGTGATCAGTGCGACCCACTTACTCCACGTAGCATCAGTTGCATGATGTGTACAGGGGACCCTCCCTCTGAACATCCAGCCCAGCACCGGCAGTCGGGGTGCCAGGAGGAGCTGTGCTTCAGTGCCGATCACTTCCGAAGCAGCTCAAACCCCTTCATAGGCTGCCAATATCTCTTTTTCAGTTGGAGTATAGCGGGCCTCGGATCCTCTGTATCCCCGACTCCAAAACCCTAGGGGTCGACCTCGAGTCTCCCCTGGTGCTTTCTGCCAGAGGCTCCAGGTAGGGCCATTCTCCCCGGCTGCGGTATAGAGCACATTTTTTACATCTTGTCCTGCCCGGACTGGCCCCAGGGCTACTGCGTCAACTATCTCCTCTTTAATTTGTTCAAGAGCTTGTCATTGCTCAGGGCCCCATTTGAAATCGTTCTTCTTTCGGGTCACTTGATAGAGAGGGTTTACAATCAGACTGTAATTTGGAATATGCATTCTCCAAAAACCCACGATGCCTAAGAAAGCTTGTGTTTCCTTTTTGCTAGTTGGTGGAGACATGGCTGTTATTTTGTTGATCACATCCATTGGGATCTGACGACGTCCATCTTGCCATTTTATTCCTAAAAACTGGATCTCCTGTGCAGGTCCCTTGACCTTACTTTGTTTTATGGCAAAACCGGCCTTCAGCAGGATTTGGACTATTTCCTTCCCTTTCTCAAAAACTTCTCCTGCTGTGTTGCCCCACACGATGATATCATCAACCTATTGCAGGTGTTCTGGAGCCTCACCCTGTTCCAGTGCAGTCTGGATCAGTCCATGGCAAATGGTGGGGCTGTGTTTCCACCCCTGGGACAGTCGGTTCCAGGTGTACTGGACGCCCCTCCAAGTGAAAGCAAATTGTGGCCTGCACTCTGCTGCCAAAGGGACTGAGAAAAACGCATTAGCAATATCAGTTGTGGCATACCACTTGGCTGCCTTTGACTCCAATTCGTATTGAAGTTCTAGCATGTCTGGCACGGCAGCACTCAGCAGTGGCGTGATTTCATTTAGGCCACGATAGTCTACTGTTAGTCTCCACTCTCCATTAGACTTCCGCACTGGCCATATGGGACTGTTAAAGGGTGAGCGAGTCTTGCTGATCACTCCTTGGCTCTCCAGTCGACGAATCAGCTTATGGATGGGAATCAGGGAGTCTCGGTTGGTGCGATATTGCCGCCGGTGCACCGTGGTGGTAGCGATTGGCACCTGTTGGTCTTCGACCTTCAGCAACCCCACAACAGAGGGGTCCTCCGAAAGACCAGGCAAGGTGGACAGCTGTTTAATTTCCTCCATCTCCAAGGCAGCTATACCAAAGGGCCACCGGTACCCTTTTGGGTCCTTGAAATACCCTCTCCTGAGGTAGTCTATGCCAAGGATGCACGGAGCCTCTGGGCCAGTCACAATGGGGTGCTTCTGCCACCCATTCCCATTTAGACTCACTTTGGCTTCCAATACAGTTAGCTGTTGGGATCCCCCCGTCACCCCAGAAATACAGATGGGTTCTGCCCCTATATAGCTTGATGGCATTAGGGTACACTGTGCACCGGTGTCCACTTGAGCCTTATACTCCTGTGGGTCCGATGTGCCGGGCCACCGAATCCACACAGTCCAGTAAACCCGGTTGTCCCTTTCCTCCCCCTGGCTGGAGGCAGGGCCCCTCTAATCCTCATCACAGTATTCGTTTCTCATTTCTTGTACATACGAGGCAGAAGTCTCTTCATTAAGATCAGGAGTAAAATCAGCCCTTCTACTACTCTGTCTGGGGAACTGCCCGCTGGAAACTGGAGCAGCCATTTTCCTGGAAGAACCCCTTTCTGTGATTGTTTTCCCTTGCAATTCACGTACCCGTGCCTCTAGGGCTGAGGTAGATTTTGCATCCCACTTCCTCATGTCCTCTCCGTGGTCACGCAGGTAAAACCATAGGGTGCCCCGTGGTGTGTACCCTTTATATTCTCTCTCTTGAGCAAATGAACGCTGACTCCTAATAGCCGAGATATTGGTCCGTACAGGTGAGGAGCAGGACCTATCCTCTCTGAGTTGATGGACCTCCCGGGACAGTTTCTCCACAGCCGAGACGAGGGAGGAAGAGAGACTTTCCTCATATTGCCGGAGTTGACCAGCCAATTCATCCTCCGTTTGTTCCTCTCCATCTTTCCAGGTCATCACTGCCAATGAATTGGCGTATGGCGATGGTGCGCTCCTTATAAACTTCCGCCACATGGGTCGTGTGCACTTGACTTCGTCTGGATCTTTGGATAGCTGTTCATTGCTCAGGTCACCATAAATCACCTCCAGCACAGCTAATTCCCTCAGGAACTGGATACCTCTCTCCATGGTGGTCCACTTGCCTGGGCGACATATGACATCTTCCTTGAAGGGATACCTTTCCTTCACGCTTGACAAGAGTCGCCTCCAAAGGCTGAGGATACGTGTCCCTTTTCCAATTACTTTATCAATGCCCCCTTCCCTAGAAAGGGATCCCAGCTGCTTGGCTTCCCTACCCTCTAATTCCAGGCTACTGGCTCCATTATGCCAGCATCGGAGCAGCCAGGTGACAATATGCTCGCCTGGATGACCGCTGAAATCTTTTCGTATATCTCGCAGCTCACTCAGGGATAGAGATCGGGTGGTCACTGCCTCATTTATGAGTTCTTCCTCTTCCTCCTCCCCGATCAGCGGCCGACTCTCCTCCTCCCGTTCTCGTGATGGCCCTTCTCCAGGGTAGTCTGCCTCGTCTACTTCTTCCTCCGGCTCCCTTCTAGAAGTTTCTTCCTCCCTTACTAAACGAGCCGACTTCTGCTTCCAAAATTTCTTCTTGTGTACTGGGGCGACTGATACCGGCACAGGCTGGTTCTTTGATTCAGCCACAGGGTGTGTCGCTGGGGTCTGAGTGGCCACAGGGCCTGTCGCTGGGGTCTGAGTAGCTGCAGAGCGTGTCGCCCGGGTCTGAGTGGCCGCAGTGCGTGTCGTTTTACCGTCAGAGCCAGAGACCTTCTCTTCCCCTTGAGGGTACTGAATGGTGTTGAACAGGGCTCGGTAGGCATGGGCCAGGCCCCAGCACGTTGCAATGATCTGCATCTCTCTGAAGTTGCCAGGGTGACAGCATACTTTGTCCAAATGTTCTACTAACTTTTCAGGATTCTGCACTTGCTCAGGGGTGAAGTTCCAAAACACTGGGGGTGCCCATTGGCCTAGGTACTTGCCCATCTTGTCCCACACACCCTGCCACTCATAACTATGCAGCCTTGGGGCAGATCTCTGGATGATATTCTTAAATTGCTTACCAACTTTAGACAAAACCGAAACAATATTCCCAAGAAGTACCAATAGAAGTATCTTAACTACCCAAGAATGTTCAAAATACTGGAAAGTTACTGTAATGAAGGAGGAAACATCATAGAAGAAGGTAGTGACACTGCCATTCTGTATTTCCTCCGTAAAAAAACTCTCAGAGGAAGAACTGTAATTGCTAGTTGTCTCCACGAAGTGGTATCCGTAGTACAGTAATGGCTTCATTACGAAACTCACATACCAAATTAAGACCAAGGTCAATATTTTAAAAATAAACCTCCCAAGCGGAACATCATCAATCACTGCAGACCACAGCAAACTGCAAAAACCAACACCAATCTCTAACGTGTGCAGCAAAAAAAAGAGCATGATGCAGATTAGACAAACCAATATCGAGAACAGATGAATCAATATTGTGTCCCGCAACTGTTAACAGATATAAATTCCTTAATGCGCTCTGGTTAATCTGTTATTATCTCAAACCCTTCGTGCCCCACACTGGGCTCCAAAAAGGACTGTCGTGGTTTAACCTCAGTCGGCAACTGAGTACCACACAGCCGTTCACTCACTCCCCCCGGCACCCCGGTGGGATGGGGGAGAGAATTGGAAGAGCACAAGTGAGAAAAACTCGTGGGTTGAGATAAAAACAGTTTAATAATTGAAATAAAATGATAATAATAATAATATGATAATAATAATAATACACAAAGCAAGTGATGCACAGTACAATTGCTCACCACCTGCCGACCGATGCCCAGCCAGTCCCCGAGCAGCGGCCCCCCCTGGCCAGCTTTCCCCAGTTTATGTACTGAGCATGACGTCCCATGGTATGGAATAGCCCTTTGGCCAGTTTGGGTCAGCTGTCCTGGCTGTGCCCCCTCCCAGCTTCTTGCGCACCTCCAGCCTTCTCAGTCAGTAGAGCATGGAAATCTAAAAAAGTCCTTGGCTAGTGTAAGCATTACCTAGCAACAACTAAAACATCAGTGCGTTATCGACTTTGTTCTCATCCTAAATCCAAAACACGGCCCTGTAGCAGCTACTAGGAAGGAAATTAACTCTATCCCTGCCGAAACCAGGACAACTACCTTGTAATTTTTGTGTATAAATGTAACGGTGAACTCAGCTTAGGTGTGCTTGATTTGTGGAAATTCCACCTTGCACCCGGCGCCACAATAAAGAATGCCTGCTTTCTAAAACTCCAAATTGAGTCTTAGAGAGTTCATCATCTGCCGACATACGGTAACAGACTGGCAGATGTTTATCCATTTCCAGGAAAGCAGGGAAGTATGTTGCAATTGGCAGTTTCAGCTGCAGTATATTAAGATGTAAAAACTCCCTAACCATCCACTTACCCCCAATTAGCACTCTGAGGCAGTTCACTGGGATGTGGTGTTGGCATGTTGCAGTCTCCACCCCTTGTGCCTTTCAACCAGGCCATAAGGTTTAACGTTGCAATGAACTCCTCCCCTTGCCCCTGCTCCTGCATGGGATTGCCCACAGGTCACAGTCCCTTTGACTTGAGTTCACACTGGAGTTCCAGCCTGTCCAGTACAGCAGCACAGGAACAGCAGCAATGCCTTGGCCATCTGCCAGCCCAGGCGCATGGCCACTGTTGTTATCAAAATGTTCCCAGGTACAGCAGGGTAAGATTATAAGCGGTACAGCAAACAGCAAGAGCAAAAAATATCCCCTAACAAGCACTAGACTCTAATATACAGTAAGGCAAGCAAGCCCCATGGCAAGCACAGGAGCCTGCCAATTAGTTACTAAACAGCTATAACAGCTATAAATTTGGTCTAGCACACTCCAATCAAATCTGTTGTTATCTCGAACCCCTCTGGCCATACGTTGGGCGCCAAAAAGGACTGTTGTGGGTTAACCCCAGTAGGCAGCTAAGCACCTCATAGCCACTCACTCAGTCCCCCCACAATGGCATGGGGGAGAGAATCAGAAGGGTAAAAGTGCAAAAGCTCGTGTATTGAGATAAAGACAGTTTAATAAGTGAAGCAAAGCTGAGAGCGCAAGCAAAACAAAATTAGGAATTCATTCACTACTTCCCATCAGCAGGTGGATGTTTAGCCATTTCCAGGAAAGCAGGGCTCCATCACGCGTAACGGTTACTTGGGAAGACAAACGCCATAACTCCGAACGTCCCCCCCTTCCTTCTTCTTCCCCCAGTTTATATACTGAGCATGACATCACATGGTATGGAATATCCCTTTGGTCAGTTGGGGCCAGCTGTCCCAGCTGTGTCCCCTCCCAACTTCTTGTGCACCCCCAACCTATTCGCTGTCAGGGCAGTGTGAGAAACATAGAAGGCCTTGACGCTGTGTAAGCACTGCTCAGCATTAGCTAAAACATTGGTGTATCATCAACACTGTTTTCATCACAAATCCAAAACATAGCCTGATACAAACTACTATGAAGGAAATTAACTCTATCCCAGCCAAAACCAGTACAGATGCTTAAAGGTGACTGGTTTGAACCCTCCCTGTGCCTAATGAATAAAAAGGGATTCAGAATAATTTCAGTGCCTTCCATGTCAACATTAGAATATGATCTTGAAAACCCTGTTCCAAGTCACTTTTCTTTGTCACTCAGCGGACTGCAGTGGTGGGTGTTGCTCACTTGAATAAGGATTTGCAGAGCTGCAGAATCAAAAGACTTCTTGTCCTTTTCTTCCTTCTCTTTTAGGTGTACATGACAACAGAAGTAAAACAGTCTGGATGCAAACCAAAATAAGGTATCTCCCAACACCTTTGGTTTCTTGGTAGTTTCATTATGATTTCAGAACTTCGATCGTGATCCTGGGAACAGCCAGGTTACATACCATTGTGACTCTAGCAAATCGATGATTTAGATTTTATGAGGAAGCTCAATTCCACTAGAGTAGTGGAATTATAATAAATATTTGTAGCTACAAAACCTTTTACAAACTGTCAGTTGAGCGAATAAAATAAAAATTAAGGATGAGACACTATACCCTTCTGTTGTTCATTTAGTTCCACAGTGGTTTCTTAATGCCTTATGATAATATTTCACAGTAATCATTCTGTGGTATATACTGTGAAATATATGCCTCACCAAAACATCTTATAAGAGGTAGGAACAGATATGCCAAATGTATTATAGTGAAGTGTAGACATTGTAGGCCTCTCTCTTTATGATATATTTCTTCCTGTTATGTGTTTTAAGTCTAAAGGCACTAAACAGACCATGAGGAACTTGGAAACAATGTCAGAAATACATATGAAAAATCTGGAGGGAATTGCCCCTATTTCTGCAGCCTGGCTAAAACGCAAATACTAAACTATTTACCACAGAGAACAAATACAACTACTTGAGACTTACTGTATGTGAACTGCATTTTTACAGTGCCTTAGCATAAATGTTATCTACCTCAGCTATTTTTAAACTGTAGCTGACATATTGCACAACGCTTCCCTTTCCTGAACACATACTCCCCATCTGTGTGGAATAAGAAGTGTGGAGAACTTGAGGAAATGAGCCAGAGGTAAGCCTGCAACAGTGTTGTCAGTAGGTCAGTGGGAGATCTGGAGAACTGGAACAGCCTTAGATGCAAAATATTTCTTGAATAAGGAATCTGAGTAATCTGGAGACAGAACTTAAACAATGTAGCTAACAAGAATGAGCCATCAGAGACAGAGGGTAAAAAAAATAATTAAAATGAAATTTAATGGAAAATGAGAGTCACAAACCAAGCTTCTCAAAGCAGAAATTAAAATTAAGGGAAAAGGCTAAGGCAGGCATCCCTTTCTTGTTGTGTTCCTCATTTTCACCTTCAAGCATAGCCAAAATCTTGAAGTAAAAAAAGAAAACATATTGAAATATTTAAATCTTTAAAAAGATATTTATTTGATAGTGCTGGAGCTGGACATATACACACACATACACACACATCTATATGTATATCTACATCTATCTAGATGTAGATGTAGATGTAGATAGATGTATATATGCATGCAGCGACACCGATGGATTTTTTTTCTTTGACATAATTTGCCTATCCTTATTTATACTTGGATCTTCCTTTACTCTTAGGAGAAAAGCTTCAGAGACTTCAGAAGAGCTGAGCTAGCTGGTTTAACTACATTCTGCATCTCAAAATTATTATAATGATGACTACACTCTAGCTGCTTGATGGGAACTTTTTGGCTGCATAGTAATTCCCCTGCAGTTATTAATTGATGTGCTTTCATGATTATTTGTATGAGGACAAAGCACAAAAAAAGGGTTAGACATAAGTGGGCACCTACATAAATCCACACAGAAAAAAAAAGTCTAAGATGCTAGTAAATGAAAGGGAATATTTAATGACTTATACAGCCTCTCAGCCTAATCTAGTTTTTCCTGTCTTTATTATGGAACGCAAAACAGCAATTTGGGGTGAGATGGATGCCACTGTGTTGCTAATGTGTAGAAAATAACTGTATACTTGGAACTCATTTGCAAGTACTGCTAAACATTTTGAAATCACTTTGAGTGTGCAATGATATTTCAGAGCTATATTATAAGGAAACTGTGCAACCACATATCAATAACACTAACATATTTAGATGCCCATTTGTTGGGCAAATCTATGCCAGATTTGTTGTGTGGTTTCCTTCTCTCTGGCTTCCCATTTAGAGTCGTTCTCATTATTCTGGCTCAAGGAAATTATAAACTCACCTGGATTACCTATGCTAATATTTTCCTCCCCTCTTACAATTACATGTAGGAGTCTTGGTAACTGGAAATAAGACCAATAGTTTTGGGGAAGAATCAGATAAGAAGGCTAGGCAGCTGGCGGAGAACATTGAAATGCCATTGCATACAAACTCTGTCCAATGCCACCTTGATGATTAAGGTCATCTGGGCTTGCTTATAAAGTGAATGAGTTTACCAAGGAAGATAACCTTAATTCTACTAATTTAGCTACAGCTACAGCTACAATTTATGTATCTAAAAGAGATAAGCAGCACTGCATCACACCAGAAAACAGAAGGATTCAGGAGGCAAGATCCCACCCAAAGCTGTTTTAAAGGTCACATCTATCTAGTTAAAGAAGCAGTGCTCAGGACTTTCTCTGGATGCCAAGCCCAACCGGCACAGAACAGCCTGTGTCAATGCCAGCGAGCTCTCCTGTATCCAGAGGAGGAAGACTGAGTATAAACTGCCTCCTGGAGCAGTCCATGGGTCAACCTAATTCCCCAAATGTGCTCAGGAGTTGTTTGGTAGGATGCTATTTCCCATGGCCTAAAAGCATGCCCGAGACCATGGTAACAGGTTAACAATATAAACAGCCATGTGTCAAGAACTGGTGTTGTTCGCAGGCACTGTTCAGGGTGCTTGCCAATGTGACGCCCATCTACAAGAAGGGCTGGAAGGAGGATCCGGGGAACTACAGGCCTGTCAGCCTGACCTCGGTGCCGGGGAAGGTTATGGAGCGGTTCATCTTGAGGGTGCTCACAAGGCATGAGCGGGACAACCAGGGGATCAGGCCCAGCCAGCACGGGTTCATGAGAGGCAGGTCCTGCTTGACCAACCTGATCTCCTTCTATGACCAGGTGACCCGCCTAGTGGACGAGGGAAAGGCTGTGGATGTGGTCTACCTGGACTTCAGGAAGGCCTTTGACACCGTCTCCCACAGCATTCTCCTAGAGAAGCTGGTGGCTCACGGCTTAGACAGGTGTACTCTTCGCTGGGTAAAAAACTGGCTGGACGGCCGGGCCCAGAGAGTTGTGGTGAATGGAGTTCAATCCAGTTGGTGGCCGGTCACGAGCGGTGTTCCCCAGGGCTCAGTTTTGGGGCCGGTCTTGTTCAATATCTTTATCGATGATCTGGATGAGGGGATTGAGTGCACCCTCAGGAAGTTTGCAGAGGACACCAAGTTGGGCGGGAGTGTTGATCTGCTCGAGGGTAGGAAGGCTCTGCAGAGGGACCTGGACAGGCTGGATCGATGGGCCGAGGCCAACTGTATGAGGTTCAACAAGGCCAAGTGCCGGGTCCTGCACTTGGGCCACAACAACCCCATGCAGTGCTACAGGCTTGGGGAAGAGTGGCTGGAAAGCTGCCTGTCGGAAAAGGACCTGGGGGTGCTGGTTGACAGCCGGCTGAACATGAGCCAGCAGCGTGCCCAGGCGGCCAAGAAGGCCAATGGCATCCTGGCCTGTATCAGAAATAGTGTGGCCAGCAGGAGTAGGGAAGTGATCGTGCCCCTGTACTCGGCCCTGGTGAGGCCGCACCTCGACTACTGTGTTCAGTTTTGGGCCCCGCACTACAAGAAAGACGTTGAGGTGCTGGAGCGTGTCCAGAGAAGGGCAACGAGGCTGGTGAGGGGTCTGGAGAACAAATCTTATGAGGAGCGGCTGAGGGAACTGGGACTGTTTAGTCTGGAGAAAAGGAGGCTGAGGGGAGACCTTATCGCTCTCTACAACTACCTGAAAGGAGGCTGTAGCGAGGTGGGTGTCGGTCTCTTCTCCCAAGTAACTAGCGATAGGGCGAGAGGAAATGGCCTCAAGTTGCGCCAGGGGAGGTTTAGATTGGACGTGAGGAAAAATTTCTTTACTGAAAGAGTGGTGAAACATTGGAACAGGCTGCCCAGGGAAGTGGTTGAGTCACCATCCCTGGAGGTATTTAAAAGACGTGTAGATGAGGCGCTTAGGGACATGGTTTAGTTGGCATGGTGGTGTTGGGTTGACGGTTGGACTCGATGATCTTAGAGGTCTTTTCCAACCTTAATGATTCTATGATTCTATGATTCCCTGTCTTTATCTCAACACAAGCTTTTTCATCTTATTTTGTCCCCTTGTCCTGTTGAGGAGGGGGAGTGAGAGAGCAGCTGGGTGGGTGTCCAGCAGCTGGCCAAGGTCAACACACCACAGTTGCATTCACACTGTGAACACATATGCATGAAAGAAATATTGGGTGATTTTTCTAAGATGCAAGTAATTGTGTAACTGTGCAGAACTTGCTTGTTCCTACCCTATATGCACAAAACCCCAGTGAATAGTCGCACTTGTGTGAATACACATACCGTATGTTCTTTATTGCAAGCATATCTATATTATAGATTGTGGGGATGGGAATCTCACTAACGGACATTCCTGAGTTTGATTTTAATGAGCAAACACTGCACCACCTGGCATGACAAGGCACTTAAGCAGAAAACAACGGAGAAAGGAATGTGCAGCTGGAAGGAGAAAAACAAGATAAAGACCATGAGGGCATTTCGCATGATCAGAAAGAACGGGCCAATCTGCTAGAGCATAGATGCGCGTGAACACAAGGCTATAACCTATCTGCAAGCTGCAGGTAGCGCGTGTACACTTCTGCTTGCTATAAAAGATGCTAACAAAGATCAATAAAGGTCTTTGGTTGCCGTGTCTGCTGGAGTCCATGCCGCTTTTCACCCCCACAAATGGCGCCCAACGTGGGGCGAAAATGCTGGAACAGAGCACCGGTGGGGAGCCAGCTGAACGAGCCACAGCCAGCGGGAGACAGAGCAGTCTCAGGAAAGAGCTGGAGCCGGAACTTTGAATCATCGCCTCGTTGGAGCAGAGGTGAGCAGCTGGGAAACTTAAAATGGGATCGCAACTAACTAAGGAGGAGGAATCTATACTATGTATTATTAAGAAACAGTTAGAAAAGCGTAGAGTTAAGTATGATGACCATACCCTCCGCCTATTGCTTTCATGGCTAAAACGAAAGGGAATTCCCCTTGATTTAGCTACTGCTTTTAACGGCGAGCGGGAGACCCACTATGGGGCGCGGGACTTGCTCAGTTAATGGGGGAGGACCCTGTCAATACGCCGCAACTGCAGGCATGGCTGGCGCCTGAAATTTTAAGACAATCAGCAGACCTTGCGTTTCAAGCAATGGTAAAGGTCCCTGATACAGGACGACCGGTAAAATCTTTTACTAGCATTAAGCAAGGGACCAACGAACCTTATATGGATTTTATCGACAAGCTCCAAGAAGCTATCCAAAAACAAATACAAAATCCTGAAGCCAAAGAGGCATTGCTTATGAAATTGGCTATAGAGAATGCCAGTGAGGACTGTAAGAGTCTTACAGACATTGCGAAATCCGACCATAATAGACATGCTTGACGCGTGCAATCGTGTGGGTTCAATTACACATAAGAATAAGGTTTTTGCAGCCTGTTTAGCCGCTGCCTTGCGTCCCGTTAACAAAGCGTGTTTCCGCTGTGGAAACTCGGGGCATTTTAAACGGCAATGTCCTGAGAATCCTGTACAGAAGGGAGGATCGGAAGGAATTCAGCAGCCTCCTGGTATTTGCCCGCGCTGCCGCAAGGGGAGGTACTATGTTAATCAATGCCGGTCGAAATACGATCTCCGCGGTCGACCCTTGTCAGGAAACGGGAAGTCGAGCGCGAGGCGGGGGCACGCACCGACACAAATGCCACCCCAAAATCCCCAACCCCAAAACCCCATGAGACCGCTGTCTCAGCAGGCCTGGGTTACCTCAAGGCCAGAACCATCGGCAGTGCCGGAGTGGATGTCTCCACAGCCACCAATCTCTCTATAAACGATCAGACTGTGCACAGGGTGCCCCTCAATGTGAGAGGCCCCCTTGGCCAGGGGCTGAGTGCCCTATTGGTGGGGAGGTCCAGTGCTACTATACAGGGTTTGTTTGTGTTACCTGGGGTTATCAACTATGATTATACGGGACAGCTGCAAGCATTGCTATGGACCCCCTCTCCTCCAGTATTTATTCCAGCTGGAAGTAGGATTGCACAGCTAGTTCCTTTTAAGAGTATGGTTCGTAATCGGGATCCTATTTCCCGGGGACTTGGCGGATTTGGGTCCACAGGTGAACCAAATATTTTTTGGACTCAGCTTGTCCAAAGAACTCAGCCCACTTTGACCTGCACTCTAAAGAATAAAGGCAGCAAACCGGAACAACTGGTAGTGAAGGGAATGATAGATACAGGGGCAGACGTTACTATCATCAGTACTGCAAAGTGGCCTGGATCATGGGAAACCATCCCGGTCAACACAGGGCTAGTGGGAATCGGAGGCCTGTCGACGTCCAGGCAGAGTGCCAACTTAATACAGATTGTAAGCCCGGAAGGACAGATTGCAACTATTCGACCTTTTGTGGTTCCTGTGCCGTTAAACCTGTGGGGACGAGATGTCTTGAGCACTTGGGGACTAGTGATTGGCACTGCTGACTCGCATCAACATTTTTAGCGGGGGTCACTGGCGCTCGGCCCACCGTTCGACTCACATGGCTCACCGATCAGCCAGTGTGGGTGGATCAGTGGCCCCTATCACAGGAAAAGGCCGACGCGTTGCAAACGTTAGTGGACGAGCAAGTGAGTCAAGGACATCTGGTTCCCACCACCAGCGCCTGGAACACCCCAGTGTTTGTTATAAAAAAGAAAAGTGGCAAATGGAGACTTCTACATGATTTACGGCAAGTAAATGCCGTGATTCAAGATATGGGGACATTGCAACCAGGTATGCCTTCGCCAACATTGATACCTCGTCAATGGGACATTGTGATTATCGATTTGAAAGACTGCTTTTTCACGATTCCCTTAGCGCCGGAAGATGCTCCCAGATTTGCCTTCTCTCTCCCAGTTGTAAACCATCAAGGGCCTAGGTTGCGATATCATTGGACGGTGTTGCCCCAGGGCATGAAAAACAGTCCCACAATATGTCAAATATATGTTGCGCGTGCGTTGTCGCCCATAAGAAACAAATATCCGAACTTAATTTGTTATCACTACATGGACGATATTTTAATCGCCGGACGGGACCCAAAGGAACTGGTCACAGTTATGAAAGATATGTTGCAGGGGTTAAAGACATACGGCTTGCAAATAGCTCCTGAAAAGGTGCAAGTGCAAGCCCCGTGGAAGTACTTGGGGTGGAAGATTTTGGAACATACGATACAGCCCCAACCCATAACCTTGCAATCTAACATTAAGACACTGAATGACTTGCAAAAACTAGTAGGGACTATCAATTGGGTGCGCCCATTGCTGGGAATAGATAATGACATGTTAAACCCACTGTTCAAGTTGTTAAAGGGTAATCCTGAGTTGACATCTCCACGAGAATTAACGACAGAGGCCAAACAAGCGCTACAAAAAATATCACAGGTGCTTACCGAAAGGCAGGCACAACGCGTAATTGAAGGATTGGGAGTTAACTCGTATGTCCTAAATCAGTCCAGACAAGCAGTGGGCCTCTTAGGCCAATGGGACAGCAAGGGTACCCAGGATCCCTTAGCCATCATTGAGTGGGTATTCCTGCCGCATCAAGCACCAAAAACGATAGTAACGAGGGTGGAAATGTTTTCGATGCTTGTGCGAAAGGGACGCGCGCGATGTTTGGAATTAACGGGCACAGATCTTAAAACAATTTATCTCCCACTGACTAAAGACCACCTTAATTGGTGTGAGGCTAATAGCCTAGAACTACAGATAGCGCTGGAAAACTTTAGGGGACAAATTCTAATTCACTATCCATCTCACAAATTATTCTCCCTTAATGAGGAAATTAGTATAATTCCCGAATCGTTGAGTAAGGAGGTACCTGTCGAAGGACCCACCTTATTCACCGATGGGTCAGGACGAACAGGTAAGGCAGTTATAGTGTGGTGCGAAAAAGGGGAATGGAAACATCAAGGTCACCATGTTGTAGGAAGTCCTCAGCTGGTGGAAATATACGCAGTTGTCGTGGTTTAATCTCAGTTGGCAACTAAGCACCACGCAGCCGCTCGCTCACTCCCCCCCGGTGGGATGGCGGAGAGAATCAGAAGGGTAAAAGTGAGAAAAACTCGTGGGTTGAGATAAAGACAGTTTAATAGGTAAAGCAAAAGCCACACACGCAAGCAAAGCAAAACAAAGAATTCATTCACTACTTCCCCTCGGCAGGCAGGTGTTCAGCCATCCCCAGGAAAGCAGGGCTCCATCACGCGTAACAGTTACTTGGGAAGACAAACGCCATCACTCCAAACGTCCCCCCCTTCCTTCTTCTTCCCCCAGCTTTATATACTGAGCATGACGTCACATGATATGGAATATCCCTTTGGCCAGTTTGGGTCAGCTGTCCTGGCTGTGCCCCCTCCCAGCTTCTTGTGCCCCTCCAGCCTTCTCAGTTGGTAGAGCATGGGAAGCTGAAAAGTCCTTGACTAGTGTAAACACTACCTAGCAACAACTAAAACGTTGGTGTGTTATCAACATTGTTCTCACCCTAAATCCAAAACACAGCATTGTACCAGCTACTAGGAAGGAAATTAACTCTATCCCTGCCGAAACCAGGACAGTATCCACCCCTTATTCTATACCATCTATGTCATGCTCAAGTCCCATATTTTCCAGTACAACCTCATTAACCACCCACCCCGCTTTCCATCCTTTGATATAACACACAGATATCATTCCCTTAGTCTATGGACCACCCTTGTGGAATGTCTGTAAAATGTCCACAAATGTCCATGAAATATCCATTGAGTTCATTTAGTCCGTGACTTTGGGCTCCATCTGTGATGGTGGTCACTCAGGACAGGAGAGGTGGTGTGTTGCGTGGAGTTACTGGGTACCAAAGCCAGCTCAGGTCGGGTCACTGCTGCACTTGCACTGCTTCTTGCAAGGCTTGTCCTCCACTGGTTCAGGTGGTTCCTGCTACAGTAATTTCTATAACACGCAACTCAAATCATGGGTTACAACAATTTAAAGGTATTTCCATTACAATCATCTCCACCCCTGGTCCCTTTGGGCCAGGTTATAGCGTTTAACATTGCAATGAACTCCTCCCCTTGCTCCTAGCCTGGCTAGCAACAAGGGGTTTCTGCTATAGTAATTCCTATAACATGCAACTCAAATCATGGGTTACAACAATTTAAAGGTGTTTCCATTACAATCTCCACCCCTGGTCCCTTCGGATCAAACCATAGGGTTTAACATTGCAATGAACTCCTCCCCTTGCCCCTGCTCCAGCTTGGACTTATCCACAGACTGCAGTCCCTTAGGGTAGTACCTGCTCCAAGTGGAGCCTTATCTATGAGCCACAGTCTCTCCAGGGGTACACCTGCTGCGGCATAGACTTATCCACAGTCACTTTGAGATGCACCTGTTCCAGCACGGCCTTCTCCATGGACCACAATGTCTTCAGAGATATACCTGCTCCAGCGTGGCCTTACTCGCAGCCACAGTCCCTTCAGAAGTAAACCTGCTGTAGCACAAACATAACCGCGGCCACAGACGCTTCGAGATGTACCTGCTCTGGCATGGGCTTATCCACGGCCACAGACGCTTTGGGGTGTCCTGCTCCCACATGGACTCATCCACAGGTCACAGTCCCTTCGACTCGAGTTCACACTGGAGTTCCAGCCTGTCCAGTACAGCAGCACAGAAACAGCAGCGATGCCCTGGCCATCTGCCAGTCCAGGCACATCGCCATTGCTGTTATCAAAATGTTCCCAGGCACAGTAGAGTAAGATGATCAGCAGTACAGCAAGCAGCAAAAGCAAAAAGCAGCCACTAACGAGCACTAGACTCTAATATACAGTAAGGCAAGCAAGCCCCATGGCAAGCACAGGAGCCTGCCAATTAATAGCTAAACAGCTATAACAGCTATAAATTCGATCTAGCACATTCCAATCAAACCTGTCATTATCTCGAACCCTTCGAGCCCCACGTTGGGCGCCAAAAAGGACTGTCGTGGTTTAATCTCAGTTGGCAACTAAGCACCACGCAGCCGCTCGCTCACTCCCCCCCAGTGGGATGGCGGAGAGAATCAGAAGGGTAAAAGTGAGAAAAACTCGTGGGTTGAGATAAAGACAGTTTAATAGGTAAAGCAAAAGCCACACACGCAAGCAAAGCAAAACAAGGAATTCATTCACTACTTCCCATCGGCAGGCAGGTGTTCAGCCATCTCCAGGAAAGCAGGGCTCCATCACGCATAACGGTTACTTGGGAAGACAAACGCCATCACTCCAAACGTCCCCCCCTTCCTTCTTCTTCCCCCAGCTTCATATACTGAGCATGACGTCACATGATATGGAATATCCCTTTGGCCAGTTTGGGTCAGCTGTCCTGGCTCTGCCCCCTCCCAGCTTCTTGTGCACCTCCAGCCTTCTCAGTTGGTAGAGCATGGGAAGCTGAAAAGTCCTTGACTAGTGTAAACACTACCTAGCAACAACTAAAACATTGGTGTGTTATCAACATTGTTCTCACCCTAAATCCAAAACACAGCACTGTACCAGCTACTAGGAAGGAAATTAACTCTATCCCTGCCGAAACCAGGACAGCAGTAATTCAGGTCTTTCGCCAATGGGAGATGCCATTAAATTTGGTTACTGATTCTCAGTACGTCGCCAACGTTGTCAGGCGCTTGGAAAAGGCTTGGCTCAAAGAAGTTGATAACGAACCAGTGTTTTTAATGTTCAAACAGGTATGGGACTTGTTGAATCGCCGCGTAAACCCGTATTACGTGCTCCACGTGAGGAGTCATACCTCTCTCCCAGGGTTTATATCAGAAGGGAATGCGCGAGCTGATCGTCTCGCTGCCCCCGTATGGACAGTCCCTGTACCAGACGTTTCTACACAAGCCCGATTGTCGCACGAGTTTTTCCATCAATCTGCCCGAATGCTGCGTCGACAATTTGGGTTGACTTGGGACACGGCACAAAGTATTGTACAAATGTGTCCTGACTGTCAGCAATTAGTTCCCATACCCCAAACAGGGGTAAATCCCCGAGGAGAAAAGGCCCTACAGATTTGGCAATCCGATGTTACTCATATCGGAGAATTTGGCAAACAAAATATGTGCATGTTTCCATCGATACGTTCTCCGGAGCTCTATGGGCGACCGCAGAGACCGGAGAAAAAAGCAAAGATATTTTACGGCACTGGAAAGGGGCCTTTGCTGCTCTAGGGGTTCCACACCAGATCAAAACGGACAATGGGCCCGGGTACATAAGTGCAAAAACGCAGGCCTTTTTGGCACAATGGGGCATTCGACATATCACTGGTATCCCTTATTCCCCTCAGAGCCAGGGTATCGTTGAGCGGGCTCATCTCACTCTCAAGCAGCTACTACAAAAACAAAAAGGGGGAATGCTAGGGGAATCACCGCAAGCCCGTCTCCATAAGGCAGTATATGTGTTAAATCATCTTACAATAAGGGAAGACAGGACAGCAGTTGGCAGCCCTAACACAGTAATAGCGAGACACTTTACATCTTGTAACTCAGCTTCTCTGGCAGGGGAAAGGGCTCAGGTGTGAGTCAAGTCATTGGAAAATAGCCAATGGGAAGGCCCTTATGATCTTATAACATGGGGGAGAGGATATGCTTGTGTTTCCACAGATCGTGGACCCCGATGGATACCCGCCCGCTGCGTTCGACCGTATCTGGACAAGGAGCCCAAGGAGCCCACGGATGCATCAACGGTTTGAAGTAGATTACTGGGACTTACACAAAGTATCTCATTCGATATTCGGGGAACCACCTAGTGGACCAGGCCGTGTCGGGGTATATAGAGGACCAAGTGGGTTGCCATTAGCCGTGGACTGGGAACACCAGGCGGCAGAGAAGAGTCAACTGGATAATCGAGAGGTGACAGGAATTCCCTGCCTCCAGTGTCCCGGATCAACACATCACGCATGGACTTTGTGCAAATGTGATAATTGCAAAAAAAAAAACCGGTATTGTCACTCTCGGTTCCGGGCGGGAAGGTGCACAAGGTGTAAAGGGCATACCACCGGGAGCACCGAACCACAGAATCTACAGCTAGTGTGTGGGAGATCACATTGTGTCCCCCAGCTGTGGACTGTGTGGGAAATGGACTGGGAAAGTACCAAATGACAGTGTGACAAACGACTTGGGTGGAAACGGAACAAAAAGAGAACGTAAACCATGACGCCAGTATGGGGGGGTGTCTTGTGGCTAGTATCACTGTGTGCGGTTGCTGCGTTATGGGCACCCTCACAGCCGAAGGAAAATGTTTGGGTAACTCTAGCCAATCAGACAGGACAGGATTCCATCTGCCTGTCGATATCTTCCCCCGGTAACCCCTTTTCTACCTGCCTAGTGGGGCTTCCTTTAAATAATTGGGACTTGGGCCAGATTAGTCCTTTCAAGGAGGCCTGCAGGGGGGGACGACACGCCACTGACAATTGGGATGGATGCCTATCACATCTTAATCACTTGCCAATAGAACCTCAGGAACTCGAGCTATTAGGGTCCATAAAAATAGATTGGTGTTTGTATTTCAATTATTCAGGGGCCAATGTTTCCTGAGCCTGGCCTGGCATTCCCTCTCATATTAAAGGTGGGCCGTGTTCGTTGGGAAGATTAACTCTACTAATGCCAAACACATCTATGATCCTAGACCACAGAAGGGGCACCTCTAAGACGCGCAGTAAGCGCGGAGCACATGCCTACACTTCACAATGTGATGATGCTGTCGACCTATGGAACCGGAACACTATAGCTGCGGTTGCAATCTTGGCTCCAGGTGTCGCAGCAGCAAAGAGTTTGGTCACATTAAATAAATTAGGATGTTGGCTAGCGAAACAATCAAATGCAACCTCTGAAGCACTAACGGGATTATTAATGGATGTAGATTCTATACGACATGCTACTTTGCAAAATAGAGCAGCGATAGATTTTTTGCTTTTAGCGCAAGGCCATGGGTGTGAAGAGTTGGAGGGAATGTGTTGTATGAACCTATCTGACCATTCGGAATCAATTCACCGCAGCATTCAGATGTTGAAGGAAGGAGTACAGAAGCTAAGAGTGGAAGACCCCTGGGACTGGTTGGATAAATTATTCGGGAAATGGGGTCTAAGTGGCTGGTTAAAAGGACTAGCCAAGCTAGGAGGGCTATGCTTAGTAATGTTCCTTTGCATCCTGGTTTGTGTGCCGTGTCTGTTACAAGGTATGCGAAAAATGATTGAAAGATCGGTTTCAGCAGTGTTTCTAGTACAACAAAAAGGGGGAGATGTGGGGATGGGAATCTCACTAACGGACATTCCTGAGTTTGATTTTAATGAGCAAACACTGCACCACCTGGCATGACAAGGCACTTAAGCAGAAAATAACAGAGAAAGGAATGTGCAGCTGGAAGGAGAAAAACAAGATAAAGACCATGAGGGCATTTCGCATGATCAGGAAGAACGGGCCAAACTGCTAGAGCATAGATGCGCGTGAACACAAGGCTATAACCTATCTGCAAGCTGCAGGTAGCGCGTGTACACTTCTGCTTGCTATAAAAGATGCTAACAAAGAGCAATAAAGGTCTTTGGTTGCCGTGTCTGCCGGCGTCCGTGCTGCTTTTCACCCCCACAATAGATAATTATAAATGACAGTGTTGTAACTGTGCTAAGACTTTAGTCACAGGCTAAATTCATTCTATGCCTGAATTCATTCTACCCTTAAGGAGGGTTGAGAGTCCCCATATGACCAGCTGAGAAAGTCAGGTTCCATGTGAGAGAAATTTGGAGCAAAAACTGCATTTAGCTTTTCTGAATTTCACTGAGGAGTAGATAAACTTTTTTTTCCATTGATGGCAATGATAAACACCTAGATTCAAGTTCCTCAAAGAGAGATTGGGAAAACCTGCATGTTATTCTTTGTGTATTACAATTATCCATCATGATCTGAAGCTCAAGTTAGTATTTGTAACTTGTGGCAGAGTTATGACTGCTAAGCAGGTAATATATTTTATTTTATTCCCAAAGTACAAGTGTCCTGGTTTCGGCAGGTATAGAGTTAATTTCCTTTCTAGTAGCTGGTACGGTGATTTGGATTTAGGATGAGAACAAAGTTGATAACGCACCGATGTTTTAGTTGTTGCTAGGTAATGCTTACACTAGCCAAGGACTTTTCAGCTTCCCATGTTCTACCGACTGAGAAGGCTGGAGGTGCACAAGAAGCTGGGAGGGGGCACAGCCAAACTGACCAAAGGGACATTCCATACCATGTGACGTCATGCTCAGTACATAAACTGGGGAAAGCTGGCCGGGGGGGCCGCTGCTCGGGGACTGGCTGGGCATCGGTCGGCACGTGGTGAGCAATTACACTGTGCATCACTTGTTTTGTGTATTATTATTATTATTATCATATTATTATTATTATAATTTTATTTCAATTATTAAACTGTTTTTATCTCAACCCACGAGTTTTTCTCACTTGTGCTCTTCCAATTCTCTCCCCCATCCCACCGGGTGGGGGGGGGAGTGAGCGAGCGGCTGCGTGGTGCTTAGTTGCCGACTGAGGTTAAACCACGACAGTCCTTTTTGGCGCCCAACGTGGGGCACGAAGGGTTTGAGATAATAACAGATTAACCGGAGTGTATTAAGGAACTTATATCTGTTAGTAGTTGTGGGTCACAATGTTGGTTTCTCTGTTCTCGATATTGATTTGTATAATCTGCATCGCGCTCTTTTTCCTGCTGTACATGTTAAAGACTGGTGTTGGGTTTTGCAGTTTGCTGTGGTCTGCAGTGAATAGTAATGTCTCGCTTGTGAGGTTTGTTTTTAGAACATTGACCTTGACGTTAGTGTGGTATGTAAACTTTGCAATGAAGCCGTTACTGTACCATGGAGATCATTTCGTGGAGACAACTAGCAATTGCAGTAACTTTTCTGAGAGTTTTTTTACATAGGAAATACAGAATGGCAGTGTCACTACCTTCTTCTATGATGTTTCCTCCTTCATTACAGTAACTTTTCAGTTTTTTGAACATCCTTGGGCAGTTAAGATACTTCTATTAATACTTCTTGGGAATATTGTTTCGGTTTTGCCTAAAGTTGGTAAGCAATTTAAGAATATCATCCAGAGATCTGCCCCAAGGCTGAATAATTATGAATGGCAGGGTGTGTGGGACAAGATGGGCAAGTACCTAGGCCAATGGGCACCCCCAGTGTTTTGGAACTTCACCCCTGAGCAAATGCAGAATCCTGAAAAGTTAGTAGAATATTTGGAAAAAGTATGCTGTCACCCTGGCAACTACAGAGAGATGCAGATCATTGCAACGTGCTGGGGCCTGGCCCATGCCTACCGAGCCCTGTTCAACACCATTCAGTACCCTCAAAGGGAAGAGAAGGTCTCTGGCTCTGACGGTAAAACGACACGCACTGCGGCCACTCAGACCCCAGCGACATGCACTGCGGCTGCTCAGACTCCGGTGACCTGCACTTGCACTGCGGCCACTCCAACCCCGGCAACAGGCCCTGCGGCCACTCAGACTCCGGTGACATGCACTTGCACTGCGGCCACTCCAACCCCAGCAACACGCCCTGTGGCTGAACCAAAGAACGAGCCTGTGCCGGTATCAGTCGCCCCTGTACACAAGAAGAAATTTTGGAAGCGGAAGTCGGCTCGTTTAGTAAGGGAGGAAGAAGCTTCTTCTAAAAGGGAACCGGAGGAAGAAGTATACGAGACAGATGACCCTAGAGAAGGACCATCACGAGAACAGGAGGAGGAGAGCCGGCCGCTGATCGGGGAGGAGGAAGAGGAAGAACTCATAAACGAGGCAGTGACCACCCGATCTCTATCCCTGAGTGAGCTGCGAGATATACGAAAAGATTTCAGCCGTCGTCCAGGTGAGCATATTGTCACCTGGCTGCTCCGATGCTGGGATAATGGGGCCAGTAGCCTGGAATTAGAGGGTAGGGAAGCCAAGCAGCTGGGATCCCTTTCTAGGGAAGGGGGCATTGACAAAGCGATTGGAAAAGGGACACGAGTCCTCAGCCTTTGGAGGCGACTCTTGTCAAGCGTGAAGGAAAGGTATCCCTTCAAGGAAGATGTCATATGTCGCCCAAGCAAGTGGGCCACCATGGAGAAGGGTATCCAGTTTCTGAGAGAATTAGCTGTGCTGGAGGTGATTTATGATGACCTGAACAATGAAGAACTATCCAAAGATCCAGACGAAGTCAAGTGCACACGACCCATGTGGCGGAAGTTTATAAGGAGCTCACCATCGTCATATGCCAACTCATTGGCAGTGATGACCTGGAAAGATGGAGAGGAACAAACAGTGGATGAATTGGCTAGTCAACTCCGGCAATACGAGGAAAGTCTTTCTTCCTCCATCGTCTCGGCTGTGGAGAAACTGTCCGAAAAACTGTCCCGGGAGATCCAGCAACTCAGAGAGGATAGGTCCTACTCCTCACCTGTACGGACCAGTATCTCGGCTATTAGAAGAAAGCGTTCTTTTGCTCAAGAGAGAGAATATAAAGGGTACACACCACGGGGCACCCTATGGTTTTACCTGCGTGACCACGGAGAGGACATGAGGAAGTGGGATGGGAAACCTACTTCAGCCCTAGGGGCACGGGTACGCGAATTGCAAGGGAAAACAATCACAGAAAGAGGTTCTTCCAGGAAAATTGCTGCTCCAGTTTCCAGCGGGCAGTTCCCCAGAGAGAGTAGAAGGGCTGATCTTACTCCTGATCTTAATGAAGAAACTTCTGACTCGTACGTACAAGAAATGAGAAATGAGTACTGTGATGAGGATTAGAGGGGCCCTGCCTCCAGCCAGGGGGAGGAAAGGGACAACCGGGTTTACTGGACTGTGTGGATTCGGTGGCCTGGCACATCAGACCCACAGGAGTATAAGGCTCTAGTGGACACCGGTGCACAGTGTACCCTAATGCCATCAAGCTATATAGGGGCAGAACCCATCTGTATTTCTGGGGTGACGGGGGGATCACAACAGCTAACTGTATTGGAAGCCGAAGTGAGTCTAACTGGGAATGGGTGGCAGAAGCACCCCATTGTGACTGGCCCAGATGCTCCGTTCATCCTTGGCATTGACTACCTCAGGAGAGGGTATTTCAAGGACCCAAAAGGGTACCAGTGGGCTTTTGGTATAGCTGCCTTGGAGATGGAGGAAATTAAAGAGCTGTCCACCTTGCCTGGTCTCTCGGAGGACCCTTCTGTTGTGGGGTTGCTGAAGGTCGAAGACCAACAAGTGCCAATCGCTACCACCACAGTGCACCGGCGGCAATATCGCACCAACCGAGACTCCCTGATTCCCATCCATGAGCTGATTCGTCAACTGGAGAGCCAAGGAGTGATCAGCAAGACTCGTTCACCCTTTAACAGTCCCATATGGCCAGTGCGGAAGTCTAATGGAGAGTGGAGATGAACAGTAGACTATCGTGGCCTAAATGAAGTCACGCCACCGCTGAGTGCTGCCGTGCCAGACATGCTAGAACTTCAATACGAACTGGAGTCAAAGGCAGCCAAGTGGTATGCCACAGTTGATATTGCTAATGCGTTTTTCTCAATCCCTTTGGCAGCAGAGTGCAGGCCACAATTTGCTTTCACTTGGAGGGGCGTTCAGTACACCTGGAACCGACTGCCCCAGGGGTGGAAACACAGCCCTACCATTTGCCATGGACTGATCCAGACTGCACTGGAACAGGGTGGAGCTCCAGAACACCTGCAATACATTGATGACATCATCGTGTGGGGCAACACAGCAGGAGAAGTTTTTGAAAAAGGGAAGGAAATAGTCCAAATCCTGCTGAAGGCCGGTTTTGCCATAAAACAAAGTAAGGTCAAGGGACCCGCACAGGAGATCCAGTTTTTAGGAATAAAATGGCAAGATGGACGTCGTCAGATCCCAATGGATGTGATCAACAAAATAACAGCCATGTCTCCACCAACTAGCAAAAAGGAAACACAAGCTTTCTTAGGCGTCGTGGGTTTTTGGAGAATGCGTATTCCAAATTACAGTCTGATCGTAAACCCTCTCTATCAAGTGACCCGAAAGAAGAACGATTTCAAATGGGGCCCTGAGCAACGACAAGCTTTTGAACAAATTAAAGAGGAGGTAGTTCACGCAGTAGCCCTGGGGCCAGTCCGGGCAGGACAAGAGGTAAAAAATGTGCTCTACACCGCAGCCGGGGAGAATGGCCCTACCTGGAGCCTCTGGCAGAAAGCACCAGGGGAGACTCGAGGTCGACCCCTAGGGTTTTGGAGTCGGGGATACAGAGGATCCGAGGCCCGCTATACTCCAACTGAAAAAGAGATATTAGCAGCATATGAAGGGGTTCGAGCTGCTTCAGAAGTGATCGGCACTGAAGCACAGCTCCTCCTGGCACCCCGACTGCCAGTGCTAGGCTGGATGTTCAGAGGGAGGGTCCCCTGTACACATCATGCAACTGATGCTACATGGAGTAAGTGGGTCGCACTGATCACACAACGGGCTCGAATAGGAAACCCCAGTCGCCCAGGAATCCTGGAAGTGATCATGGATTGGCCAGAGGGCAAAGATTTTGGAATATTGCCAGAGGAGGATGTAACGCGTGCTGAAGAGGCCCCAATGTATAATGAACTACCAGAAAATGAGAAGCAATATGCCCTGTTCACTGATGGGTCCTGTCGTATTGTGGGAAAGCATCGGAGGTGGAAAGCTGCTGTGTGGAGTCCTATGCGACAAGTTGTAGAAACTGCTGAAGGAGAAGGTGAATCGAGCCAATTTGCAGAAGTCAAGGCCATCCAGCTGGCTTTAGACATTGCTGACCGAGAAAAGTGGCCAGTGCTCTATCTCTACACTGACTCAGGGATGGTGGCAAATGCCCTGTGGGGGTGGTTGCAGCAATGGAAGCAGAGCAACTGGCAGCGCAGAGGCAAACCCATCTGGGCTGCCGCATTGTGGCAAGATATTGCTGCCTGGGTGGAGAACCCGGTTGTAACAGTCCGTCACGTAGATGCTCACGTACCCAAGAGTCGGGCCCCTGAAGAACATCAAAACAACCAGCAGGTAGATCAGGCTGCTAAGATTGAAGTGGCTCAGGTGGAGCTGGACTGGCAACATAAGGGTGAATTATTTCTAGCTCGGTGGGCCCATGACACCTCAGGCCACCAAGGAAGAGATGCAACGTAGAGATGGGCTCGTGATCGAGGGGTGGACTTGACCATGGACACTATAGCCCAAGTTATCCATGAATGCGAAACATGCGCTGCGATCAAGCAAGCCAAGCGGTTAAAGCCTCTCTGGTATGGAGGACGATGGCTGAAATATAACTATGGGGAGGCCTGGCAGATCGATTATATCACACTCCCACAAACCCCCCAAGGCAAGCGCCACGTGCTTACAATGGTGGAGGCAACCCCCGGATGGCTGGAAACATATCCCGTGCCCCATGCCACTGCCCGGAACACTATCCTGGGCCTTGAAAAGCAAGTCCTATGGCGACATGGCACCCCAGAAAGAATCGAGTCAGACAATGGGACTCATTTCCGAAACAACCTCATAGACACCTGGGCCAAAGAGCACGGCATTGAGTGGGTGTATCACATCCCCTATCATGCACCAGCTTCTGGGAAAATTGAATGATACAATGGACTGTTAAAGACTACACTGAGAGCAATGGGTGGCGGGACGTTCAAACATTGGGAGACACACATTTAGCAAAGGCCACCTGGTTAGTCAACACTAGGGGATCTGCCAATCGAGCAGGCCCTGCCCAGTCAGAACTTTTACGTACTGTAGATGGGAATAAAGTCCCTGTAGTGCCCATAAAAAATATGCTGGGGAAGACAGTCTGGGTTATTCCTGCCTCAGGCAGAGGCAGACCCATCCGTGGGATTGCTTTTGCTCAAGGACCTGGGTGCACTTGGTGGATAATGCGGAAGGATGGGGAAGTCCGATGTGTGCCTCAAGGGGATTTGATTTTTGGTGAGAATAGCCAATGATCTGAATTATGTGATGTTAAGTACTAATTATAGTTATAATAGTTATACTAATGATACACAGATATACTAATAATACTAATAATATTATATGCCATACTAATGTTATTACAATAAGAATCACCCAGACTAATGAAGAATAACTTCAGTGAAACCAAGCAAAGCACAGTGATGATGGTACCAGAACTGACTTCAACATGAAACAATCCAACACCACATACCATCTCCATTTTTCCTGCCCTGAGAGATTATTATGACAGATGGAGCCCGAAGTCATGGACTAAATGAACTCACCGAACATTTTAGAGGGATGGCCCACAGACGAAGGGAATGATATCTGTGTGTGTGTGTGTGTGTGTGTGTATATATAAAAAAGGGGGTGGTGATTAATGAAAATGTACTGGAAAATATGAGACTTGAGCATGACGCAGATGGTATAGAATAAGGGGTGGATATTGTCCTGGTTTCGGCAGGGATAGAGTTAATTTCCTTTCTAGTAGCTGGTACAGTGTTTTGGATTTAGGATGAGAACAAAGTTGATAACGCACCGATGTTTTAGTTGTTGCTAGGTAATGCTTACACTAGCCAAGGACTTTTCAGCTTCCCATGCTCTACTGACTGAGGAGGCTGGAGGTGCCCAAGAAGCTGGGAGGGGGCACAGCCAAACTGGCCAAAGGGACATTCCATACCACGTGACGTCATGCTCAGTACATAAACTGGGGAAAGCTGGCCGGGGGGGCCGCTGCTCGGGGACTGGCTGGGCATCAGTCGGCGGGTGGTGAGCAATTGCACTGTGCATCACTTGCTTTGTGTATTATTATTATTATTATTATTATTATCATATTATTATTATTGTCATTTTATTTCATTTATTAAACTGTTTTTATCTCAACCCATGAGTTTTTCTCACTTGTGCTCTTCCAATTCTCTTCCCCATCCCACCGGGGGAGGGGGGAGTGAGCGAGCAGCTGCGTGGTGCTTAGTTGCCGACTGAAATTAAACCACGACAACAAGAAGAATGGTCAGCTATGTTAATACAGGCAACAATATCCAGACTCTGAATGGCAGCTATTTGGTGTGACTTGACTGAGCAAAGAATGAGCAAAGGTATGAAACTTTTCCTACATGAGAAATAGATTTCACGGGTTTCCAGCCTAAAAAAGAGACAAATGGGACCATAAGACTAGAAAATTGTAGAGATTTATCAAATTATGAGTTTCTGTTTCTCATAATACACAATATGATCTTATGATGGGCATCAAAGAAAAATATCAGGCTGAAAACAAACCAAAGGAAGCAGTTCCTTACGCAATATATAATTATGCTGTAGAACTCTCCTCAGGTAACAGTCTCCAGTGTTTCAAAAAGCTATTGGACAATTTAATACTCTAAATAAAGTTGTCCTTAAGTGATCACGTGGTTTAAATTATCTTCCAAGCTTGTTGACACTTCTAGGCAGAAAGTAAATCTCGAATGTTACTATACAGTAGCAAAAAGGTAGAACTGGTCAAAAAACTGCCAAAATCATCACCAAAAATTTAACTCTTTCCTTCTACCCTCCCAGTTTTGTATAAGACACTTATAGCAAAACTTTATTGAGCTCACATGGTCGTCAACATTTTGGTGCCTATTGAACTAGTAGGGAAAGAGAAATTCAGAACTACTGGCCTCCTGCTTTGACCAGTTTTCTTTACTCCCTGTAAATGTTCCAGAATTGCCAGTCTGAGCACTCTAGAGTAACTCAGTTCCTGTGACTGTCTAACTGACTGTCAGTCTCACACACAGTACCCTTGTCATCTACCTGGACTTCTGTAAGGCCTTTGACACGGTCCCACACAACATCCTTGTCTCTAAAGTGGAGAGATATGAATTTGGTGGATGGACTATTAGATGGATAAGGAATTGGCTGGACAGCCGCTTCCGAAGAGTTGCGGTCAATGGCTCAATGTCCAAGTGGAAACCAGTAACAAGTGGTGTCCCTCAGGGATCCTTACTGTTCAATATCTTTATTAATGACACAGACAGTGGGATTAAGTGCACCCTCAGGAAGTTTGTGGATGACACCAAACTGAGTGGTGCAGTTGATTCGCTAGAGGGAAGGGATGCCATCCAGAGGGACCTTGACAGGCTTGAGGAGCGGGCCCGTGCGAACCTCATGAAGTTCAACAAGGCCAAGTGCATCCACAAATGCAAGACAAGAAATGGAGAAGGTAAGTTATTTGGTGGAAGGGAGTTAATTTCTATATATCCTTATGAGTTTAGTGAGCACCATAGAAGTTAGATACCTAGTATGCTGCTTACAGATCCAACAGCTTTGTCTATCTGTTTTGCTGACTCCTAACTATCTAGATTGAAGGGGAAATTGAAAATTGAACTCTTCAGCAATTTTAATTGCTGACCAAGGAATGATCTGGCATGGAGGTCAAGAAGGCTTAACTGCAGAACCAGTTAAACTGGCTGGAAACAGGAATGCCAAGAGGTGGAACAACTCCATGGAAGGGAGCAAAGATTCCCTTGCTGATAAGAAATGCCACAGTATTGTCTTGTAACTATCATGGAATGTGAGCGAACTCCTAAGGCACCCGATTCCAACCTTCACATGATTGGTGCTGGTGCAGGTGTATATAATGAATTGGCTCATGCCGCATCTTTGCACACTCCTTGCAGAACTGCTTATGGCGGTAGGACTCTGTCCAATGCATTGTTCATGGGGTTTTTTTCATATTTAAGCATAAATGTGTGTTTAATTTGCCTCAAGGGGTACAATAAAAATTCCCCAACAATTTGGTGTCAGAAGTGGGATTGCTGCACACTGACAGAAGTGACCAGACTGGAACTGGAAGGGAGAACCAATGCGGCGCCACCACGAGAGGTAAGACATTGTCACTTCAAAAATCTCACTTGCGTGTGGTCTTCTTCCCTACTGTGTCTCCTGGCTGGCCATCACATCAGCGGTAAGCAAACCCTATCTTATTTTAGTTTGTGTTTAAAATATAAAGACTGGAGGAAAATTAAGAGGATGAATGCTTGAAACTGAATTCTGATAAGTTTTGTGTTCTGATTTCTGAGGAGTTTTGAGACTGCCGAAAGCTCGGATCGCACTCCAGTGTCATCTTCGTGGGTGATAACAAGTCGTCTTTTGTATGGGCCCAGGTGTTGAGGGGATCGAGTCAAAGCTCTGTCTTCTCGGGGACACCTCAACCTCTCCTTCTATCCCTTTGCTGTTAATAGACCTTAGCTTTGTACTCTTTCACTGAGAAATGTTGAAAACTAATTGGGAAAATGGGTCAAGGTTCCTCCTGTCTGGATCCTAAAAGCCCGTTAGGCTCCATGTGCCACAATTATGGTGCATGACTGGGGAAAAAAATGGGGGCAAGCAATGGGCCCAACTTGCCCACCAATGCAACTGCTGTACCTGTGCCAAAGAAAAACTACAGTTTCCAGACGAGGGCTCCTTTGACCTGGATAATTTAACTTACCTTGAGGAAGATAAACTGAAACAAGTGGATGCTTGATTTTTGTGGGATGAGGAGGCAAACCAATACCAGCAGGACTCTGTCATAGCTAGCTTGCAGGATAATAATACAAAAATGAAATAAAAAATTGAAAAGATTAAATTAGGCCAAAATGAAAGTAAGGATCTGTCGTGGTTTAACCCCAGCCAGCAACTAAGCACCACACAGCCGCTCGCTCACTCCCCCGCAGTGGGATGGGGGAGAGAATCGGAAGAGTACAAGTGAGAAAACTCGCGGATTGAGATAAAGACAGTTTAATAGGCAAAGCAAAAGCCACGCACGCAAGCAAAGCAAAACAAGGAATTCATTCACAACTTCCCATCGGCAAGCAGGTGTTCAGCCATCTCCAGGAAAGCAGGGCTCCATCACACATAACAGTTACTTGGGAAGACAAACGCCATAACTCCGAACATCCCCCCTTCCTTCTTCTTCCCCCAGCTTTATATGCTGAGCATGACGTCACATGGTATGGAATGTCCCTTTGGACAGTTTGGCTGTGCCCCCCTCCCAGCTTCTTGTGCACCTCCAGCCTTCTCAGTCGGTAGAGCATGGGAAACGAAAAAGTCCTTGGCTAGTGTAAGCATTACCTGGAAACAACTAAAACATCGGTGCATTATCAACTTTGTTCTCATCCTAAATCCAAAACACTGTACCAGCTACTAGGAAGGAAATTAACTCTATCCCTGCCGAAACCAGGACACCTCCTCAATCGGTAGAGCATGGGAAGCTGAAAAGTCCTTGACTAGTGTAAGCACTACTTAGCAACAACTAAAAGGAGGGGTCCATGAAAGCTGGGTAATATTCAAGGATCACCTCCTCCAAGCTCAGGAGCGATGCATCCCAAAAAAGAGGAAGTCAGGCAAAAACACCAGGAGGCCTGCGTGGATGAACAAGGAGCTCCTGGACAAACTCAAACACAAAAAGGAAGCCTACAGAGGGTGGAAGCAAGGACAGGTAGCCTGCGAGGAATACAGAGAAATTGTCCGAGCAGCCAGGGATCAGGTTAGGAAAGCTAAAGCCCTGATAGAATTAAATCTGGCCAGGGACGTCAAGGGCAACAAGAAAAGATTCTATAGGTACGTCGGGGGTAAAAGGAAGACGAGGGAAAACGTGGGCCCTCTCCGGAATGAAACGGGAGACCTGGTTACCCGGGACATGGAGAAGGCGGAGGTACTCAATGACTTTTTTGCCTCAGTCTTCACCAGCAAGTGCTCGAGCCTCACCGCCCAAGCCGCAGAAGGCAAAGGCGGGGACTGGGAGAATGAAGAGCCGCCCACTGTGGGAGAAGATCAGGTTCGAGACCATCTAAGGCACCTGAAGGTGCACAAGTCCATGGGACCCAATGAGATCCACCCGCGGGTCCTGAAGGAACTGGCGGATGAAGTTGCTAAGCCACTATCCATCGTATTTGAGAAGTCGTGGCAGTCCGGTGAAGTTCCCACTGACTGGAAAAGGGGAAACATAACCCCCATTTTTAAGAAGGGAAAAAAGGAAGACCCGGGGAGCTACAGGCCAGTCAGTCTCACCTCTGTGCCTGGGAAGATCAACACCTGGCTTCATGGCTGGTGTTGTGTCATGAAAATTTTGCAACTGGCCTGTGCTGACTGAAGAGAGAGGCTAGGACGCAAAGTATACAATATCGAGAGTAATTCTTTATTCATCCACGTGAGGTGTCTCATTCAAATCAGGGCACACCGAATGAGGTTTTACACATGGTTCTTATACCTTTCAAGCTTTCAGGTAGAACATGATTTATCATAGAATCATAGAATCATAGAATATCTCGAGTTGGAAGGGACCCATAAGGATCATTGAGTCCAACTCCCTGCTCCTTGCAGGACTACCTAACACTAAACCATATGACTGAGAGCGTCGTCCAGATGCTCCTTGAACTCTGACAGGCTTGGTGCCATGACCACTTCCCTGGGGAGCCTGTTCCAGTGACCGACCACCCTCTCAGTGAAGAACCTTTTCCTAATGTCCAATCTGAACTTCCCCTGACGCGGCTTCATTCCATTTCCTCGTGTCCTATCGCTGGTCACCAGAGAGAGGAGATCAGCACCTCCCCCTCTGCTGCCCCCCTTGAGGAAGTTGTAGACTGCGATAAGGTCCCCCCTCAGCCTTCTCTTCTCCAAGCTGAACAAACCGAGTGACCTCAGCCACTCCTCATAAATCTTGCCCTCAAGGCCTTTCACCATCTTGGTCGCCCTCCTCTGGACACACTCTAATAGTTTGATGTCCTCCTTATATTGAGGTGCCCAGAACTGCACACGGTAGTCGAGGTGGGGCTGCACCAGTGCAGTGTAGAGTGGGACTATCACCTCCCTCGACCGGCTAGCTATGCTGGGCTTGATGCACCCCAGGACACGGTTGGCCCTTTTGGCTGCCAGGGCGCACTGTTGACTCATATTCAACTTGCCATCAACCCAGACCCCCAGATCACTTTCCACAGGGCTGCTCTCCAGCCTTTCATCCCCCAATTTGTACGTATAACCAGGATTACCCCGTCCCAGGTGCAGGATCCGGCACTTGCTCTTCTTAAATTTCATACGGTTTGTGATTTCCCAGCTCTCTAGTCTATCCAGATCTCTCTGTAAGGCCTCTCTACCCTCAAGGGAGTCCACAGCTCCTCCTAGTTTAGTATCATTGGCAAACTTAATGTACATTAGATTCCTGTGTCCAGATCATTTATAAAAGCATTAAAGAGCACTGGCCCTAAAACTGAGCCCTGGGGAACCCCACTGGTGACTGGCCGCCAGCCTGATGTAACCCCATTTACTAGACCTCTTTGAGCCTGACCTGTCAGCCAATACCCATCGTATTATGGGCTTGTCTAGCTGCATGCTGTACATTTTGTCCAGAAGGATACTGTGAGAGACAGTATCGGAAGCTTTGCTAAAATCCAAGAAAACCCACATCTACTGACTTCCCTTGGTCAACTAGATGGGTGACCTTGTCATAAAAGGAAATTAAGTTTAATTAATTAACAGGACTTTCCCCTCATGAACCTGTGTTGGCTATGACCAAGTTGGCGAATTACTTGTGAGGTGAAATGACTTCCTTGATCTGAATCAATCCTTTCAGGAATTCCAAAATGAGGAATGAATTCCTTTAATAAGGACTTAATTACAGTTGCAGAATCAGCTTTAGTTGTTGGCGTGGCCTCGGGCCGTCCTGAAAGTTGATCAACTATTACTATCAAATAGCAGTAGTTGCCAGCTTTTGTCATTTCAGCAAAATCAATCTGAATGTGTTGGAAAGGTACGATTGCCCAGGATCTACCCCATAGAGAGTCCGAATGCTTAGTATTTTGGGGGATATATGACTGACAGATTGTGCAAGCCATGGTTATTTGTTTGGCTGCAGTGTAGATTCCTGGTGCAAACAAATCCTTCAATATTGTCTGGACTAGTGCAGCAACCCCAAAGTGCCCTAGGTTGTGATGTAGTTTTGCTATAGGAATCAGGTATTGCTTAGGTAATATAGGAAGGTTTTCTGTACCTGCTCTCCATATTCCCCAGGAGTCTTTGGTTGCTTCATACCTTTTCCAAGAGTCAATTTCTTCAGCGCAAACAGTCAAGTAGATTTCTTCAGGAGCAGGTAGCACTAAGTCGGATCGTTGGACTGCTTGTAAGCTCAGTGGTTTGTATGGCTGTCGTGCTGCGGCTTTAGCGGCAATATCTGATAGATTATTTCCTATCTCTTCTTTTGTCTGTATGAGCTGGCTGATGAATGATAGCAAGTTTCTCTGGCACTTGTATAGCTTTTAACAGTTCAGTAATTCGCAGAGCATCTGATATTTTACTTCCAATAGAAGTCATAAACCCACGCAGCTTCCATAACTGCCCAGTAGCATGGCATACTCCAGATGCATATCGAGAATCAGTATAAATATTTACAGTCTTTTCTTTGGCCAGCTCACAGGCCTTTGTCAATGCAATTAATTCTGCTGCTTGTGCACTCAGCTTCGGACTGAGTGGTGAAGTCTCCACTACTTCATTCACACTAGTTACTGAATACCCCATAACCCGGTTGCCGTTCATATAATACGAGGACCCATCTACAAATAGTTCTAGATCGGAGTCTAGAAACAGCACATCTGTTAAATCTTCCCGAGTTCTTTTGGCTTCACAGGTTGTTACTACACAATTGTGATGTGGAGTCCTTTCCCAGGTAAAGGGAGCAGAGTAGCAAGGTTCAGCGTACTACATAGCTTAATTGTTATGTTTTCCACTGTTAAGAGAATCAGCTCATAGCGATGTATTCACTGTTCTGACATTGCCTGTGTAATATGCTGTGATAGCAGCATTTCAACTTCATGTGGTACTTGTTCTGTCAGAGGGTGTCCGAGCACTAGATTTTTACTCTGTTCAACTAGCAGTGCTGTGGCAGCTATAGCACAGACACAGGCAATGCATCCTTGAGCTACTGGACCTAGCTGAGCCAAATAATATGCAATTGGACATTGTCATCCTCCTAGGCTTTGAGTTAACACCCGGAAGGCTATTCCTTTCCATTCACGTATGAACAAGGTAAATGGCTTACCATAGTCTTGTAGTCATAGAATCATAGAATCATTAAGGTTGGAAAAGACCTCTAAGATCATCGAGTCCAACCGTCAACCCAACACCACCATGCCCACTAAACCATGTCCCTAAGCGCCTCATCTACACGTCTTTTAAATACCTCCAGGGATGGGGACTCCACCACTTCCCTGGGCAGCCTGTTCCAATGTTTAACCACTCTTTCAGTAAAGAAATTTTTCCTCATGTCCAATCTAAACCTCCCCTGGCGCAACTTGAGGCCATTTCCTCTCGCCCTATCGCTAGTTACTTGGGAGAAGAGACCGACACCCACCTCGCTACAGCCTCCTTTCAGGTAGTTGTAGAGCGCGATAAGGTCTCCCCTGAGCCTCCTTTTCTCCAGACTAAACAGTCCCAGTTCCCTCAGCCGCTCCTCATAAGACTTGTTCTCCAGACCCTTCACCAGCTTCGTTGCCCTTCTCTGGACACGCTCCAGCACCTCAATGTCCTTCTTGTAGTGCGGGGCCCAAAACTGAACACAGTATTCAAGGTGCGGTCTCACCAGTGCCGAGTACAGGGGCACGATCACTTCCCTACTCCTGCTGGCCACACTATTTCTGATACAGGCCAGGATGCCATTGGCCTTCTTGGCCGCCTGGGCACGCTGCCGGCTCATGTTCAGCTGGCTGTCAACCAGCACCCCCAGGTCCTTTTCCGACAGGCAGCTTTCCAGCCACTCTTCCCCAAGCCTGTAGCGCTGCATGGGGTTGTTGTGGCCCAAGTGCAGGACCCAGCACTTGGCCTTGTTGAACCTCATACAGTTGGCCTGGGCCCATCGATCCAGCCTGTCCAGGTCCCTCTGCAGAGCCTTCCTACCCTCGAGCAGATCAACACTCCCGCCCAACTTGGTGTCCTCTGCAAACTTCCTGAGGGTGCACTCAATCCCCTCATCCAGATCATCGATAAAGATATTGAACAAGACCGGCCCCAAAACCGAGCCCTGGGGAACACCGCTCGTGACCGGCCGCCAACTGGATTGAACTCCATTCACCACAACTTGTGGGAATGGGAGTCTCACTAACGGACATTCCTGAGTTTGATTTTAATGAGCAAACACTGCACCACCTGGCATGACAAGGCACTTAAGCAGAAAACAACGGAGAAAGGAATGTGCAGCTGGAAGGAGAAAAACAAGATAAAGACCATGAAGGCATTTCGCATGATCAGAAAGAACGGGCCAATCTGCTAGAGCATAGATGCGCGTGAACACAAGGCTGTAACCTATCTGCAAGCCGCAGGTAGCGCGTGTCCATAGTAGATAACTATATAAGCCCTGTTATAAGTGTAAATAAAGGAGAATGACCATACTCATATTGAGATCTGTCATTACTCCGGAATCGCAACTCCCGCTCCGTCGTCGACACTGAACAAAGGGAAACTCCGACATCTGGTAGGAGAGGATGGTTCGGCGCATATCTTCGAGACTGCGGTAAGAGCAGCGAGAGAAGGGGAGCGGGAGAATAGCGTCTGGGAGTTGTACTATCCCGATGATCGGAGGGGGATAAGATAACGGAGCAGTCTGGCCAACTGCCTCCCAGTGAGCGACCGCTATCATGGAAATAGAGGCGGCAGCTGCGTTGCTCGTAAGCATCCTCTCCAAGAGAGGGATCGAGACAACGGTAAAACAATTATGTACGTTGATTAAATTAGGACAACGTTGGGGACATTTTAAGGACAGTCAAACTATTTTTTCTGACCTTGAGTGGCGAGAGCTTGGCAATACTATGTGGGAGCAGACTATCACGGGGGATGAAAAGTCAAAGAAGGAGATTAAAACAGTGCGGGAACTATGGAGGTCTGTGTTAGAGACTTTAAAAGCCATGAAAGCTGAAAGAAAGGTGGCTTGTGCAGCCACTCAAATGCTAGCCCCAGAACCCTTGCCTGATAGACCGAAGAATACAACATCTGGACTGTTTCGGTTCTTTGGGCCGTCTGCAGTCCGAGGTATGTCGGGTACCCCCAAACGAACTGCCTTGGAAGCCAAGTATAGTGTTCTGGGGGGTGACGGCGCTTCTGAACTGCTTGAAACGTACCCTCCGCTTACGGATTGCAAAGATGCAGAAACTAGCGGTAACGGGGCCCCTCTTTCACCTGAGGCGGTCGCGGAAGAGCGACGACCCGGGGAGGAGGAGCGGCTGGTTCCGTTAACCCCTCCGTGGCCAACAGCCCCGCCTCTAGGAGTCTCTTCAGGTGCGTCTACTCCGCCACAGGGTGACAGCAAAGAACAGAGTATGGCTGAGACTAATGAGCTCCTGAAGAAGGTAGTGCAACAGTTACAGGACTTAACAATTACAGCCCAGAGGGGAGGGATGGAGCACCTGTCCAGGGCATCAGGGGAATCCCTACCCCCTTGCCTCTCTGGACCACCAGCGACGGTTCAGCCCAGATGCTGGAGCGAAGTGGCTAGAGACGCTATGCTGGATGGGCAGTGGCAAGCGGCATCCAGCTTGGGGGCGAGTGCTTTTCCTGTGCTGCAAGAGAATAACGGCAATAAGTGTGCGCCTCACGATTGGAAAATCCTACAGCAAGCAAAAAACACTGTGTCCCAGTATGGGATAAAATCAGAAGCTTCACGTCAAATTGTAATCTGGATTTTTTTGGCTGACCTGATGTGCCCTGCTGACTGCCAAAACCTTATGCGGCTTTTATTGTCACCTACGCAGTATTTGTTGTGGGGGTCGGAATGGTCACGGCGGGCGGCAAGTGCTGCGGCACAGCATCAAATGCAGGGGGATCCCCTCTATGGGATTACCACGGAAATGATAACGGGGACGGGAAGGTTTAACGATATTAATGCTCAGTTGGTTTTTCCTATTGCTTTGTTGCAGTTGTCTGCCAAACTGGCGCTAGACGCCTTTTTAGCCTTACCCGGTTCGTCCACTCCATCCTTTAGTTCTGTACAGCAAGGTGCCACTGAAGCATATAGTCATTTTGTCGATTGCTTGTGGGGGGCGATACGTGGAAAAAAAAAAAAAAAAAAAAAAAAAGAGAGAGAAAAAAAAAATCCCCAACAAACAAAAAAACAAAAACAAAGAGTGCCTATGGTGTGTGCCATGGGTATTGTGTCAGTTTTACCATTGTGATAAGAAGTGGTGGGCCCGGTGCACGCGTGCACAAAGGTGGTGTGAAACTTGCTATCTGAAAGAAATAGTGCTGTATAGAATATTAATAACCACTGGACACGAAATACAGTCCACGAAACTGCCAAATTGATTATTGTTTGTAAAAAAAAAAAAAAAAAAAAGAAAGGCAATTCGCCTAGAAGAGAAAATGCTGAGCCAGGCAGATGTGATCGTAATTGGGTTAATCTTAATAATCCCAGGGTCGGCAACTATACATCGCATTAACCCAAGGGAAAATATGTGGGTAACCTGGGCAAATAAAACAGGACAGCCCGCATTTTGCCTTTCCCTCGCCTCAGCAACTGAGCCGTTTAGGACTTGTTTGTTAGGTATGCCTGGATATAAGGAAGGTGACTTTGCCGGGTTCAGTAATGGCAGCTGTACTAATGTGACTACAACTAGCAACTGTAGTGCTAATTTGATAAAAGGATTAAATCACTCACTACCCTGGAATCCCCAGGAGCTGGAACTATTAGGGTCGATGCGAGTTGGAAATACATCTAAAAATTGGACTCAGACATGTTTTATATTTGGGGGACCCCTACAGACGGGTATCCACTTCTACCAGGCAAGAAATTGGACAGGGTGGACTAATGTCACCTCCCATGCATCTTACTACAAGTATCAGGATGCGGGCGATTTTTGTGGTACCAACGACAGTGGTAATAGCTATGCTTTAGGAGCGGCTGGAGCGGAAACAAAGGGAGGAATAGGGATCTGGAACAATGGTACCCCAAAGGCGTTGCCCCCACAGGTATTTTTAATATGTGGGGACAGGGCCTGGCAGGGTATCCCAGCAAATGCTGTAGGAGGGCCATGCTACTTAGGAAAATTGACCCTGCTGGCCCCGGGAGAAAATTGGTGGAAAACCGTAACAAGAAAAGGGCAACAACAAAGACGAAAAAGAGCCGCCACGGGTCTTTCCCCAGACTGTCGTGATGACGTGATTCTGCCTAGCGACACCGAAAAAGTCTTCCTTTCACTATTTGTACCAGGCGCTGCAGCTGCGAGGGCCCTAAATGAGGTAGGGAAATTAGCTTGTTGGGCTAAAAAGCAGGCTGATATGACAACAGAGCTTATTGAAAAATTACTTGCAGATCAGGATAGCTTCCATCATGCGATTTTACAAAATAGAGCTGCTATTGACTTTCTGTTATTAGCACAAGGACATGGGTGTGAGGATTTTGAAGGGATGTGTTGTATGAATCTGTCTGACCATGGGGAGTCAATCCACAAACAGCTACAATGGTTAAAGGACCACACCAAGAATATTCAACAAGATCACGGGTTATTCGATACCTGGCTTAAGAATATATTTGGGGAACTGCCATCTTGGATAATAAGTTTAATAAAAGAAAGCTTACGCATTTTAATTGTTATATTAGTAATAAGTATATGCTCTTGTATAATTTTTAGCTGTGTGAAGAAAGCAATTATGAAAATTGTTAATCAAGTCTGGGTTGCTCAAAAACAAGAAGGGGGAATTGTGGAGGAGTGGCTGGTACAGCAGGGGCACGATCTAGTATCCCTGAGCAACCCATGTTTTTAACAGTAGCAGGGGTATGCTGACAAAGACGGCTGGTGACCTTGACCATCCTTCCCTGAGCAGAAGAAGGAGCCTCGCCACGTGATGAACAACAAAAGCGGAACAACACCTGGGATAAGGAGGAGGCACAGATCGGCGAGACCAGCCGGCAGCTACCAATGAGAAGGGTGTTGTGAATGCGTGGACAGCTGTGATTAACCAATTATAGGTTGTTATGAAGAGCGTGCCCAGCCACCCCATCCATTCCGGTGAATGATGGGGGAGTGACTGGGGAGAAAGACCCCCTGGCTGCTGCATTTGCAGACTTGCGGGTATCAGACAGCTCCTCCTCGTGGCTGGTTAAAAGGACTAGCCAAGCTAGGAGGGATATGTGTAATAGTATTTATATGCATTTTTGTTTTGTGTACCCTGTTTGTTGCAATGTATACGAAAAATGATTGAAAGATCGGTTTCAGCAGTGTTTCTAGTAAAACAAAAAGGGGGAGATGTGGGAATGGGAGTCTCACTAACGGACATTCCTGAGTTTGATTTTAATGAGCAAACACTGCACCACCTGGCATGACAAGGCACTTAAGCAGTAAATAACGGAGAAAGGAATGTGCAGCTGGAAGGAGAAAAACAAGATAAAGACCATGAAGGCATTTCGCATGATCAGAAAGAACGGGCCAATCTGCTAGAGCATAGATGCGCGTGAACACAAGGCTATAACCTATCTGCAAGCTGCAGGTAGCGCGTGTCCATAGTAGATAACTATATAAGCCTTGTTATAAGTGTAAATAAAGGAGAATGACCATACTCATATTGAGATCTGTCATTACTCCGGAATCGCAACTCCCGCTCCGTCGTCGACACTGAACAAAGGGAAACTCCGACAACAACTCTCTGGGCCCGGCCGTCCAGCCAGTTTTTTACCCAGCAAAGAGTACACCTGTCTAAGCCGTGAGCCGCCAGTCAGGAGGCAGGACCAGAGCAGGTGCAGTCATTAATGATTGTTTTAGATATTCTAATGCCTTTACCTTGTCGGCACTCCAGTGGATAGGTTCCTTGGCATTTTGAATAGTAGCTTGTACCAAAGGTTTAGCCATTTCCCCAAAAGCAACTATCCAGGGTCGGCAGAATACTATTGCTCCTAAAAAAGCTTGAAGTTGTTTCTTAGTAATAGGTTGAGGAAGATTTTGAATAGTCTTATTAGACAGTCAGCGTTCTCCTTGTTGGAGAATGCAACCCAGATATTCCACCTTTTTTTTACAAAATTGTACCTTATGTGGAGAAGCCCGATGGCCCTTTTCAGCTAAGGCAAATAATAATGTCCGGGTGTCAGCTATACAAGATTCCTTAGAGGTACTAGCTATTAACAAATCATCAACATATTGTATCAAAACAGATCCATTTTTAAACACAAAATCCTGCAAATCTTTTACTAAAATTCTAGAAAAAATAGTGGAGGACCCAGTAAAGCCCTGGGGAAGCCTTGTCCATGTCAGCTGTATTTTTCCCCAAGTAAATGCGAAAAGGTATTGAGAGTCCGGAATGGATAGATATACTAAAAAAAGCAGCGCATAAGTCAATTACAGAGTACCATATAGCATTTACTGGAATTAATGTAATAATTGCAGAAGGAACTGGTACCACCAGGTGGGGAACTATGACCCACTCATTTATTGCCCTGAGATCTTGCACAAACCGGTAAACTGGTTCACCATCTGGTCCTGGTTTAGGTTTTCTGATCGGTAGGATAGGAGTATTACAAGGAGACTGACATTCTACTAATACTCTCCTTTTTATATACTCCTCTATCAGTGGCGCAATGCCTGCTATAGCTTCAGTAGATAATGGATATTGTCAGATTGACGGCAGGTTACTGCCTTTAGTTTATATTTAAACTACTGGTCTGGCTGATTTGAGTAAGCCAACATCCGTGGGGTCCCATCCCCACAACGAAATTGATATAGCATTTAGTTCCTTAGGCAAAGTTCCTAATTAACTGGGATTTGCCAAAGCAGCAATCAATTTTCGTAAATTTGGTATAGGTAATTTGAGTTCAATTCCATCTGTCGTGGTTTAATTTCAGTCGGCAACTAAGCACCACGCAGCCGCTCGCTCACTCCCCCACACACACCGGTGGGATGGGGGAGAGAATTGGAAGAGCACAAGTTAGAAAAACTCGTGGGTTGAGATAAAAACAGTTTAATAATTGAAATAAAATGATAATAATAATATGATAATAATAATAATAATACACAAAACAAGTGATGCACAGTGCAATTGCTCACCACCCGCCGACCGATGCCCAGCCAGTCCCCGAGCAGCGGCCCCCCCGGCCAGCTTTCCCCAGTTTATGTACTGAGCATGACGTCACATGGTATGGAATGTCCCTTTGGCCAGTTTGGCTGTGCCCCCTCCCAGCTTCTTGTGCACCTCCAGCCTTCTCAGTCGGTAGAGCATGGGAAGCTGAAAAGTCCTTGGCTAGTGTAAGCATTACCTAGCAACAACTAAAACATCGGTGCGTTATCAACTTTGTTCTCATCCTAAATCCAAAACACTGTACCAGCTACTAGAAAAGAAATTAACTCTATCCCTGCCGAAACCAGGACACCATCTGGAGTACAATGTAACTCTGCATTCAGTTTACAAAGATCCCTTCCCAACAAGCTGATGGGTGTGTCTTGTACAACTATGAAAGAGTGGGAGGTGGTGAGAGGTCCCACTTGTACTTTCAAGTTATCCAGACATGGTACAGTGTGCACAGATTCTTCTGTTCCTACTATCCTTTCATCACCAATTATTTTTGCTTGTTTAGGTTTCTCCTGGTTTCAGCAGGGATAGAGTTAATTTCCTTCCTAGTAGCTGGTACAATGCTGTGTTTTGGATTTAGGATGAGAACAAAGTTGATAACACACCGATGTTTTAGTTGTTGCTAGGTAATGCTTACACTAGCCAAGGACTTTTCAGCTTCCCATGCTCTACCGACTGAGAAGGCTGGAGGTGCACAAGAAGCTGGGAGGGGGCAGAGCCAGGACAGCTGACCCAAACTGGCCAAAGGGCTATTCCATACCATGTGACGTCATGCGCAGTACATAAACTGGGGAAAGCTGGCCGGGGGGGCCGCTGCTCGGGGACTGGCTGGGCATCGGTCGGCGGGTGGTGAGCAATTGCACTGTGCATCACTTGCTTTGTGTATTATTATTATTATTACTACATTTTTATTGTTATTGTTATTAACATTTTATTTCAATTATTAAACTGTTTTTATCTCAACCCACGAGTTTTTCTCACTTGTGCTCTTCCAATTCTCTCCCCCATGCCATCGGGGTCAGGGGGGAGTAAGCGAGCAGCTGCGTGGTGCTCAGTTGCCGACTGAGGTTAAACCACGACAGTCCTTTTTGGCGCCCAGTGTGGAGCTCGAAGGGTTTGAGATAATAACAGATTAACCAGAGCGCATTAAGGAATTTATATCTGTTAACAGCTGTGGGTCACAATGTTGGTTCCTCTATTCTCGATATTGATTTGTCTAATCTGCATCGTGCTCCTTTTATTGCTGCACATGTTAGAGACCGGTGTTGGTTTTTGCAGTTTGCTGTGGTCTGCAGTGATTGATGATGTTCCGCTTGGGAGGTTTATTTTTAAAATATTGACCTTGGTCTTAATTTGGTATGTGAGTTTCGTAATGAAGCCATTACTGTACTACGGATACCACTTCGTGGAGACAACTAGCAATTACAGTTCTTCCTCTGAGAGTTTTTTTACGGAGGAAATACAGAATGGCAGTGTCACTACCTTCTTCTATGATGTTTCCTCCTTCATTACAGTAATTTTTCAGTATTTTGAACATCCTTGGGCAGTTAAGATACTTCTATTGGTACTTCTTGGGAATATTGTTTCGGTTTTGTCTAAAGTTGGTAAGCAATTTAAGAATATCATCCAGAGATCTGCCCCAAGGCTGCATAGTTATGAGTGGCAGGGTGTGTGGGACAAGATGGGCAACTACCTAGGCCAATGGGCACCCCCAGTGTTTTGGAAATTCACCCCTGAGCAAGTGCAGAAACCTGAAAAGTTAGTAGAACATTTGGACAAAGTATGCTGTCACCCTGGCAACCCCAGAGAGATGCAGATCATTGCAACGTGCTGGGGCCTGGCCCATGCCTACCGAGCCCTGTTCAACACCATTCAGTACCCTCAAGGGGAAGAGAAGGTCTCTGGCTCTGACGGTAAAATGACATGCACTGCGGCCACTCCGACCGCGGCAACAGGCCCTGCGGCTGAACTAAAAAGCCAACCTGTGCCGGTATCAGTCGACCCTGTACACAAGAAGAAATCTTGGAAGTGGAAGTCGGCTCGTTTAGTAAGGGAGGAAGAAACATCTTCTAAAAGGGAGCCAGAGGAAGAAGTGGATGAGGCAGACTACCCCAGAGAAGGGCCATCACGAGAACAGGAGGAGGAAAGCTGGCAACTGCTCGGGGAGGAAGAAGAGGAAGAATTCATGAAAGAGGCAGTGACCACCCGATCTCTATCCCTGAGTGAGCTGCGAGATATACGAAAAGATTTCAGCCTTCGTCCAGGCGAGCGTATTGTCACCTGGCTGCTCCGATGCTGGGATAATGGGGCCAGTAGCCTGGAATTAGAGGGTAGGGAAGCCAAGCAGCTGGGATCCCTTTCTAGGGAAGGGGGCATTGACAAAGCAATTGGAAAAGGGACACGAATCCTCAGCCTTTGGAGGCGACTCTTGTCAAGCGTGAAGGAAAGGTATCCCTTCAAGGAAGATGTCATATGTCGCCCAGGCAAGTGGACCACCATGGAGAGAGGTATCCAGTTCCTGAGGGAATTAGCTGTGCTGGAGGTGATTTATGGTGACCTGAGCAATGAACAGCTATCCAAAGATCCAGACGAAGTCAAGTGCACACGACCCATGTGGCGGAAGTTTATAAGGAGCGCACCATCGCCATACGCCAATTCATTGGCAGTGATGACCTGGAAAGATGGAGAGGAACAAACGGAGGATGAATTGGCTGGTCAACTCCGGCAATACGAAGAAAGCCTCTCATCTTCCCTCATCTCGGCTGTGGAGAAACTGTCCCGGGAGATCCAGCAACTCAGAGAGGATAGGTCCTACTCCCCACCTGTACGGACCAGTATCTCGGCTATTAGGAGTCAGCGTTCTTTTGCTCAAGAGAGAGAATATAAAGGGTACACACCACGGGGCACCCTATGGTTTTATCTGCGTGACCACGGAGAGGACATGAGGAAGTGGGATGGAAAACCTACTTCAGCCCTAGGGGCACGGGTACGTGAATTGCAAGGGAAAACAATCACAGAAAGGGGTTCTTCCAGGAAAATGGCTGCTCCAGTTTTCAGCGGGCAGTTCCCCAGACAGAGTAGAAGGGCTGATCTTACTCCTGATCTTAATGAAGAGACTTCTGCCTCGTATGTACAAGAAATGAGAAACGAATACTGTGATGAGGACTAGAGGGGCCCTGCCTCCAGCCAGGGGGAGGAAAGGGACAACCGGGTTTACTGGACTGTGTGGATTCGGTGGCCTGGCACATCGGACCCACAGGAGTATAAGGCTCTAGTGGACACCGGTGCACAGTGTACCCTAATGCCATCAAGCTATATAGGGGCAGAACCCATCTGTATTTCTGGGGTGACAGGGGGATCCCAACAGCTAACTGTATTGGAAGCCCAAGTAAGTCTAACTGGGAATGGGTGGCAGAAGCACCCCATTGTGACTGGCCCAGATGCTCCGTGCATCCTTGGCATAGACTACCTCAGGAGAGGGTATTTCAAGGACCCAAAAGGGTACCGGTGGGCTTTTGGTATAGCTGCCTTGGAGATGGAGGAAATTAAACAGCTGTCCACCTTGCCTGGTCTCTCGGAGGACCCCTCTGTTGTGGGGTTGCTGAAGGTCGAAGACCAACAGGTGCCAATCGCTACCACCACGGTGCACCGGCGGCAATATCGCACCAACCGAGACTCCCTGATTCCCATCCATAAGCTGATTGGTCGACTGGAGAGCCAAGGAGTGATCAGCAAGACTCGTTCACCCTTTAACAGTCCCATATGGCCAGTGCGGAAGTCTAATGGAGAGTGGAGACTGACAGTAGACTATCGTGGCCTAAATGAAGTCATGCCACCGCTGAGTGCTGCTGTGCCGGACATGCTAGAACTTCAATAGGAATTGGAGTCAAAGGCAAGCAAGTGGTATGCCACAACTGATATCACTAATGCGTTTTTGTCAGTCCCTTTGGCAGCGGAGTGCAGGCCACAGATTGCTTTCACTTGGAGGGGCGTTCAGTACACCTGGAACCGACTGCCCCAGGGGTGGAAACACAGCCCCACCATTTGCCATGGACTGATCCAGACTGCACTGGAACAGGGTGGAGCTCCAGAACACCTGCAATACATTGATGACATCATCGTGTGGGGCAACACAGCAGGAGAAGTTTTTGAGAAAGGGAAGGAAATAGTCCAAATCCTGCTGAAGGCCGGTTTTGCCATAAAACAAAGTAAGGTCAAGGGACCTGCACAGGAGACCCAGTTTTTAGGAATAAAATGGCAAGATGGACGTCGTCAGATCCCAATGGATGTGATCAACAAAATAACAGCCATGTCTCCACCAACTAGCAAAAAGGAAACACAAGCTTTCTTAGGCATCGTGGGTTTTTGGAGAATGCGTATTCCAAATTACAGTCTGATCGTAAACCCTCTCTATCAAGTGACCCGAAAGAAGAACGATTTCAAATGGGGCCCTGAGCAACGACAAGCTTTTGAACAAATTAAAGAGGAGATAGTTCACGCAGTAGCCCTGGGGCCAGTCCAGGCAGGACAAGAGGTAAAAAATGTGCTCTACACTACAGCCGGGGAGAATGGCCCTACCTGGAGCCTCTGGCAGAAAGCACCAGGGGAGACTCGAGGTCGACCCCTAGGGTTTTGGAGTCGGGGATACAGAGGATCCGAGGCCCGCTACACTCCAACTGAAAAAGAGATATTGGCAGCCTATGAAGGGGTTCGAGCTGCTTCGGAAGTGATCGGCACTGAAGCACAGCTCCTCCTGGCACCCCGACTGCCGGTGCTGGGCTGGATGTTCAGAGGGAGGGTCCCCTGTACACATCATGCAACTGATGCTATGTGGAGCAAGTGGGTCGCACTGATCACACAACAGGCTCGAATAGGAAACCCCAGTTGCCCAGGAATCCTGGAAGTGATCATGGAACGGCCAGAGGGCAAAGATTTTGGAATATCGCCAGAGGAGGAGGTGACGCGTGCTGAGAAGGCCGCAATGTATAATAAACTACTAGAAAATGAGAAGCCATATGCCCTGTTCACTGATGGGTCCTGTCGTCTTGTGGGAAAGCATCGGAGGTGGAAAGCTGCTGTATGGAGTCCTATGCGACAAGTTGTAGAAACTGCTGAAGGAGAAGGTGAATCGAGCCAATTTGCAGAAGTAAAGGCCATCCAGCTGGCTTTAGACATTGCTGACCGAGAAAAGTGGCCAGTGCTCTATCTCTATACTGACTCATGGATGGTGGCAAATGCCCTGTGGGGGTGGTTGCAGCAATGGAAGCAGAGCAACTGGCAGCACAGAGGCAAACCCATCTGGGCTGCCGCATTGTGGCAAGATATTGCTGCCCGGGTAGAGAACCTGGTTGTGAAAGTCCGTCACGTAGATGCTCACATACCTAAGAGTCGAGCCACTGAAGCACATCAAAACAACCAGCAGGTAGATCAGGCTGCTAAGATTTAAGTGGCTCAGGTGTATCTGGACTGGCAACATAAGGGTGAATTATTTCTAGCTCGGTGGGCCCATGACACCTCAGGTCACCAAGGAAGAGATGCAACATACAGGTGGGCTCGTGATTGAGGGGTGGAGTTGACCATGGACCCTATTGCGCAGGTTATCCATGAATGTGAAACATGCGCTGCCATCAAGCAAGCCAAGCGGTTAAAGCCTCTCTGGTATGGAGGACGATGGCTGAAATATAACTATGGGGAGGCCTGGCAGATCGATTATATCACACTCCCACAAACCTGCCAAGGCAAGCGCCATGTGCTTACAATGGTGGAGGCAACCACCAGATGGCTGGAAACATATCCCGTGCCCCATGCCACCGCCCGGAACACTATCCTGGGCCTTGAAAAGCAAGTCCTATGGCGACATGGCACCCCAGAAAGAATTGAGTCAGACAACGGGACTCATTTCCGAAACAACCTCATAGACACCTGGGCCAAAGAGCACGGCATTGAGTGGGTGTATCACATCCCCTGTCATGCACCAGCCTCTGGGAAAATTGAACGATACAATGGACTGTTAAAGACTACACTGAGAGCAATGGGTGGCGGGATGTTCAAACATTGGGAGACACATATTTAGCAAAGGCCACCTGGTTAGTCAACACTCGGGGATCTGCCAATCGAGCTGGCCCTGCCCAGTCAGAACTTTTACGTACTGTAGATGGGAATAAAGTCCCTGTAGTGCACATAAAAAATATGCTGGGGAAGAGAGTCTGGGTTATTCCTGCCTCGGGCAAAGGCAAACCCATCCATGGGATTGCTTTTGCTCAAGGACCTGGGTGCACTTGGTGGATAATGCGGGAGGATGGGGCAGTCCGATATGTACCTCAAGGGGATTTGATTTTGGGTGAGAACAGCCAATGATCTGGATTATGTGATGTTAAATGCTACATGATATTATATGCCATACTAATGATATTAGAATAAGAATCACCCAGACTGATGAAGAATAACTTCAGTGAAACCAAGCAAAGCACAGTGATGATGGTACCAGAACTGACTTCAACATGGAACAATCCAACACCACATACCATCTCCATTTTTCCTGCCCTGGAAGATTATTATGACAGATGGAGCCCGAAGTCATGGACTAAATGAACTCACCGAACATTTTAGAGGGATGGCCCACAGACGAAGGGAATGATATCTCTGTGTGTGTGTATATATATATATATATATATATATAAAGGGATGGTGATTAAGGAAAATGTACTGGAAAATATGAGACTTGAGCATGACGCAGATGGTATAGAATAAGGGGTGGATATTGTCCTGGTTTCGGCAGGGATAGAGTTAATTTCCTTTCTAGTAGCTGGTACAGTGTTTTGGATTTAGGATGAGAACAAAGTTGATAACGCACCGATGTTTTAGTTGTTGCTAGGTAATGCTTACACTAGCCAAGGACTTTTCAGCTTCCCATGCTCTACCGACTGAGAAGGCTGGAGGTGCACAAGAAGCTGGGAGGGGGCCACAGCCAAACTGGCCAAAGGGCTATTCCATAACATGTGACGTCATGAGCAGTACATAAACTGGGGAAAGCTGGCCGGGGGGGCTGCTGCTCGGGGACTGGCTGGGCATCGGTCGGCGGGTGGTGAGCAATAGCACTGTGCATCACTTCCTTTGTGTATTATTATTATTATTACCATATTATTATTATTATCATTTTATTTCAATTATTAAACTGTTTTTATCTCAAACCACGACTTTTTCTCACTTGTGCTCTTCCAATTCTCTCCCCCATCCCACCGGGTGGGGGGGAGTGAGCAAGTGGCTGTCTGGTGCTCAGTTGCCAGCTGAGGTTAAACCACAACATATGGTCAAGTCCACCCCTCGATCACGAGCCCATCTGTATGTTGCATCTCTTCCTTGATGACCGCAGGTGTCATGCGCCCACCAAGCTACAAACAATTCACCCTTATGTGGCCAGTCCAGATCCACCTGAGCCACTTCAATCTTAGCAGCCTGATCCACCTGCTGGTTGTTTTGATGTTCTTCAGGGGCCCGACTCTTGGGTACGTGAGCATCTACGTGACGGACTTTTACAACTGGGTTCTCCACCCGGGCAGCAATATCTTGCCACAATGCGGCAGCCCAGATGGGTTTGCCTCTGCGCTGCCAATTGCTCTGCTTCCATTGCTGCAACCACCCCCACAGGGCATTTCCCACCATCCATGAGTCAGTATAGAGATAGAGCACTGGCCACTTTTCTCGGTCAGCAATGTCTAAAGCCAGCTGGATGGCCTTGACTTCTGCAAATTGGCTCGATTCACCTTCTCCTTCAGCAGTTTCTACAACTTGTCGCATAGGACTCCATACAGCAGCTTTCCACCTCCGATGCTTTCCCACAGTACGACAGGACCCATCAGTGAACAGGGCATATTGCTTCTCATTTCCTGGTAGTTCATTATACGTTGGGGCCTCCTCAGCACGCGTCACCTCCTCCTCTGGCGATATTCCAAAATCTTTGCCTTCTGGCCAATCCATGATCACTTCCAGGATTCCTGGGCAACTGGGGTTTCCTATTCGAGCCCGTTGTGTGATCAGTGCGACCCACTTACTCCACGTAGCGTCAGTTGCATGATGTGTACATGGGACCCTCCCTCTGAACATCCAGCCCAGCACCGGCAGTCGGGGTGCCAGGAGGAGCTGTGCTTCAGTGCCGATCACTTCCGAAGCAGCTCGAACCCCTTCATAGGCTGCCAATATCTCTTTTTCAGTTGGAGTATAGCGGGCCTCGGATCCTCTGTATCCCCGACTCCAAAACCCTAGGGGTCGACCTCGAGTCTCCCCTGGTGCTTTCTACCACAGGCTCCAGGTAGGGCCATTCTCCCCGGCTGTGGTGTAGAGCACATTTTTTACATCTTGTCCTGCCCGGACTGGCCCCAGGGCTACTGCGTGAACTATCTCCTCTTTAATTTGTTCAAAAGCTTGTCGTTGCTCAGGGCCCCATTTGAAATCGTTCTTCTTTCGGGTCACTTGATAGAGAGGGTTTACGATCAGACTGTAATTTGGAATATGCATTCTCCAAAAACCCACGATGCCTAAGAAAGCTTGTGTTTCCTTTTTGCTAGTTGGTGGAGACATGGCTGTTATTTTGTTGATCACATCCATTGGGATCTGACGACGTCCATCTTGCCATTTTATTCCTAAAAACTGGATCTCCTGTGCAGGTCCCTTGACCTTACTTTGTTTTATGGCAAAACCGGCCTTCAGCAGGATTTGGACTATTTCCTTCCCTTTCTCAAAAACTTCTCCTGCTGTGTTGCCCCACACGATGATGTCATCAATGTATTGCAGGTGTTCTGGAGCTCCACCCTGCTCCGGTGCAGTCTGGATCAGTCCATGGCAAATGGTGGGGCTGTGTTTCCACCCCTGGGGCAGTCGGTTCCAGGTGTACTGAACGCCCCTCCAAGTGAAAGCAAACTGTGGCCTGCACTCCACTGCCAAAGGGACTGAGAAAAACGCATTAGCAATATCAGTTGTTGTCGGAGTTTCCCTTTGTTCAGTGTCGACGACGGAGCGGGAGTTGCGATTCCGGAGTAATGACAGATCTCAATATGAGTATGGTCATTCTCTTTTATTTACACTTATAACAGGGCTTATATAGTTAACTACTATGGACACGCGCTACCTGCGGCTTGCAGATAAGTTACAGCCTTGTGTTCACGCGCATCTATGCTCTAGCAGATTGGCCTGTTCTTTCTGATCATGCGAAATGCCTTCATGGTCTTTATCTTGTTTTTCTCCTTTCAACTGCACATTCCTTTCTCCGTTATTTACTGCTTAAGTGCCTTGTCATGCCAGGTGGTGCAGTGTTTGCTCATTAAAATCAAACTCAGGAATGTCCGTTAGTGAGACTCCCATTCCCACATCTCCCCCTTTTTGTTTTACTAGAAACACTGCTGAAACCGATCTTTCAATCATTTTTCGTATACATTGCAACAAACAGGGTACACAAAACAAAAATGCATATAAATACTATTACACATATCCCTCTTAGCTTGGCTAGTCCTTTTAACCAGCCACGAGGAGGAGCTGTCTGATACCCGCAAGTCTGCAAACACAGCAGCCAGGGGGTCTTTCTCCCCGGTCACTCCCCCATCATTCACCGGAACGGATGGCGTGGCTGGGCACGCTCTTCATAACAACCTATAATTGGTTAATCACAGCTGTCCACGCACTCACAACACCTTCGGACACGCTCTTCATAACAACCTGTAATTGGTTAATCACAGCTGTCCACGCGTTCACAACACCCTTCTCATCGGTAGCTGCCGGCTGGTCTCGCCGATCTCTGCCTCCTCCTTATCCCAGGTGTTGTTCCGCTGTTGTTGTTCATCACGTAGTGAGGCTCCTTCTTCTGCTCAGGGAAGGATGGTCAAGGTCACCAGCCGTCTTTGTCAGCATACCCCTGCTACTGTTAAAAACATGGGTTGCTCAGGGATACTAGATTGTGCCCCTGCTGTACCAGCCACTCCTCCACAATTCCCCCTTCTTGTTTTTGAGCAACCCAGACTTGATTAACAATTTTCATAATTGCTTTCTTCACACAGCTAAAAATTATACAAGAGCATATACTTATTACTAATATAACAATTAAAATGCGTAAGCTTTCTTTTATTAAACTTATTATCCAAGATGGCAGTTCCCCAAATATATTCTTAAGCCAGGTATCGAATAACCCGTGATCTTGTTGAATATTCTTGGTGTGGTCCTTTAACCATTGTAGCTGTTTGTGGATTGACTCCCCATGGTCAGACAGATTCATACAACACATCCCTTCAAAATCCTCACACCCATGTCCTTGTGCTAATAACAGAAAGTCAATAGCAGCTCTATTCTGTAAAATTGCATGATGGAAGGTATCCTGATCTGCAAGTAATTTTTCAATAAGCTCTGTTGTCATATCAGCCTGCTTTTTAGCCCAACAAGCTAATTTCCCTACCTCATTTAGGGCCCTCGCAGCTGCAGCGCCTGGTACAAATAGTGAAAGGAAGACCTTTTCGGTATCGCTAGGCAGAATTACGTCATCACGACAGTCTGGGGAAAGACCCGTGGCGGCTCTTTTTCGTCTTTGTTGTTGCCCTTTTCTTGTTACGGTTTTCCACCAATTTTCTCCCGGGGCCAGCAGGGTCAATTTTCCTAAGTAGCATGGCCCTCCTACAGCATTTGCTGGGATACCCTGCCAGGCCCTGTCCCCACATATTAAAAATACCTGTGGGGGCAACGCCTTTGGGGTACCATTGTTCCAGATCCCTATTCCTCCCTTTGTTTCCGCTCCAGCCGCTCCTAAAGCATAGCTATTACCACTGTCGTTGGTACCACAAAAATCGCCCGCATCCTGATACTTGTAGTAAGATGCGTGAGAGGTGACATTAGTCCACCCTGTCCAATTTCTTGCCTGGTAGAAGTGGATACCCGTCTGTAGGGGTCCCCCAAATATAAAACATGTCTGAGTCCAATTTTTAGATGTATTTCCAACTCGCATCGACCCTAATAGTTCCAGCTCCTGGGGATTCCAGGGTAGCGAGTGATTTAATCCTTTTATCAAGTTAGCACTACAGTTGCTAGTTGCAGTCACATTAGTACAACTGCCAGTACTGAACCTGGCAAAGTCACCTTCCTTATATCCAGGCATACCTAACAAACAAGTCCTAAACGGCTCAGTTGCTGAGGCGAGGGAAAGGCAAAATGCGGGCTGTCCTGTTTTATTTGCCCAGGTTACCCACATATTTTCCCTTGGGTTAATGCGATGTATAGTTGCCGACCCTGGGATTATTAAGATTAGCCCAATTACGATCACATCTGCCTGGCTCAACATTTTCTCTTCTAGGCGAATTGCCTTTCTTTTTTTGGGTTTTTTTTTTGTTTTTTTTTTGTTTTTTGTTTTTTGTTTGTTTTTTTTTTTTTTTACAAACAATAATCAATTTGGCAGTTTCGTGAACTGTATTTCGTGTCCAGTGGTTATTAATATTCTATACAGCACTATTTCTTTCAGATAGCAAGTTTCAGATCACCTTTGTGCGCGCGTGCACCGGGCCCACCACTTCTTATCACAATGGTAACACTGACACAATATTCACGGTACACACCGTAGGCACTCTTTGGTTTTGTTTTTTTTTTGTTGTTGTTGTGTTTTTTTTTTCCCCTCTTTTTTTTTTTTCTCTTTTCTCGCTCTTTTTTTTTTTTTTTTTTTTTTTTTTTTCCCCCCCACGTATCGCCCCCCACAAGCAATCGACAAAATGACTATACGCTTCAGTGGCACCTTGCTGTACAGAACTAAAAGATGGAGTGGACAAACCGGGTAAGGCTAAAAAGGCATCTAGCACCAGTTTGGCAGACAACTGCAACAAAGCAATAGGAAAAACCAACTGAGCATTAATATTATTAAACCTTCCCGTCCCCGTTATCATTTCCGCGGTAATCCCATAGAGGGGATCCCCCTGCGTTTGATGCTGTGCCGCAGCACTTGCCGCCCGCCGTGACCATTCCGACCCCCACAACAAATACTGCGTAGGTGACAATAAAAGCCTCATAAGGTTTTGGCAGTCAGCAGGGCACATCAGGTCAGCCGAAAAAATCCAGATTACAATTTGACGTGAAGCTTCTGATTTTATCCCATACTGGGACACAGTGTTTTTTGCTTGCTGTATGATTTTCCAATCGTGAGGTGCCCACTTATTGCCGTTATTCTCTTGCAGCACAGGAAAAGCACTCGCCCCCAAGCTGGATGCCGCTTGCCACTGCCCATCCAGCATAGCGTCTCTAGCCACTTCGCTCCAGCATCTGGGCTGAACCGTCGCTGGTGGTCCAGAGAGGCAAGGGGGTAGGGATTCCCCTGATGCCCTGGACAGGTGCTCCATCCCTCCCCTCTGGGCTGTAATTGTTAAGTCCTGTAACTGTTGCACTACCTTCTTCAGGAGCTCATTAGTCTCAGCCATACTCTGTTCTTTGCTGTCACCCTGTGGCGGAGTAGACGCACCTGAAGAGACTCCTAGAGGCGGGGCTGTTGGCCACGGAGGGGTTAACGGAACCAGCCGCTCCTCCTCCCCGGGTCGTCGCTCTTCCGCGACCGCCTCAGGTGAAAGAGGGGCCCCGTTACCGCTAGTTTCTGCATCTTTGCAATCCGTAAGCGGAGGGTACGTTTCAAGCAGTTCAGAAGCGCCGTCACCCCCCAGAACACTATACTTGGCTTCCAAGGCAGTTCGTTTGGGGGTACCCGACATACCTCGGACTGCAGACGGCCCAAAGAACCGAAACAGTCCAGATGTTGTATTCTTCGGTCTATCAGGCAAGGGTTCTGGGGCTAGCATTTGAGTGGCTGCACAAGCCACCTTTCTTTCAGCTTTCATGGCTTTTAAAGTCTCTAACACAGACCTCCATAGTTCCCGCACTGTTTTAATCTCCTTCTTTGACTTTTCATCCCCCGTGATAGTCTGCTCCCACATAGTATTGCCAAGCTCTCGCCACTCAAGGTCAGAAAAAATAGTTTGACTGTCCTTAAAATGTCCCCAACGTTGTCCTAATCAACGTACATAATTGTTTTACCGTTGTCTCGATCCCTCTCTTGGAGAGGATGCTTACGAGCAACACAGCTGCCGCCTCTGTTTCCATGATAGCGGTCGCTCACTGGGAGGCAGTTGGCCAGACTGCTCCGTTATCTTATCCCCCTCCGATCATCGGGATAGTACAACTCCCAGCCGCTTTTCTCCCGCTCCCCTTCTCTCGCTGCTCTTACCGCAGTCTCGAAGATATGCGCCGAACCATCCTCTGCTACCAGATGTCGGAGTTTCCCTTTGTTCAGTGTCGACGACGGAGCGGGAGTTGCGATTCCGGAGTAATGACAGATCTCAATATGAGTATGGTCATTCTCTTTTATTTACACTTATAACAGGGCTTATATAGTTAACTACTATGGACACGCGCTACCTGCGGCTTGCAGATAGGTTACAGCCTTGTGTTCATGCGCATCTATGCTCTAGCAGATTGGCCTGTTCTTTCTGATCATGCGAAATGCCTTCATGGTCTTTATCTTGTTTTTCTCCTTTCAACTGCACATTCCTTTCTCCGTTATTTACTGCTTAAGTGCCTTGTCATGCCAGGTGGTGCAGTGTTTGCTCATTAAAATCAAACTCAGGAATGTCCGTTAGTGAGACTCCCATTCCCACAAGTTGTGGCATACCACTTGGCTGCCTTTGACTCCAGTTCGTATTGAAGTTCTAGCATGTCTGGCACAGCAGCTCTCAGCAGCGGCGTGACTTCATTTAGGCCACGATAGTCTACTGTAAGTCTCCACTCTCCATTAGACTTCCGCACTGGCCATATGGGACTGTTAAAGGGTGAGCAAGTCTTGCTGATCACTCCTTGGCTCTCCAGTCGACGAATCAGCTCATGGATGGGCATCAGGGAGTCTCGGTTGGTGCGATATTGCCGCCGGTGCACTGTGGTGGTAGCGATTGGCACTTGTTGGTCTTCAACCTTCAGCAACCCCACAACAGAGGGGTCCTCCGAGAGACCAGGCAAGATGGACAGCTGTTTAATTTCCTCCATCTCCAAGGCAGCTATACCAAAAGCCCACCGGTACCCTTTTGGGTCCTTGAAATACCCTCTCCTGAGGTAGTCTATGCCAAGGATGCACGGAGCCTCTGGGCCAGTCACAATGGGGTGCTTCTGCCACCCATTCCCAGTTAGACTCACTTCGGCTTCCAATACAGTTAGCTGTTGGGATCCCCCCGTCACCCCAGAAATACAGATGGGTTCTGCCCCTATATAGCTTGATGGCATTAGGGTACACTGTGCACCGGTGTCCACTAGAGCCTTATACTCCTGTGGGTCCGATGTGCCAGGCCACCGAATCCACACAGTCCAGTAAACCCGGTTGTCCCTTTCCTCCCCCTGGCTGGAGGCAGGGCCCCTCTAGTCCTCATCACAGTATTCGTTTCTCACTTCTTGTACATACGAGGCAGAAGTCTCTTCATTAAGATCAGGAGTAAGATCAGCCCTTCTACTCTGTCTGGGGAACTGCCCGCTGAAAACTGGAGCAGCCATTTTCCTGGAAGAACCCCTTTCTGTGATTGTTTTCCCTTGCAATTCATGTACCCGTGCCCCTAGGGCTGAGGTAGGTTTTCCATCCCACTTCCTCATGTCCTCTCCGTGGTCACGCAGGTAAAACCATAGGGTGCCCCGTGGTGTGTACCCTTTATATTCTCTCTCTCGAGCAAAAGAACGCTGACTCCTAATAGCCGAGATATTGGTCCGTACAGGTGGGGAGTAGGACCTATCCTCTCTGCGTTGCTGGATCTCCTGGGACAGTTTCTCCACAGCCGAGATGAGGGAGGAAGAGGGACTTTCCTCATATTGCCAGAGTTGACCATCCAATTCATCCACCGTTTGTTCCTCTCCATCTTTCCAGGTCATCACTGCCAATGAATTGGCGTATGACGATGGTGCGCTCCTTATAAACTTCTGCCACATGGGTCGTGTGCACTTGACTTCATCTGGATCTTTGGATAGCTGTTCATTGCTCAGGTCACCAGAAATCACCTCCAGCACAGCTAATTCTCTCAGGAACTGGATACCCTTCTCCATGGTGGCCCACTTGCTTGGGCGACATATGACATCTTCCTTGAAGGGATACCTTTCCTTCACGCTTGACAAGAGTCGCCTCCAAAGGCTGAGGACTTGGCCCCTTTTCCAATCGCTTTGTCAGTGCCCCCTTCCCTAGAAAGGGATCTCAGCTGCTTGGCTTCCCTACCCTCTAATTCTAGGCTACTGGCCCCATTATTCCAGCATCGGAGCAGCCAGGTGACAATATGCTCACCTGGACGACGGCTGAAATCTTTTCGTATACCTCGCAGCTCACTCAGGGATAGAGATCGGGTGGTCACTGCCTCGTTTATGAGTTCTTCCTCTTCTTCCTCCCCAATCAGCGGCCGGCTCTCCTCCTCCTGTTCTCGTGATGGCCCTTCTCCAGGGTAGTCTGCCTCGTCTACTTCTTCCTCCGGCTCCATTCTAGAAGTTTCTTCCTCCCTTACTAAATGAGCCGAATTCTGCAGGGCCTGTCGCCGGGGTCTGAGTGGCCGCGGGGCCTGTCGCCAGGGTCAGAGTGGCCGCGGGGCCTGTCGCTGGGGTAGGAGTGGCCGCAGGGCCTGTTGCTGGAGTCTGAGTAGCCGCAGTGCATGTCACCGGGGTCTGAGTGGCCGTGGGGCCTGTCGCTGGCGTCTGAGTGCCCGCAGGGCCTGTTCCTGGGGTCTGAGTAGCCGCAGAGGATGTCGCTGGGGTCGGAGTGACCGCAGAGCGTCTTGCCAGGGTCTGAGTGGCCGCACGGCGTGTCGCTGGGGTTGGAGTGGCCGCAGGGCGTGTCGCCCGGGTCTGAGCAGCCACACGGCGTGTCGTTTTACCATCAGATCCAGAGACCTTCTCTTCCCTTTGAGGGTACTGAATGGTGTTGAACAGGGCTCGGTAGGCATGGGCCAGGCCCCAGCACGTTGCAATGATCTGCATCTCTCTGGAGTTGCCAGGGTGACAGCATACTTTGTCCAAATATTCTACTAACTTTTCAGGATTCTGCACTTGCTCAGGGGTGAAGTTCCAAAACACTGGGGGTTCCCATTGGCCTAGGCACTTGCCCATCTTGTCCCACACACCCTGCCACTCATAACTATGCAGCCTTGGGGCAGATCTCTGGATGATATTCTTAATTTGCTTACCAACTTTAGACAAAACCGAAACAATATTCCCAAGAAGTATTAATAGAAGTATCTTAACTGCCCAAGGATGTTCAAAATACTGAAAAGTTACTGTAATGAAGGAGGAAACATCATAGAAGAAGGTCGTGACACTGCCATTCTGTATTTCCTCCGTAAAAAAACTCTCAGAAAGGTTACTGCAATTGCTAGTTGTCTCCACGAAATGGTATCCATGGTACAGTAACGGCTTCATTGCGAAGTTTACATACCACACTAATGTCAAGGTCAATGTTCTAAAAACAAACCTCACAAGCGAGACATTACTATTCACTGCAGACCACAGCAAACTGCAAAACCCAACACCAGTCTTTAACATGTACAGCAGGAAAAAGAGCGCGATGCAGATTATACAAATCAATATTGAGAACAGAGAAACCAACATTGTGACCCACAACTACTAACAGATATAAGTTCCTTAATACACTCCGGTTAATCTGTTATTATCTCAAACCCTTCGAGCCCCACATTGGGCGCCAAAAAGGACTGTCGTGGTTTAACCTCAGTCGGCAACTGAGCACCACACAGCTGATCGCTCACTCCCCCCCGCACCCCGGTGGGATGGGGGAGAGAATTGGAAGAGCACAAGTGAGAAAAACTCGTGGGTTGAGATAAAAAACAGTTTAATAATTGAAATAAAATGATAACAATATAATAATAACAATAATACACAAAGCAAGTGATGCACAGTACAATTGCTCACCACCTGCCGACCGATGCCCAGCCAGTCCCTGAGCAGCGGCCCCCCCCGGTCAGCTTTCTCCAGTTTATGTACTGAGCATGACGTCACATGGTATGGAATGTCCCTTTGGCCAGTTTGGCTGTGCCCCCTCCCAGCTTCTTGGGCACCTCCAGCCTTCTCAGTCGGTAGAGCATGGGAAACGAAAAAGTCCTTGGCTAGTGTAAGCATTACCTAGCAACAACTAAAACATCGGTGCATTATCAACTTTGTTCTCATCCTAAATCCAAAACACAGCACTGTACCAGCTACTAGAAAGGAAATTTACTCTATCCCTGCCGAAACCAGGACAGGGAGGGTGGGAGGAAGGGAGGTGGAGGGGAGGGACGATGGAAGGGAGGGAGGATTTATGGGAGGGAGGGAGGGAGGGAGGGAGGGAAGGACGATGGAGAGAAGAGAGGGAGGGAGGGAGGGAGCGATGGAGGGTGGATGAAATGGAGGGGAGGGGAGGGACAGAGGGAGAGGGACAGAGAGAGGAAGGTAGATAGGGAGGAGGGAGGCAGGGAGGGAGGGAGGGAAGGAGGATAGAAGGGAGGGAAGATGGGAGGGAGGGACGGAGGGACGATGGAAGGGAGGGACGGAGGGAGGGAGCATTGATGGGAGGAAGGAAACGGAGGGAGAGAGGAAGGGAGGATGGAAGGGAGGGAGGATGGGTGGGAGGAACGTGGAGGGAGGGAGGGAAGGAGCGTTAGAGGGAGGATGGAAGGGAGGGAGGATGGGAGGGAGGATGGGAGGGATGGAGGAATGGACGGAGGGAAGGATGGGAGGGAGGGAGGAACGTGGAGGGAGGAAGCGACAGAGGGACGGAGGGTTAGAGGGGGGATGGATGGGAGGGAGGGTGGGAAGGAAGGACGATGGAAGGAAGGGGGGAGGGAGGTAGTGAGGGAGGGAGGATGAAATGGAGGGGAGGGGAGGGACAGAGGGAGAGAGGGACGGAGAGAGGAAGGTAGGTGATGAGGAAGGAGGGAGGGAGGGAGGGACGGCGGGAGGGAGCATTGAAGGGAGGAAGGAAACTGAGGGAGAGAGGAAGGGAGGATGGAAGGGAGGGAGGATGGGTGGGAGGATGGGAGGGATGGAGGAATGGACGGAGGGAAGGATGGGAGGGAGGGAGGAACGTGGAGGGAGGAAGGGACAGAGGGACGGAGGGTTAGAGGGGGGATGGATGGGAGGGAGGGAGGGAAGGAAGGAAGGACGATGGAAGGAAGAGGGGGAGGGAGGTAGCGAGGGAGGGAGGATGAAATGGAGGGGAGTGGAGGGACAGAGGGAGAGAGGGACGGAGAGAGGAAGGTAGGTGATGAGGAAGGAGGGAGGGAGGGAGGGACGGCGGGAGGGAGCATTGAAGGGAGGAAGGAAACTGAGGGAGAGAGGAAGGGAGGATGGAAGGGAGGGAGGATGGGTGGGAGGAACTTGGAGGGAGGGTGGGAGGGAGGGAGGGAAGGAGGGTTAGAGGGAGGATGGATGGGAGGGAGGGAGGGAGGATGGAAGGGAGGGAGAGAGGGAGGGACGATGGAAGGGAGGGAAGGATGGAAGGAGCATGGAAGGGAGGGGAGGGAGTGAGGAAGGAACGTGGAGGAGGGGAGGGAGGGAGGGATTAAGGGAGGAAGGAAACGGAGGGAGGGAGGATGGAAGGGAGGGAGGGAGGGAGGTGGGAGTATGGATGGGAGGGAGGGAGGGAGGGAATGAGGGAAGGGCGGGAGGGAGGGACAGAGGGACCGAGGAAGGAAGGGAGGGAGGGAGGGATTGTGGGAGGAAGGAAGGAAGGACTGACGGGAGGGAGGAAGGGAGGGAGGAATAGAGGAAGGGAGGGAGGGAGGAAGGGAGGGAGAGAGGCACAAATGCAGGAAGGAAGGAACTCTAACGAGCATATGACACTAATAATTGGAAAGGAAGGAAGTGTGGAATGGTAGAAGGGCAAAAGGAAGTATGGAAGGGGAGCATATGACTAATTTTTAAGGAATGAAGGAAATTAAGATGTTTTCAGTTATATAATTCCATCTTGTATATTGCCTTAATATGGGACGTATACCTGGCTTCTGAGAATGGGAAGTGGAGAGGAATTGACAAAATCTATGCTGTTTAAACATAATTTTAAAAGATTTTTTTTTTTTAAACCAAGCTTGATATCTCTCATCTTCTAACCAGGCAACACTTCTTAATTCTGTTTCAAGGGCTTTAATATAGTTTCAGCACCAGTCTCATAGTTGTATCTACAGTTTTGTTTGGGCTATTAGAGTCATTGTGTGTCTGAATTATTATCTGACACTATCTCAAGAGGATTTAATATTTTTGTTAATTGTTAGGCCTGAGGAGGGAGGGGGAGGAACAGGAATCCTTTATAAGCTATTTGCTTTCAAGTAGCAGTAAATGTAAAATTTGCAGCTCACTGGATTTATTTCTTGGGCTTTTCTGTTTTTATCCTTATTTCACACACACATACACACGTGCGCGCACAACTTTTTTTTTTCTTCTGCCTTTGCCATAGTGTATAAAGCCCTTCTGAGGCATGTAGGAGTGATGTGTATACTGGATTAGCAGTTTGAAAGAAAGACACAATAAGCCTGCATTATTTTAGTTCCTTTTTATTTCTCACGCCTCTCTCTCTAATAAATTTATTGTCGCTCAGCTTTTTTTTCTGCAAGATCTGATGGCAGAGATCATGAAAATGAATGCCCTGCTTTCTTCCAAATGCAAGAACTGAGTTATATCGTTACACAGACTCAGTGTTGTCTGGATTTTCTAAAAACTTTTCAGCTTAACTTCCCCCCCCCTTTGTGCACGCTGAAGTCCTGCAAGTGGCAAAGCATTTTTTCAGAAAAGAATCTGTTTTGAAGATGACTTTGGTTTATAAAACTAAAGCCCTTTCTGGAATATGACAAGGTCTGCTAGAGCTGGGGATGTCCTCCAGGTTTTAGAGCGAGAGGACTGCTTCTACTGCTGCTGTCCTTCGCAGTTCCCCGAGCACTTGGATTGCCCTCCCCTGAGAATCTGCTGCTGTGCTGGAGGAGCACAGAAACTTGGTGGCTCTGAATTTGCATTTCTCTGCAGCCCTCTGTAGAAGAAAATGCCTGTGCTCCTGGATTGGTGCTATAGATCCCTCATTTGCTCCTTTGTGGCATACAGAACAGCTTTCTGTTAAAGGAGAGCAGGGATAATTAGCCACATTATTTTGACAAGTTGGTTCGACAGTTCTCTTTCTTCCAGTGTTGAGGAGGGGGAGAGAGCAAGGAGTGAGCAGGGCTTGTTCCATGCTACTGGGTCCTTTCCCAAGTGCAGGCACTCTACGGAGGGGCTGCCCTGCAGAGTGGTTCCTTGCTGCACACCGCTACCACTGGACTGTAAAACCCACATGCAAGGTAGCAAGTAGGGCGCTCGGTGCGTGGGGCATTTATTTAGAGAAATGGAGAGGTGGCAGATTCAAGTAGGTTTGCTGCTCTGCAAAACACAGGGAAGGTGCTACCTTGTGACCTTATTTAATGCCAAAGCCAATGTAAGGCAGGTATGTGGAGCATAGGGCTGAAGCAGACCTGTGCCCTTGTATGATGAAAACGTGTGAGAGGCAAAAAATTGAAAGGATACACAAAACCAGCTTATTTTCCTGCAAGTTGGTTTTGTTCCCTGTTCTGCCACACTCAGCTCTCTCCTAGTCCCCAACAAGTAAACTGAAGAGTACGCACTTCATTTCAGTGTTGGTTCTTTATTAAGGTAATTGGAAGCTCATGCAGTGCAATCTTCTTGGTGGCATGGCCACAGGCAATGGGCAACCTGGAAAAATGTATTAAAATAAAATCAGTGCTGCCCATTATTAACCTCTGTTGAATTTGATCCCTCATCTAGCTGGGGAAAGTGTGAAGCTCTGCAGTATTAGGGGTTATAATGCAGTACCTTTGAGAACAAAGGTGACCTAAGTAAGAGGCAGAGCCTTACAAAATGAAGTTATTTGTGTATAACCAAATCCCTGAGATTTTTGTATGCCAGCTCTGGCTGTTCAAGCATTGGGAGGACCAGGTATAAAGGATTTCAGATTGCAGCCACTCTACCCAAGGAGACACCTTTGCAGGCTTTCACCCACAGAGCAAGTCTGACATACAAAATATGGGGGATCCTTGCAAGTTGTTGAAGCTAGAAAAAAATCCCTTAGTGTGGAAGAGCAGTTCTGGGTACACAGCCAGCAGTGCTTACAAATGTAAACAAGGGCAGATTGATTAGGAAAAACATTATCGCTAGGAATGTAGCACCCAGGTATCAGCTATGAGACAAACTGGGGGCAGCCACAGCTCTGACCACCCAAGTGGAGACTTTTACACTGACACTTCTTCCTTAAGGAAAAAAGCAAAAAACAAAAACAAGGTGTGGTGAGTTGACCCACCTCCTTGCCACATACACCCAATAAACAAGGCCAATTAAATCCCTGCAGTAATTAATCTCTTGTGTATGCTAAAAAAAAAAATAATCCCTCCAGACCACAGGGAGAGAGGGGAGATTAAGATAGCACTTGTTAAATTGAGTCTTCAGATCGAGTTTTGGAACCAAGAGCAAGAATTTAAGTGCACTGGTCTATTTTGTGAAGCCCTGAGAAGTCAGCCTAGCAGGCAGGAGGCAGGCAGGGCAGGTCTGAAGGCTCATGGTACTTGAAGAGACAGTCTTCTACAGTTTTGGAGGCTGAGCCAAAATACCTGTCCACCAGTCCCTTCATTCCCCGTCTCTCAGCCCTGCCACCCCATCAGACCTGGTCAGGTTGAATGGGAGCAGGAGCAATGGCACATTGGTTCCTAATGAGAAGCACAGTTATTTTCCCAAGCTGAAACTTGAATAAGAGGTGGTTGACTGCATCTTAGGTGTGGATTTCATCCTCCAACTGAAACCAGCCTCTGGCT